>NC_047063.1:5908054-6228345 GCF_902459465.1 Asterias rubens
CACCAAATGAAAGAGGTAGAGGATTTAAAACAACGCCATTAATAACAACTCTCTGTTCTCGATGTTCAAGAAAGCATTTCAATGCAGTACCGCCAATTCCAAACCTGTGGCAAAAGCGCTCAACTAGAGTGATATGATTAATAGTATCAAACGCTGCCGAATAGTCTAGCATTACTAAAATGGCCTACTGACCCTTGTCAACAGCCATTAGGAGATCATTATAGAATTTCAGCAGTGCAGTCTCTGTTGAGTGGAAACGCCTGTATAAGCTGACTGCTCTCGGAAACAAGCAATTTTCCTCAAGATACAGTCGAAGCTGGTTTGAAACAATACGTTCCATAACTTTTGCAACGAACAACAGGTTTGCAATTGGACAATAAGTTTTTCAGTTCATTTCGATCCAGACTAGGGTTTTTTAGTACAGGTCTAACATGGGATATTTTAAAAGCCTTTGGAACAATACCAATAGTTAGTCATTGGTTCACAAGATTTGTAATATATGGAAGTGGTGGGTATCTGGTAAAGCCTGCAGGACTTGGGAGGACTCTCTAGGATAGTTTTACGGACTTCATCCTCTGATACCGAATCAAAGTCAGTGAACGAAGAGTTGCATGATGACAGGTTATCCGTAGGAAGAGGATATCCTCCTAATGAAGACACAATACCTTGAACTTTCTTTAGAAATAATTGTCTTAAGTCATCAGCCAACTGTTGATCGGATTCACTGTCAGGGAGGGCTTGATGTGACGTTGGTGCATTGAGTTTATTTACGAACTGGAACAGCTGTTTAGTGTTACTTTGCTCTATCTTTGGGGTGAAGTAATGAGACTTTGATTTCATCAGGAGATGGTTATAGGAGTAACATTGCTGCTCATAAAGTTGCCTGTATATCTCAAGGTGAGACTTCATAAACTAACGTTCAGCACGACGTCGTTTACGTTTTGCCTCACTCACGTCGGCGTTGAACCAAGGAGCACAAGGTCGAGTGAAGACAGGTACACATTGCTCTGGTGCATGTTTGTTCATACAATACATTGTTAAACCTCTCCACTAGATGCAAGGGGTCCTCAGACGAAGAGTGGAGAAGGCCAGAGTTTAAGATGTCTCTCCTAAAGAGATCATGATTGATCTTAGAGATCTTGCGGTATTTGATGAGTTGTTTTGTAGCTTTCGGTCGCTTAAAGTATCACAACTAATAAAAACAAACTTGTGAAAATTTAGGCTCAATCTGTCATCAGAGTCAGGAGAAAATAAGAGGAAAACCCACCCTTTGTTTCCGCACGTTTCGCCGTGTCATGAAATGTGTTTAAAATATATCTGTTATTCTCGATATCGAGAATTTCCTAATTGTTTTAATGTTTTCTGTAAAGCATTTCATGGAATAATATTTCAAGGGCAGTATGTCACAATTACCTTCTGTAAACCCTGTAAGTTATTTGTAAATCTGTGAACTTTTTTTTTTCTGTTCAGAAAGTGTCCAATGGCTTTATACCTTGAATGAAAACAGGACAATTGAGGATACACATCATGGAGCGGGTTGGCGTTAAGCCCTTAACAAAAGAATGCCAGTGTTACTCACTGTTGCCCATTGCGTTTAGTTTTTTTAAACATATTTATAAGATTTATAACAAGTCTGTAGTGTACTAACTTATTACTCAGAATAGTTAGTAAATAGTAGGCCCCGGTGTCATGATCTGCTGGCAATAAGTGTGCGCTGAGCATGCGCAGTATACCCCGGACACTATTTGGCACGGATTACGTGACAAATAGTGTCCGCCCAACAAATAGTGTCCAGGCGCCATGCTGCGCCGTGCTGATTATTTATAATCAAATACAACCTAGAAAGCGTTCAAGTAAATACAAGCCAAGTAAAAAAATAGACAAACAGAACACTTACTCGCAATCAAAAGTATGTCAAGATTAGTATTTTACTATGGTAAAACAGTGCAGGTTTAAATGTTACGAATTATTTATAATAAAATACCACCAAGAATGCTTTCAAGCATACAAGTCAAGTTACAAAATAGACGAACTTTGTCAAGATTCGTATTTTACTTAAGTAATTAAAAAGTCCAGGTTAAAAAAATACGAATGAAAGTGCTGAATGATAAATAATACAAATATTTATTTAATCAAATACAAAAAGCAGGAAAGCGTTAACAAAAATGTAAAACTAAAATGTTAAAAATGAAGCAAGGCACGCAATGTCATGATGATGCACGCTAACCGCGGACACTATTTAGCAAGCTTCCGTAAACAATGTGACGTCATAGACGCTTGACCAATCAAAACGCAATATGCTAATGAGCGGACATTTATTGCCAGCGGACACCGGGCCAAGGTTTACTTTAATTTTAATACAACAAACATGACAAATACAAGTAGTAAGCAGGTAAGGGGAACCAACTAAGAATAAGAGAAAAAATGCATAAATACCTTTCAACTGGTGTACTTCGCAACTCATAATAGCTTGAGTTTGAAAATGCACCAGACTGACTGATATCTTCTTCAGCTAGGCTGAACCCAACCTCTGCTGATCCTGGCCCGGAAGTTATTGAAGAAACAGACCCTTCACAGTTGCCTTCCAAATATGTTTGTTGCAAGGTTGAGCACAAATTTTGTCTCAGTTCTCCAAAAAGATCGAAAGCCCCGTCATCATCGTCGAGTTCAAGATCATACTCGAGATCAACTCCAGACTCTGGCAGTGGCATTGCCATTTCAAAACGGACAATTAAGTTACATACACCTTTTATTTTAATGTAAAACAAATTTATGGTTTAATTTCATAATTTTGTACCACCTCCATGACATAATCAAATGAATGCGTGTACAGTAACACTTTACCGTGAGTAGAATGTCTGGTGAATCATAAAATACACTCTGTCATGTCTGAGCACAGGACTGTAAAGTATTTGCTAAAGAAAATTGTATCAAGTTTTAGTTATATTTCGGTTAAAAAAACGTAGTTTTTTTCTCATGAAAAATGTATCCTCTACTAAGCGGTGGCTCCACCATCTTGCATTTTCTCTGGGCTTGTAAAACATCGACAACAGAGGGCGCGTTCCTGCATTTTGGTCTTCTTTGCCTAACGTAGACTTGTGGACAAGTCGTTAAATCGACGCGGTGAGATAGTCGAGTTGTGGCGGCGCTCACCCGAGAACTGCTGGCTCCCCGATTTCTACTCCTCATGAGGACGCGAACTGCTGGCTCCCGATTTCTACTCCACATGAGGGCTAGGAGTAGAAAGCAGGGAGCCAGCAGTTCGCGCGAGAGCAGTGATCTTGTGAGAGCACCGCCACAACTCGACTATCGCGTGGGACCGATTTAACGACTTGTACACAAGTCTAGGCCTTACGTAGCTGTACTCTGTTGTACAATAATTATATCAATATAAACCACAAGGGAAACTGACTGGGTAAATTTGTAAATGATTTTTGGGGTTGAACAAAGAATTGACTAGAGTGGGATTCGAACCAACGACCTCCGGATTAACGTGCCGGCGCTCTACCAACTGAGCTATCTAGCCCTATATTGGCGGTGTCCCTATTTTGTCAATATCTTTGTTCGGGAGTGCCAGTCAGAAGCCATACAACCGTTAGCTGCCGTGTAGCCAGGGATCACACCCAAATTACGATACAACCTGGGAAGCGGCAGCTAGGGGATCACCTTAAGGGTGATGCGACTAGTGTTTCAGATCTCAATATAAACCACAAGGGAAACTGACTGGGTAAATTTGTAAATGATTTTTGGGGTTGAACAAAGAAATGACTAGAGTGGGATTCGAACCAACGACCTCCGGATTAACGTGCCGGCGCTCTACCAACTGAGCTGTCTAGCCCTATATTGGCGGTGTTCCTATTTTGTCAATATCTTTGTTCGGGGGTACAATAATTATGGTACAGTACGAAAGTGTAAGGCCACCACCAAGGGCCGGCTATAGGCTCCGACAAAAATAGCAATGTTGGACATGATTCGACCAAGGGACCCAGGGGTGGATTTCACAAAGAGTTAGGACTAGTCTTATCTAGAGTTAGGACCAGTTACTCGTCCTAACTTATGACTATCCATGCAATTTGTATAGCTCCTAGGACTAGTCCTAAGTTAGTACTTGTCCTAACTCTTCGTGAAATCCACCCCTACCTGGACACTCAAAAAAATGTTATCCTTTCACATGAGGTGCATTTTGTAAAATCTTACAACCATGCTACAATTTAGCGAGGGACCCTTGCTGAATTGCTCTCGTGTGAAAGGGGCTTTAACGTTACACAGCCAATAAAGGATGATCTCAATATTTTAACTATTACCTTTTTATGGCCAAATATAGACATCGTAGATACCGGTTATGTTAACAACCATTGTACTCTCAAAATTCGCACTTTTTAGTAATAAATAACTCGAGTCAAAAATGCACCCGGCCGGCCGCGTGGCTTTTTCAGACAGTCAATAACGGCTATTATAATGACCCCTTGACGCCAGTGACAATTTTCCCCTAATTGGGTTTGAACACAGTTCTCCAGCTCATGGCACACTAAGGGCGCTATTTTCCACATCAAATAGCCGCCAATTATTATGTCACGATTCCTTTGTCGCGCGCGGGTTTGTTTGACCCCGCGTTTTTCATAAATTTGGCTTGGAGCGTTCTGGAGAAAAACCTATTTTTACCATGTTTTTACGTGAGGAAAGAGATTCGTTATATTTTTTTATGTTTCCTATGGACTGCAGCTTTTAGAAACCTGCTATATCTATATATTTGAGATCATCCTTTTGTGGCTGTTTAATGATCGGTACCGCATTTCACAAAAAGCCAAGCTTGATCGTAATTCCAAATTATTCGTACAGCACAGTATTTAGCTTCCCTGGGTCATCCCCGGTCTGCCCCGGTGCGTTCAAATAGCCTTTAGCGTCACTCCAGGAGCTCACCCCAGTGCCCTGCTTGTGGAGTGGGTCACTTGGGGGCCGGCCGGCCAGGTTAACGACGTCACACGAGAGCGGTGAGTGGTCGCATTGTCAGGGTATTCTTTTGTTACTCTGCGGTTTTGCGGGTCGTTCGAACTGAGTCCCTCAGAAGTACAAACTGGAAACGCCCATTTCCAATGTTGAAAGGTTTCCAATACTCTTCTTAGCATTGTGGAGAAACTCTTTGCTTGAGTTGTCCTAAAGAGACTTTGAATTCTTGCTGAAAGAGTCTACCCAGAGTCTCAGTGTGGTTTCAAGCCAAACTGTCGACCACATTGAAAGTTGCAAAGAAAGTTTAGGGAGCAGGGAAAGCTACTCTACATCGCCTTCTTACGGAAGCCCATTAGTGCCACGTTGCGTTTCTCTTTAGCGTTGTAGTGTTTCTCTTTCACGTGGTAGTGTTTCCCTTTCACCTGGTTGCCGTGGCGGCCGCCACTTAATAACTCGCAGCCGCCACTTAAACTTGCGGAACTTATTGTCGGAAGCTAGCCGCGAATTCTCAGGCGAATTCCCAGCCGCGAATTCTCAATTTACGGCCGAAAAGTCCAGCCGCTAATTCGAGCCGCCACGCCAGCCGCGAATTTCATTAACCAAAGTAGTTTCACGAAGCAACAGGACTTCCTAAGTTGTTCACCCACATAGCCACTATTTCTTAAGTTTTGTAAAATCATGGCAATTGGGACTGTGGTTTTGTAAAGTTTTGGTCATAATAACTAAACGTATATAGGCCAAATTAGGTTAAGGTAATTGACTGATTAATGCTTTATTCGATCCATCAAACTTTAATGGTTACATATCGACTTTCTGAATATCAGTTGTTTTGTGAAAAAACAACAACAAACATTGCATTGAACAAAATGTACCTAACATGATCAACAGGTAATTAATTTAGTGTTAAATCTTTTAGACACTAAATTAATGTTCCATTGCAGCTTTTAGGCCCACTAATATTAGTTCCTAAATACATTTATTTGGTGTTTTTTGTAAATAGTAAAAGTAGTCACTTTAAAACGCAATTTACCTCACATAATTAACAAATAATAATTGTTTAGTGTTTAATGATTAAGACCATTTTATAACCCATCGAAATATTCCGTTGCAGCTAATTAAACCAACAAATTAATCATAATGACACCCATTAAATGTCTCTTTTGAAGGGGACTTTCACTAACAAATAGCATAAGTAACACATCGAAATATTCCGTTGCAGCTAATTAGACCAACTAATTGGTGCCTAATTATACCACTTTATATGCTGTTGGTTTTGTCTCATTTGAAGGGAATTTTTATCAAAGAAATAACGTAAGAAATCACTTTTAAACGAAAGGTACCTCAAAATAATTAACAAATTGTAAATTTGTAGTGTTTAGTCATTAAGACCATTACATAACACTTCGCAAGTTTAAGTGGCGGCCGCTAGTTAATAAGTGGCGACCGCCGGTTTTTAAGTTGCAGCCGCCGGTTAATAACTGGCGGCCGCCACTTAATAAGTGGCGGCAACGAGGTGAAAGGGAAACACTTACGTGAAAGAGAAACACTACAACGCTAAAGAGAAACGCAAAGTGGCACTAATGGGCTTCCGTATTTTCTAAACCTCACCAAGGCCTTTGACTTCGTGAGCAGAGACGGCCTTATGTAGATCTTGGCCGAAATTGGTTGCCATCCTGCTCCGCTTTGCATCGTTAAGTCCTTCCACGAGAACTTTAGGGGGTCCATTCTCAACATCTGAATCCTTCAACATCTGCAACGGTGTATAGCAGTGCCGTGTCTGGCTCCAACCATTTTCGGCGTTTTCTTCTCCGTTCTTCCCAAGCATGCTTTTTGGATAGCAACAGAGGGCATCTACCTTCGTACGAAGTTCTCTTGGAATCTCTGGAATCCTCTGAGATTTCCTGTTTGCAGACGACGCATGCCATCACTACACACACACACACCAGATAGCATGCAGCTCACGGATCGACTTTCTGCAGCTTGCGAAGACTTCGGACCAAAAAACATTTAAAAACGCAGGTAAGGGGCAAGGACGTGGACGAACCACCGTCTACCTGCATTGCCAACCATGAGCTTGAGGCTGTCCGTGAGCTTGTGTATCTTGTCTAAACCATCTCCGACAATCTCTCCCTTGAAGTTGAACTCAACAGGCGTATAGGACTTGGCAGTGGATGCGTTCCGTAATGCACTGGGGGACGAGCAACTCCAACGACACATATTATTTTCCCAAAAATTGACGACCCTGACGAGGCAATCCAGCTCGCAACCGAGATGGAGGCATTCCTTGACTGGCAGGCGCAGCAGAGGAAAGAAAAAACCAAGGGTCCAGAGATGTCCTGTCAATGATACAGCCGCCACCCCCTCAATGGGTGAAGAACAAGTGTTTTAGTTGCCATGGTTCCGGCCACTTCCAGCGAGATTGCCAACTCACTAGGCGGAGACGACATTGTGAGACGAGACAAACACAAAGACTGTACAGCATGAGACCCACCGGCCAGAGCCAGACACGCACCGTGAGGGTACACTCCAGGACAAACCATGTTTCTGTGAAGGTTGCATCCGAGCCATTGGAGAGTGCAGTCAGTGAAAAAGTACCGGCGAAACAACAGCATGTCCGCTACTCCACCCAGAGAAACCCTTATACCCGTGCCCCTACATGTGCAACCAGAGTTTCCACCGCCCAGATGTTCGTCGCTTGCACTTGCAGTACTGCCCACTTCGCCCGGGACTGGTGGGGAGAGTAGCCATTGGGAGCAGGTTGGAAGTGAGCATCAGTAATACAGAGATGAACGAGGAGCCAATGGAGCGGGAGGAGGTTTGTGACCGCTCGGAGAATCCTCCAACCGCTTCATCAACACAAATGGCAGCCGGACCATCAGAAGTTAACGAGGAGCCGATGGAGCGGGGGAGGTTAGTGACCGCTCGGAGCTTCCTCCAACCGCTCCATCCAACCCAATGCAAGTCGGGCCATCCAGGGAAGGGGATCTTGTCAGCACTGAACGATCCCACTACACGGACAAAGACAATCGTCACGGAACCGCTAGCACCACCAGCAGGGGGGCGGTGATCGTTTTGGAGGGCCCCCGACAACACCTCCACTGGAACTGAGTGACCACTTCTCCAGGGACGGCCGGATAGAGCAGGAAGTGCAGACGGACTCGAACACATCACAGGACAGTTTCCCCATAACAATTGTTTTGTTTATTGCCATTGTGAAGGGATTGCTTCGCTGGCGAGCGATGCCGCTCACTGCCTGCTACTGGGACAAGCAGGGTCCTAGGAGGGGGCAGTGTAGCGGCGGTGCCGATCGACCGGTAGGGGGCGCCAGCACGACTCCCCTTCGGAGCAACGCTTGTGGCCCAGACCGACCGATCGTGTCTGCTCGCTGGAGAGGGCGCTCTCTGGCTTAGGTTTCTGCTACGTGTAATTTTATGACTGTTTGTTTGTCGATCCCACTACACGGACAAAGACAATCGTCACGGAACCGCTAGCACCACCAGCAGGGGGGCGGTGATCGTTTTGGAGGGCCCCCGACAACACCTCCACTGGAACTGAGTGACCACTTCTCCAGGGACGGCCGGATAGAGCAGGAAGTGCAGACGGACTCGAACACATCACAGGACAGTTTCCCCATAACAATTGTTTTGTTTATTGCCATTGTGAAGGGATTGCTTCGCTGGCGAGCGATGCCGCTCACTGCCTGCTACTGGGACAAGCAGGGTCCTAGGAGGGGGCAGTGTAGCGGCGGTGCCGATCGACCGGTAGGGGGCGCCAGCACGACTCCCCTTCGGAGCAACGCTTGTGGCCCAGACCGACCGATCGTGTCTGCTCGCTGGAGAGGGCGCTCTCTGGCTTAGGTTTCTGCTACGTGTAATTTTATGACTGTTTGTTTGTAAATAAACCTCCAAAGAAACGGACAGAAAAAGCAGTTAATTGTACCTCAATTGTGTCATTCAACTGTGTACAACGCAACCCACGGTCAACGCTACACTATGATCTACTTTTGCCGTCAAGTCGCTTCATGCCGCCAACTCATAATATACATCAAACATTTGTAAATGGGGCATGGAAGTGGGCTAAACTACATATTTTTTTATGGTTTCAGTAAAATTGCACTTAATCGAAACCATAAAAAAATATGTAGTTTTATACAAAAACGATTTTGTGTTGATAAATAAATAGTATAATCCTCGTGTACCCTATATTCACGCACTGAAGACTTGAGAGAGAATTTTAGTTTAATTAACAGAACCAAGAACAACTTTGAGCTTTATTTTTATTTGTCCGATGTCATAGCCCACCTGAGAGGAGAATTTCAAGCCCGTACAACGCCAAGCACAACGGAGGTCGTTGAATGAAAACGACCCCAATTTGTCGGCATTTGTTTTGCGTCACATAAATTCACGCACTTGTTTTGAAGCCCTTTCTATGCCGCCTTTTCTTCTAAACACTCATGTGATCTTGTAATTGAAGTAGTGAAGTATGGCAGACAACAAACGCAAAAACTTTCAGGGTGTTTTGAGTGTTTTTATCAACCATTTTAGCTAGGCATATTTTGTGTTTAGTCTAAAGGTAAGATTTTTTACTAACATTATAGATTATCTAAAATATCAACCAGAAAGGTAGCTACGATTTGTCCCATCTTTCTTTGCATGAGATTGAAGATTATGTTGTATACTTTCATGAAATAAAAAAATTATGTAGTGTAAACAAAAAGTTACGCGGCGGGAAAGGTGCTAGTCTTGAAGTCAAGACGGTAATTGTTAAGTGCGGTGTGTAGTTACAGCGCGGCGTAGCTACCTCGCGCTACCTGCATGTGTAACATCGCACTGTGACTGTTGCATGAAAGGCAGACAAATAGGCAGCGCCTAACGACTTGTCATCAAGTCTAGAAAGGTGCCTGCGAGAATATTATTTGTAACGCGTAGATTTGGGGTATCGGAGGATATAAGTGCAGCGTTAGCCGTTGGCCGCAATGGACCGTTCCGGCTTTCCACTAAGCTCCGCCCACCGCGCACGTGAGCAGGACACGTATACAAGCACTCCCAATGACATTCTGCACGATTCTGCCGCGCGTGCCAAATATACGCGCACGCATGACCGAGTTTGTCCGACCACAATCATTGCTGTGATTGGTCAAAATGGGTGAACGCGCACAGTTTGATTGACAGGCCGGATAGGTCCATCTTTCCTTTTCACGGAGCTTGGACTGTACCATTAATGTTATGGGTATGCAGCGAAATACAAGTATATGGATGGACAACAACAGGGGGCGCTATATTGAAGATGGCTTTGGGTTGGTGGTGGTGGTGTACTCTGCCTGGATCGGTCAGAGCTGTGAATGTGAGTTTTTCTCATAACCATTTTGTTGGAAATCGCAGCGTCATACGTTATCGACCCTCATATGTTTTCGGTCCCCAACTTTGATTCCCGTTTACCGCGAAATTGTGCAAGCTCTGCACCGGTGACAGAAGCTATGCAGTTTACTCACGGTCTGTATTTTCATAAGGGAATAACAGTGCGAGTACCCGGTCTTCACTGCGTGGTAATTACCGGATTGGTGGCTGGCGCTTGTTAACGGACCGAGTCGGAGGCGAGAGCCACCAACCAAGGTCATTACCACGCAGTGAAGACCGGGTACGAACACTGTTATTCCCATTATAAACACCTTTTTTAGCGAATTAAACGGCTAAAATTGTCCAAATTTTGTGACTTTTCTCTCGGCGGTACTTCCACCAGACATGTTCAGGGGCCATACTTGAGCTTTTGATGGTTCCCATCTCTTTCGTGCGTTAATCACATTACTGACCTGGCTTTGAGACCAGTGACTCTTCTAAATAATGATCTGTTCAGCGCCTTCACTGGGGTCAAAGGAGGCAAATGATTGGACGATAGCTGTTCATTGTGCATTAAAAGCGGCGCATAAGCTCGGCGTCAGTTTATACGCGCGCACATGTTACACGCGCGCACTCAAAATTGATACATTTTCAGTGCGCGTACGCGTAAGTGCGCGAAGTTGCAATGAAACTTACAGGGATATAAATAAGCGTGCGATACAGTGCAACGCGCAAGGTTTACACAATGTATGCTGATTTAGTGGCCACTTATTCGCTATTTTCCAAAGCCGGTCTTTATAACACCGTTAACACTCCCACACATAACCGGGTTTTGACCAATCAGAGACTTGAAACCGTCCAAGGTATTTATTAATCACATTTAAACATACCACAGAGTCTAAAGCATGTACATCGGCATAGCGGTTTAATATTGAACTCAGATTATTTTCCTATTTCAAAGCATTAAATCATTTTTGGCAGAGAAAATGGCCGCCATCTTGAATTTCTTTGTACTCATAATGTTTAGAAACAATGCAGTGACCATTCCCGTAAAAAAAAATTATGTGAACAAAATAAAATTTCTACTTTGTATAGGGTATGCATTGTGTATTTTAAGGGAAAACGGTAACTTTTAATTTGTGCAAGTTATGCATAATTCCCCTTCCTATTTTTTTCTACTTTTTGGATATGTTGTTTTAGAGGGTTTCAGGAGACACTTGCAAAAAAATCGTTTCTGTTGCATTTTTGTCCAGGTCAAACCATAAATTGACTAGGCTATTATTGCAACCACCAATGAATTTTTGGGGACATATAACGTCACTCCAATGTCGTGCACGCATTACCACTTGAAATGGCCGACAATCTCTCGCAAAAAAAACCAAAAAAAACAATGAAGTGCAAGTGTCTTGTAAAAAGGTTGGATAGATGATTTAAAAAAAGAATTTTTAATTTTTTTTATTGTGAACAATTTTCCCGTTAGCCTACTGGAAATCCTACTGGATATCATTTGGACCCAGCCCAGTGTCCTAGTGAGTTTTTTGTCATTATCAGTCGTATCCATTTTGGACGGGTGCCCTGCCTACCAGTATTGTCGCTGTTCACACGCGGTAGGCAAGGAACCAGTCCAATCAGCTAAGAAGCTTCAGCTCGAAGCTCGGTACGTGATGGATGGTCTCAGTTCTATTTCTTCCTCCTTGCTGTCACTAGCACCTTGCACTACTATGGTCTCAGCGGCTGTCTATAGGCCCTGTATTTCAATTGAAAACAATAACCATCCTATATCACAGCGGCGTAACTAATGTATTAGGGGGCACAAGGGGGAGCACAAATATTTCAAGGGGAAAACATCAAAACAAGGTTGGATTATGACCAAAATGTTAGGAGGCAAAATCTGTCGAAGATGGAGCATGCGAAGCTTAAAGCCTTTGCAGCTTGGGGTCGGGGGCCCTTAAGCGGGCCCCTGGAAAATTTTGCATTCTAGATGCTCTGTGATGTAAACTATAAAGGCCATTTAGAGGCATAATTGATCAAAGAAACGGAACACTCTGTGTTTGTACTGTTTTTAACAAGTGTAACTTTACATCCTTAATCCAGATATAACGAGCAAACCTGTGGCCACTTCAACAGTCAAGATGGAGGCACTGTGTTGTGAATTGGATGATGTAACAGTCCATTATTTTGAAATCCTTCAGCAGTTAAGCATGGTCAAACAAGATATGGAAATTTCTATGCAACAGGTATAGTGACTGAAAATGCTCTTGTATGTACTTTTTTCTAACACAAAAAACAATGTCCACAGATTTACATTAAACTTGCACACATTGAAGATAACAATAATAGAAAGCTTCCCTTAACACATTACTTACTGAGGTGCTGTGGTTTTTGATTAATGAGTAAAACAATGTCACACAAAAAAAATTCTCATTTTTAGCATGTAAAAATGTATTAACCAGTTGTAGTATGTTATGGTATAATATCATAACTGGTTAATAGGTTTTCACATGCTAAAATAATTTTCTGGTCACTGAGACAAAAATTATGTTGTGACTTATACTCATTTCTCAAAAACTGCAGCACCTCAGTAAGTAATATATGAACGGAAGCTCTCTACTATCTTCAAACCCTGTAAGTTTAATGTAAATATGTGGACATTTTGAAACAAACTTGTAAATATGGGCTACAGGATAATTTCAATGTTTTAACTATTACCTTTTTGGGGCCAAATAGACATTGTACGTAATTGTTTATAACCGTTTTACGCTTAAAATTTGCATTTAATAATAACAAATAATTCAAGTAAAAAATGCACCTCTCCACGAGGCTTTTCAGCCGAGAGTCAAAAACTGCTTATAAATCTATGATAATGATACATGTATGCAATGACCCCTTGACGTAATTGGCGCAATTTCCCAATAGGGTTTGTTCACAGTTATCCAGCTTTGGTCAACTGAGGCGCTATTTTCCATATCAAATAGGGCCAATGACGTCACAATTCCTTAATCGCGCGAGTTTGTTTGACCTCGCGTTTTTACAGAATTTTTGCTTGGAGTGTTTCGGGATTTTTTTTTTTAACCTTGTTTTAACAGAGTTAAGAGACTTTTTTCGTGTTTTCTATGGACTCCATCTGTTATAAAAAACACTAGACCTACTTAAAATTATGCACCCTAAACACTAGTTGGTTGTATGAAATGGTCCTTGTGGATTGAAAGACTTTGGTGGTGTTAAAAATAACCATGGTCACCATTTGAAAAAATAATCTAATCTACTCATTTTATTAAATTTACAACCTCAAAGCTTCACTTTTGTTGAAGAAAATAAACCAATTTATAATATTGTACTTCCTCGTCTTTATAACTCGCTGGTTAACCTCCACATAGTTTACTTATCATCTATCCATTCTTGTTTATATTGACAGGGTTTCATGAATCTTTCAAAGGCTCGTAATGCTATGGGAAGAGGACAAGTGGGATCTTTACAATTTGATCAAAGCAAAATGTCTGCTCAAGCAATGGTATACCTCAGGTAAGGTTTGTACATGTAGGAATGGTATTGGTTCCTACTAAGGACTCGAGCCTTTATGGCTTGGCAACGTCCCTGCAAGATCTTAAACTGCCACTTTAGAATGAGTCACTCCTCTTTTATCCCCATTCATAAATGCCCTTAAAGATGATAAAATAAGCAAAATAGTTTCACAAATATTGACAATCTATGACAATCTATTTATTTAGTGAATTTTTGAAGTTGGTAAACAAAATAAAAACTACACGCTGGTACTTATAGCTATTAATCTCAATCCGCATAAGTAAATTGACATTAGCTTGTGCGTCCAACATGCAAAGCCAGCCGGTTTTAAACAACACCAGCTATGTCTTTATCAGCCGTTTAAATACCCCCACGTGACATGCTCTCCACCAATATGAATAATAATAATGATAATAATAAGAGACATTGATATAGCGCTCTTACACAAGGTACCACAGCGCTTAACAAGAAACTAAACAATAAGAAAATAAATAGTGACACTGATAATGGAAAAACAGTCAAAGCAATCAATCATTGAACAGGAAAGTTTTGAGATGTTTCTTGAAAACTGCGAGTGACTGCGCGGAACGAATTTGATGAGGGAGACAGTTCCAAAGGCGCGGAGCATGTGCACAAAAAGCACGATCCCCAGCAGCGGAATGCACCTTTGGAACTGCTAAGAGTGTATTGTCTGAACCAGAGCGAAGGCCAGGTCTTCCAAGTTGGTGAATCTTGATGAGACTGGTGAGATATGAAGGAGCGGTATGGTGAAGACATTTGTATACAATGGTGAGAATCTTGAAAACAATACGCTGATGGACTGGGAGCCAGTGAAATTGATGGAGAAGTGGTGTGACGTGGTCGAATTTACGACACTTAAAAATCAGTTTGGCAGCCCGGTTTTGGACGCGCTGAAAACGTTTGGTATCAGATGATGAGATCCCATGTAGCAATGAGTTAGAATAGTCGAGTCTTGACGTGACGACTGCCCGAACTGCCTTCTCGCACGTTGAATTGTCGATAAATGGCCTTATGCGTCCAATATTGCGACATTTAGGGCATTTTTCCAAAACAAAATTCTTTCCAAGAAGGTAAACAAAAAATGTCACCATGCTGCAACTCTGACTTCATCGGAAGGTTAGCATGCCTTTACTTGTGCTATATGGTTAAATGGAAATCGCACAGTTAGCACAAAATCTTCTGCTGAGCAGCTCTAATAAAATGGGCACTGAAGTCAGAGTTGCAGCATGGTGAACAAATTGTTCTTGAGGATTTCTCAGAAAGTTTCTATGCATTAATTTGTTGTTCAAGATTCATCACAGGGGGTTAAAGTAAGACTGCATAAGTTTGTGATCTACTGAAGAAAGGCAGACAGCTTCTCCATCTCAACTTTGATGTAATCTCTAACTGGGATCACTAATAATCACAGTGGTGCACCCGAAAAGGGGGGGGGGGGTGGGGGACGATGGGTCTTTTGCCCTGTGTGGAGCCGGCCGTGTGCCGCGAAAGGAAAACCACATTGGGATCATAACACAAACCACAGCCCATCAGAAGTCACCACATGTGCATTATGGATGCTTATTGGTTAATTAGAATGAAATGGGCGGGATCTAGCAAAATATGCACACATGTAAGAACAGTCATGCGCAGTAGACATTTCAAAAGACACTTTATGTCAGTATGTGTGTGTAACTGAAAGGCCCAGGTTTTCACACCATGGGTAGACAGTACACCCAACAGATGTATATCTAGATTTTTTTTTGTTTACTGAGTATTAAATTTTGGCAACATAAGTTGTCAGAATTTTAGCATTCAGATATGAATCCAGTATAATTGAATATCGTAATCTTTTTTTGCCGATACATAGTGGAATAATAAAAGCAATATCGCCCAAGCTTGGGCAGAACAGTATACAAACATGTACTGATTTGTTACTCACATAGCTTGGGCAGAACAGTATACAAACATGTACTGATTTGTTACTCACATAGCTGTTTCAAAAGAAGGCATCAACAGTCATACTAGGCAGGCACAATCAAGGAACAAATTGCACAATCTGTAGCCTTGGACATCCAATGAAGGGCTATGATGTTCCAAAAAGGCTGGATGGTGGTCACAGAGGCCTCAACAAAGTAGATAAATTTTCTACGAATTTGATTTCGAGACCTCAGATTTAGAACTTGAGGTCTTGAAATCAAGCATTTGAAAGCACACAACTTCGTGTGACAAGGGTGTTTTTTTCTTTCATTATTATCTCGCAACTTCGATGACCGATTGAGCTCAAATTTTCACAGGTTTGTTATTTTATGCATATGTTGAGATACACCAACTGAGAAGACTAGTCTTTGACAATTACCAATAGTGTCCACCGTCTTTAAGTAATGTATGTCACGCAGGATAATCAGAAATGGTTTGCTCTGTCAATTTTTTAAGTTTTCAATTCATATTCAGGGGCCCTGTTTATTCAATAGATTGTAATGTCTTGATGATGCTACATAATTGTGCATACTTCACATTCAAACTGTATCTATATTTGTTTGCAATTCTCGTTTCAGTCTCTCTGGTCATATAAGCCTTTTTGAGGTATGGCGGACGTGATACGCGCGCGTCACACGCCGCGACTGATGCCACGCTCACCATGTTGGTGGTCATTAGGTTTACATGTAAACGCTGCGCCTAAAATGCGCACTTCACTGAATAACATACGTTCTATTTCTATGGTCAATACGCACAAATTTACCACAACTTTACAGTGTTGTAGCATTGTGTCCGCCATACTTCAAAAAGGCTTATAGTCATTATCTGCAGTATCTTTATATCCATAAATGCCTTGGAGAATGTGTGCATTAACTGCATTCTGATTGGTCAAAACATGTTCATTCTTTTGTTTCATACATGCTGTAACAGTCAAGATCAAGATGACAAATCTTACACAGATTTCCAAGTGGAACATGAAAAGGAGTTGGAATTAAAGACTACAAAGATTGCTCATTGCTCCGATGTGAAAAAACCAAGAGAAATTCCAGGTAGCACTTAAAAAGTTATGATTATAATTGACATTTTCAATAAGTGTTTGTAGTTTATACTAAGAATAAAGGCTAACAGCCGAAGAGCTATTGTTATTGTTATGGTTTTTGGGTTTTTTTTTCCCTCGTGTTCCACTTTTTTTGGAATGATGACGTCATTGATGACGTCATGACAAGGTTTTTAATGTTGAAAAATTACCATTTGCTCGTTGCTGTATCTCAACAAATATAAAAGCTATGAGGTTCATACTTAGGCATCGGATAGATAAAGACTTGGACAACATTTGAAAAGTTAACTCCAAAATCGTACGACCTTAACTTCCGGGTCGTTACCCTGGGTCAAAGTTCGCCTTCGTTTTTTTACATAAAAAAACAACTTTGGAGCTTTTAAACAAAATTAAAGCTTGTACAAACTTAAAACTTACTATGTACATCTATAGGCAATAGTGAGTAGATGAAACCGCCACTTTTTTGGAATGATGACGTCATTGATGATGTCATGACAAGGTTTTTAATGTTGAAAAATTACCATTTGCTTGTTGCTGTATCTCAACAAAAATAAAAGCTGTGATGTTCATACTTGGGGAACATTTGAAAAGTTAACGCCAAAATTGTACGATTTTAACTTCCCCCCAAAAAATACAGGTATTTGCTTTACATTCTGATGAGTCACCATTAGGTTTTATACAAGCAAAGTATTGAATGTCCACTTCATAGGGTTGAAGATGGCTGCACAGTATAAAAGCATCATGTTATTAAAGCTACATCTATGTCTGGTTTTTTTTAGAATTAAAAAGCCAGAAAAAAGTATCAAGAAAACATTGCACAGATCCTTCTACCAGTAAGGAGCAGCATTTTGTGCATCAACAAGATGAAGGAAAGCCTGTGTGTGACCCTCTGCGCTGGTTTGGCATCTTGGTCCCATCTAATCTCAGACAATGTCAGTCTAATTTTGTACAAGGTAAGTTTAATAATTCGCAAACCAAAATTAAACATATTTTCAAATTGTTTTATTTGTATTTATTTTATTTATGAGAGGTCTCCTGAAAGCTTATACTCCTGTGAGATCCTCTCCGATCTTCCAATACATGCATGCAACAGGTCACTAAGAGTAGCAAGTCATGGGGCAATAGGGCATTTTCCCATGCTGGACCCACTCTCTGGAATGACTTGCCTCTTCAGATCCGCAATATTTCTAATCTCAATACTTTCAAGTTAAAACCACGTTGTTTAATCTCGCCTTATGTGTAATTGGTCTATTTGTCTTATTTTCCTTGCTGTGTGTGGTTCCCCCTCCTGTGCGCCTTGAGCACTTCATTTTGGTAGATTTTGCCGCCCTATAAATATTCTTTATGATTATTATTATCACAAGGGTATGGATGGCCACTGTATAGCGCAAAATTCCCAAAACATTATCCTTGCGCTTTACAAAAAAACAACAATAGCAATTATAATACACTAGAATAAATAATGTTTAAGGTTGTGTTTGAAAGCATAAGCTGTTTGAGAGGACCTTATGGTATGTAGTAATTTGTTCCAGAGAGTTGGCCCGAAAACACTGAATGATCTATCGCCTATCCGGCTGTTACTTTTTGGGATAGAAAGACGAGTAGCGTGCCCGCTCGATCGCAGGTCTTCCCGTGATGGTATACGGGTGGCAAGGCAGTCTTTCAGGTAGACCGGCAACAGTTCATTCAGAGCTTTCTAGTAGAGTAGTGAGTGATAATAATAATAATAATAATAATAATAGTAATAATAATTGTGGCTTCTTATATAGCGCACATGTCCATCACTCAGTGACGCTCCTGGCGCTGTAACATACAGTATTTCCTGCAAGATGTGGGACTACGTTTGAATTGTGAGACCTAATTCTGATAGCACCATGTAATGTTTTGACAAGGTGCTGTGGCGCAATATGCTTCCGATCAGACCAGGAACACAGGGGTGAACCCCTTCTCTTTTTGATAAGTGCACTGAGTTCTTTTACATGCGTTACACAACACATGGGACCAATGGCTTAACATCCCATTCGGAGGACAAAGCCATAGTGAAGTGTCTCGGTAAAATTATCAAGAACCAGGCCCTCGTTGGGATTAAACCACTAGTTGAAAACCTCTTCACCACACATTGATTCCCTTATTCTTTATCCCCGATGCAAATTTAACAACCAGCTCTGATATCAATGCGGTACCCGCTGCCAAAACATAGGATTCAAACTGCCTCTAGCTACCGGGCAACCTCGGTAGTCTAGTTGGTAAGACACTGCTCTAGAATTGCAAGGGTCGTGGGTTCAAATCCTACCCGGGTAACATGCCCGTATAACAAATGTTCACAGGACTCGGGGGAAGTGCCGAGTATACAGTGCTAACACACATTGGTGTATGGGTAAAAAATAATATTAATAATAACAATAATAACTAGAGATAGTGATTGTAAACAATCACAAAGCTGTTCCCGAATGTTTTGTTAAGTTTTCTATGCTACAGTTAAACACACACATTACAACTCTATGACATGTGATTACCTGGTCTTGTATCTGATACTGAATCAAAAGGAGCTTTAAAACCAGAAATATAGGTCAACATGGCGTCATGGTCACTGTGTTGAATAAATTTAACCCAAGTTCAAAAATCTATTGTGTAGTTTTTAAGATAGGATCCCACTTCCGGTTAGCCCGAAAGTAAAGGTCAATACTGGGTCACGGAAACCCATGCTCGAATTTCAATGCCCAAAGGGTCCATAACTGAAAAAACCTGAAAATCAGTTGTGTAGTTCTTGAAATAAGGTTCCACTTCCGGTTGACCCGGAAATAAAGGTCAACATGGGGTCACACCTACCCGATGCGAATATCCAGCGCCAAAGGAGTCCATAACCGAAAAAAGTCCGAAAATTGGTTTCGTTGTTTTGAGATAAGGTCCCACTTCCGGTTGACCGGGAAATAAAGGTCAACACGGGGGTCACAGTTGTCAGAGTTAATATTTAATGCCTAAGTAGTCTATAACTGAAAAAAGGTTTGCAAATCGGTTGTGTGGTTCTTGAGAAATGGTCCCACTTCCGGTTGACCCGGTAGAAGAGGTCAAATTGGGTCATGGATTTTCCCCAACAAAATTGAATGCCTAAGGAGTCTATAACTGAAGAAAAAATTAAATCGGTTGCGTAACTTTTGAGATATGGTCCCAGTTCCGATTGACCCGGAAGTAGAGGTCAAATCGGGGTCACGGTTACCCGAGGCAAATCTCCTATGCCTAAGGAGTCTCATACTGAAAAAAACTTTGAAATTTGCCGTACACTTCTTGAGATATAGTGCTGCAAAGAAAAACTCATTAAAGCTTGTAATTAGCATAAATTAACACGTGATGATGTCACAGTCTTAAAATTGTGTTTTTCGTACTAATAAATTCCATAAGGTACACGATGATATGTAACTTACCCCAATCTAATGCCTTTTACAAATTACCCAATTTTGTATTGCATTAAAAACCATGGATAAGGTGTATCAATGCTAAGGAAAACTTCATGAAGTATCACGTTGTACCCATGACGCCAAGATTTTTAATTAATCGTTAATTATAGATGTACTTTGATTGCTTTTAATGGACTGAAACATCTCTTATAAGAATCAGTTAATTTTTCAACACAGAGTATTGTCATTTATTGTGTATTTGACTTGTAAAACGTTTCCACTTTTAGAGTCATATGTTTTGTACACAAAAAGTAAAACGCGCAAACATATGACGTCATGATGACATGGCTGAACATTTTAAGCCAGGAACAGCATCTACAATACAAGACAAGTCCATTACCGATTTTTTTTTTATTGATCGGATGTTTAATTCTTGAGATATGATTGTTACAATATATTGTAACAATCATATCTCAAGAAGTCAATATTGCAATATTGCCTAATTAAATATTCATACGACTGTCACGTGAATAATTAATTAAGAATGTTAATTTAATTAAATCTAAAAATTAAGTTAGGCCATATGATTTCATATGGTATTTGATTTGTCTCATTTTTTATAATTCTAATTTGACATTTGGCAATTAAAAAGTCAAGTATTATTCCAATAGGGTTTAAGGGAAAGAAAGAATAATAATAAAAACAAATACAAATCTGGACGATTACAATAGCTGTTCCGATTGAAGTTCGGAAGAGCTAATAATAATAATAATAATAATAATAATAATAATACCATTTACATACACATATCATGATCAATATAACGATATTTCCCCGCTATACCGGCTCTTATTCTTTCAACCTTTTCAACAACAAAATTGGCAAACTTGTTGCTGAGCTCATCTGGCGTGTGCAGAGTGGGAAGGGTTTTTTCATTCTTGTTTAACAGAACACCAATGGTACGGAAAGTGTCTTTAGCCCCCAGCTTTACACAGTTTATCATTGTAATGCTTTTTCTTTGTAAGCTCCAACAGTTGATTGTAGTGTAAGTGTTGGGTGCAATAGGCATCCTTGTCAACCCTAAAATAAGCCCACTTTTCGGCCACTTCCTTTGAAGCATATGTTTTACCTGGAGGTCTTGGTTGAACATATCTAGCCATAGTACTCATAGGCGCATGTTTGCTGAGCACTTCAGTTGATACCTTGTTAAAATGCTGAAGCATTTCATCTACAGTAGTACTCCTAGGTGATTAAGCATTAAGTTAAGCTTCCAGATCACATTTGAGTGCTAAAATCCCGCACAGAAAGCACAACTTTGACAGGAGGGGGCTTTCTCTGCTGCAAGACACATCTTATCATGCTGTGGTCGGAGCCATAGTCGGTACTCACATCACACAATCTGATTAGATTTTCATCAAACCGTGTGAGTATCAGGTCCAGTATATGGCCCGATCTATGAGTAGCGTCTTGTACATGTTGTCTTAAACCAAAAGATGACAAAATGGTCATGAAAGAAGACACATCAGACTTAGTGGGCTCATTTACATAAATGTTAAAGTCCCCCTTCATGACAAGTTTGCCCGGCAGCAGAGATTCCTCAAACTCTTTAAAGAACTTAACGAGAGTAAACCTATTTGCTTGAGATGGAGGAGGGCAGTATATGTGATGTTTTATATACCAATATTGGGATCCAACATACTGGTATGGTCAAAGGTAATTGTGGTCGTGTTTAATGGGTATGACCGAAAACCATTTACAGAGTATCCCAATGCCACCATGGTTGCTAGAGCCATGTGGAAAGTTAAAAAACACATAGCTCGCCGATAACAATTGGGTCACTTCCAAGTGATGTTAGACTTGATTCAGTCCCAGTCCCGTGTGAGAGGTCCCTAAGCATATTATCGCGCCAACGAGCAAACAAGCCGTATATAGCAGTGCGCACTCGCCGCCAAAATGTGGTACAGAGAATGGGACTTGACGGGGTCATTTCTTTGTCTGCACTTGTTATTGGAAAATCTCCCCAAATGGGAAGATGTTCAAATTTTGCAAACAAAACCGACCCGATGTATTTTACAACATATTAACTAAGAATTAACATTCAGTGCTTTCTTTTTATATTTAATTGGTTAGTCAAAATTGTATTTCAATCCTCAACTTAGTACTTAACCCCCACAAATAACAAATGAACAAGTCTTCTTTTTGGATGCGTTAGATTGGACAACACGTATCACGCATCAAGTTTACATATATTCAAGTGAATACATTTACATATCAGGCGACTGCAGTATTGTCAAGTCCCTGTCCCGCACCCGGAACAGGTTGGGCTATGCAGAGCATCACAAAACAACAGTTTTCTGGCGATGGCATGGGATTCGGGTTTGAGTCGAGTCTAAAGGTGATGTGTGCTATCGACCCAATCAACTGTGACTAGGAGCACGTTGCCACCTTATCCTTTGACTGAAACAAGGTTACACCCTTCACAGTCTATAAGGACGTAGGCATGGGTGTCATCCACAAGGACTCAGGAGCCTGGCTGGGAGAGCAGAATGCAATGCCTTCCAAACTTTTTACAAAGCTATTATGGACAAGTGCCTTGCACAAGTGTCATGATTGTGATTGAAACCCACATTCTGCTGCTGACAAAACCAGAGCTTGGGTCTAGTGACTCGGCCGGCCGCTCAGCCAAGACACGCCACAATTAAACTGAACTCAACCTTAAGGGCAATTCCATGGTCGGTTGCATTACACTTTTCTGTGTCATTTCTTGATCCTGGTGCTAGTAGTTCTATGTGAGATATTATTTCCACTAAGTTTATAGACTGATTTGTACTTGACATCCAAGGCTTTGAAGTGATGATATAGAAATGTTGTGGGATTTGTACTCTGGATGTTATAGCTTTGTAAACCGTGGTCAGTCGCATTACACAAAAAGGACATGGTAAAAAATACACTTGTCTCAATTGAAAAGTTTCCTCAAACTAAAAAACTTGCAAAAGTTTTACTACATTTAACACACAACTGTTATACATGAGTATCCAACAGGATACTTAAAAATAGTCAGCAGCTTGAACTTTTAGGTTTACATGGCAAAACCATGGTCAGTCGGTTTACGTCAATCAAAGTTAAAGAGAAAACTAATCTACGGCTTTGCAGTCGGGAAAACTAGCAAGGAACCGGTCACAACCTGTTAACATTTTGTAGAATTTTGTTGGTTAACTGCATTTGCTAAGCACCGTTCAGGCCTGGCATTACATTCAGACCTCAAAGGCCATGGCTTCCATTGCCTGACCATTCTGTGCTTCGTAGAAGTGTGTTATTACCAGCTCTCTTATAAGATTGTGCCTTTCTGTCCATCATCTTAAAAATCACTGTTGTGTATTGAGGTTTTTAGGGAAGTTTTGCTGGTCTCACAGTCAGGTCTCATGTTGGCAACCTTGGTCATAGTCTGAATCACAGACCAGTAGTTCAGCCAGGCATCAAAGAAAGAATCACCCTGGTCTGTAAAAGCAAAATCCTGACATAATTGGAAATTGCTGATACTACATGTACGTAGAGACGATGTGACCTCTGACGTCACTCGAAAGCCATTTATAACATGATTCGCACGCAAACCGCCGGGCAAAACTTTTGTGTTTTGGCAGGCAGCTAGAAAGTGTATGCAATCTTACCATGACTACGCGTCTTTTTGCCCTGCAAGACATGGCATATACAGTGTTTTGTCAACAGAGGGGGGTTTGAATGTAAACATAGGTCACATCGTCTATACCACTTAACATAGCTCTTTCACACTTAATTTCTATATATATTTTTTAATGCAACAGCCCTCCATATCTGCTCGAAGGTTGCCTGTCTCCAAAGTAGACTTGATTCTGTTAAATGTGAATACGCCAGGCTACAGAAAAAGAAGAAACAAGTCAAGGATGCTTCCACTTCGGACAGTTTGCAATAACAGTCATCTTCTTTATGCTTCATAAGGTAATGTTTTATGTACATGTACATGTACAGTATAATGTGTACACAATGTATCTAAAAACGGGTAACAAGCAACAGCAAATTTCCTGATGGTGTACTTTAACTATACCACTCCAATATCAAGTGCTCTACCATCAGCTAACCAGCCTTTATGTTGGTGGTCAGTCCACTTATAAATGTTGGGCCTGGTCAGAATTTTCTGCTGATTTCTGCTGATTTGTCTGGGACTGTGCCTGTATGTAATATACCCAAGTTATGGCAGTAGCGAAGTCAAAACGGGGAGTAGTAATAATCAAAGATTATAGAGCGGCGAAGGCGCAAGGTGCGGAACTCGGGCTGGAATGTGAAATCCCACTGGATGCCGTTTCAGCAAGTAACTCTTTTGATACAACAATAGGTCAGTGCAGATCAGTGCAGACAATGACTATTCCTATCAATTGGAAAAAAAAACCATTTACTTGCTGAAATGGCACCCACACGTATTTCATGTGCCAACAATGGATAAAGCTTCAGTTCCACATCTATAATCTTTGTTAATCTGTGGAGCATTTCTGCTCATACACTGTAGAAGATATGACATTTGCCCCTGGCAAAACCTTCTGCAACTAAGATTTTAAAAGTTAATTTTGATTTTTAAAATTTTTTTATTCGTTGTACTTTTATTGTGTTATTAATTTATTTGACAGTTGAAACAATATAATTATTTTTATAGCTTAAGCCATTTTCATTTTACCGGTTACACAATTATTGTGAACATATTGGATATAATTTGTGGTTTAGCAAGTATGGTGCAGATTGTACATGTATAACAACAATAGTAGCAAGTCCTCTTAAGCCTGTGGTTTTGTACAATTTTGCATCTGGGTACCTCCATGGTACAACCACCCAACCCTATTGTCCGTTATTGTTATAGCATGGAGGTAGTAAGTCCTGAGTTTGAATGTGTATACATACGCATACATGTGTACCAATCATGATGGATCAGGTTTGTGGGACATGACCGCATCAAGCAAGGTTTTCATGTTTTTGGGGACTGGTAAATTTGTTAGTAATGTCCCCTTGGGATCTGCACTTTTGCCTTGCGATTGTGAGCGTGTCCGACAATAGAGTAAGGATGGTCCAACAAAGGGTCAGAAAGTGTACCCCTGATTATGGTAGACATTGCCTTGAAACTGGATACCAAGGTAATGTCCAACATGTGTAGCTAAGTAAATGTACTTAGTAGTTTGATCAGAAACTGAGACTGAAAAGAAGAAAAATGTTGTCATCAACTTTATTGATTGTCTTGAACCTTGCAAGGAAGCGTGGTAATTGGATCATACATGTACGTACATGATTAGTTTATGAACTCAAGCACTGAAAGCTGACTTGAGGATATGTACATGTCTTTTAAATACTTGAAAATCTATTTATTTTGTTTAGTTAAATTTATTTGAGACATTATTATGGGTCCAAACTATATTATACAAATATAACATGGTTTGAGGGTGACTAGTCGATATTAGCTCCCCGAGGTATTGGTAGATGACAAACTAGTTCCCGAGGCGAAGCAGAGGGAACTAGTTTGTCAATTTCCAATACCGAGGGGAGCTAATAATCGACTAGTCACCCAAAATAAACCATGTTATATTTGTTTTACTATACTTCATACATATTAAGTTACCATTGCAAATAGGAGCAAGAGGAAATAACGACTGAAATAAAATGCATTCTGGATAATTTTGTTCATGAACCTTTTTTAGTTTCTGCACTCAAGCACAAAAACTGACCCTGATGAACACAAAAACTGACTGAATCTGTGATTCATTAATAAAAACAAGGAAGGATACATAATGGATCTAGCTCAGTCCATTTTTGTTCACGTATTAATGTTTTAGGGGTGGATTTCACAAAGGTAGTCCTAACTTAGGACTAGTCCTAGGCAATGCTAAGAGATAGGACTGGTCCCAAGTTAGGACCAGTAACTCATCCTAACTTAGGACTGGTCCTATCTCTTAGCATTGCCTAGGACTAGTCCTAAGTTAGGACTACCTTTGTGAAATCCACCCCAGCTGTTATAAAATGTTCCACGATCGTAAAGCGCACGGCATGACGTCGCACAATGGTAATGCACATGACAGGTAGAATAGTTCCCGAGGAACTATTACTTGTCATGCGCATTCACCACTTGCAGGAATATTCACGGGCGGGCTTGGTATTTAGCAAAATTAACACCTGGCTCGTGATGGTGAATGGACCAATGAGAACTCGACTCTCTGTCATGAATATGTATGAGGTATAGTAATAATAGTAATCTCACATGACTGACTCATTGTAGAAGAAATTCAAATGATGTCCATGCCTATATTATTTACTGCAAACTATTTGTTTTATGTCCAAGCTGTATATTGTTAAAATTAGCATGAAGGAGGGGTTTTCTATTCACACTTGGAACTAAATGCTTGTGCAGGTCACTGATTATCTTCACTGTTTTGATGCTGCAACCAGACAGTACAGCAGTTAGTCTTGCTAAAGGCAGTGGACTCTATTGGTAATTAGTCAAAATAATTGTTAGCATAAAAACTATCTTGGTAATGAGCAATGGAGAGCTGTTGGTAGGTAATTTCTCACTCAAAAATTAATAGACTTCAGGCCTTAAGCCTTTTATATTAAGCATCTGAAAGCACACAAATTCACAAAATGTGCAACAAGGGTGTTTTCCCTTTCATCATCCTCTTGCAACTTTGATAACCAATTGAGTACACATTTTCACAGAGTTGTGATTTAGTGCATATATTTAGAAACACCAAGTGAGAGTACTGGTCTTTGACACATACCAAAGATGTCTAGTGCCTTTAATTGTAGGACATGGGTTACAATAAAAATAATTGTTAAAATCATAATGCTTATTGCTGCTCTCACACTGTGGGGAATATTCTTGCGAATATGAATATTTGAAAAATGGCTCACCAATTTGTTGCGAACCTTTTGCCAATGTTTATGAACACTTCCCACTGGATTGCCAATGCTTATGAATGGTTACCAATGCTTGCAAACGCAAGTTATTTTCAAAGTTCCATTAAGAATGTATTGCAAATGTCTTGCCAATGTTTAGACAAGTATTGCGAATATAAATGGCATTTGCCCCAGGGAGGTGTCAAGAGAGTATAAGTCCCAATTTTCAATTAAATTTCATTATTTCACTCTGGCACTCTGAGTGAGACAGGTGGCTGCTAATTAGTGAAATAACAAGCCTTGAAATGTGGTGTTGCTGTTTCTTTCCAGAGTCAAACGAACAATGAGCAAGAGGCAGATTCTCTCCACTATTAGTAGCAATTGCGGCCGCGTCATCAACCGTTCGATCAAGTGCAATCTTAACGTTCGTCAGCCCATTTGTAAGCATTCAAAACAGTATATTTGAAATATATATTTGAAATTGTTGGAAGCTCGGTCCAAATATTCGCAACGTTCATGGCTATTTGTAAGGCATTGGCAGATGTGGAAAGCATTCGTAATATAGGGGTTACAGAAAAGAAAATATTCACTATTAATCACAATTTTGGGGCGAATTCAAATATTCATATTCGTATATTATATTTATTTTCGCAAGAATATTCGCCACAGTGTGATTGACCATAATAAGGTGAAAATTCTGAATTTCTTACCAACGCTTACGAAGCCATGGCGAATGTTGCAAATATTTCCATTTGTAAGCACATTCGCAATCATAATGGCCACAGTGTGAGAGTGGCATTAAAGCGTTATCATTTTCTTGAAAGCATTTCAAACATTTGTGTGGGAGTAATGTTGATATTTGTGTGGGAGTAATGTTGATATTTGTGTGGGAGTAATGTTGATATTTGTGTGGGAGTAATGTTGATATTTGTGTGGGAGTAATGTTGATATTTGTGTGGGAGTAATGTTGATATTTGTGTGGGAGTAATGCTGATATTTGTGTGGGAGTAATGTTGATATTTGTGTGGGAGTAATGTTGATATTTGTGTGGGAGTAATGTTGATATTTGTGTGGGAGTAATGCTGATATTTGTGTGGGAGTAATGTTGATATTTGTGTGGGAGTAATGTTGATATTTGTGTGGGAGTAATGCTGATATTTGTGTGGGAGTAATGTTGATATTTGTGTGGGAGTAATGTTGATATTTGTGTGGGAGTAATGTTGATATTTGTGTGGGAGTAATGCTGATATTTGTGTGGGAGTAATGCTGATATTTGTGTGGGAGTAATGCTGATATTTGTGTG
The DNA here is from genome assembly GCF_902459465.1 of Asterias rubens. Lineage (NCBI taxonomy): Eukaryota > Metazoa > Echinodermata > Asteroidea > Forcipulatida > Asteriidae > Asterias > Asterias rubens. The sequence continues at coordinate 5,936,498 of NC_047063.1, forward strand.
GGAGTAATGTTGATATTTGTGTGGGAGTAATGTTGATATTTGTGTGGGAGTAATGCTGATATTTGTGTGGGAGTAATGCTGATATTTGTGTGGGAGTAATGTTGATATTTGTGTGGGAGTAATGTTGATATTTGTGTGGGAGTAATGCTGATATTTGTGTGGGAGTAATGTTGATATTTGTGTGGGAGTAATGTTGATATTTGTGTGGGAGTAATGCTGATATTTGTGTGGGAGTAATGCTGATATTCTTACCAAGTACTCCCTTTAAGAATAAAGTAATCAATACTAAAACAATTCTTAAAAACCATACATTCACTTTTATTGCATACACAACTATATTTACAAAGTAAATAAAACTACAGAATGGAATGTCTGCATTTGTAATAATTTATTTGTGTTATGTAAATTGGGCTATCAGGTTCATTGACTAACTTTATGTAGAAATTCTTCTTCCTGTGATTAATTAAGAACTAAAAACAACAAATCTTACATAGGAGGTGTTTTGTTTTAATAGTAAGTTTCATACTAAAGGCACACATTGGCTTCAGATTTGGTTTTATGGGCTGTAAAAGAAACTATTATGAAAAGAATATGGTTGAAAAGATGTTTTAAATAAATGAAGAATTTATAATGATCCACACGAACAGGCTTCAAAATTGGGTTCAACTCCAGACTCCAAGATTTAAGATTTGTTTGCTGTTGATTCCTTTTTCATAATAATGAAAGATCACTGCAATGAATAGAGTGTCATGGCTGAGTGGTTAAGAGCATCGAATTCAAGTTCTGGTGCAGTGTCATGGCTGAGTGGTTAAGAGCATCGAATTCAAGTTCTGGTGCAGTCACCGGAGTGTGGGTTCGAATCCCGGTCGTTACACTTGTGTCCTTGAGCAAGATACTTTACTATAATTGCTTCTCTTCACCCAGGGGTATTAATGGGTACCTGCGACGGTAGAGGTTGATATTGTGTATGAAAAAGCCTTTGGAGCGATATAAACTGTTGCCCAGGTTGTATACTCCCAAGGGAGCTGAGAAACGTTAAAAAGGGATGTTATTGGCCCTATGACCAGGGCACTAATGTAAAGCGCATTGATACGGTTATTGTGAAATGCGCTATATAAGAATTTGTTATTATTAATGAATGACAAAGTGAGATATGTACCAACTACACTCAAAAGAAACACCTATATTCAAACTACCAATACATGTATAAAATATATCAAATCAAACACATGTTGTATCATCTACATTGAAGAAAGAATGGCAGGTAGGCAAGATACTCTACTTTGTCAATTGTTGAACTTGCATTCTGTTGACAGAAAGAAAGGAGAAGAATTGTTAACGACATTACATTAATGTCATTCCAGCATATTTGTTGGTAACAGATAGGTGACGTGTTTGGGGGGGGGGGTGCCTTTGATGATACATGTACAGACATGGAATTTAGCAGTCAGAGTATGTCATGGAAAAGACGTTGTCCTTAGTAAACAAACAAAATATAGGTAGAATAATAAGCAATTTCCAAACTTTTTAAAATGGATGACAGTTGGTAATAAACCTTTCTTTTGCAACGTCACATCCCAAGTTTTTGCCAACCCAGGTTGGAAAACTTTGGAAACTGCAAATCAAAAACAGATTGCAACTGTTTGTAACAATGTTACAAAAAATATTCAAACATTGTGTTCATTTTGTTGAAAACAACTAATTATGGAAGGTAATTTATTTAATAGAAAGTTTGCAGAAAATGTTGAATTTTTTTAAACTATCTGTAAATAACGATTGAGTGTATTACTAACATTCGGCTGTCCATGTCAACCAAGGCAGTTTGTTTAACAACAACAGAAAAGGCTGTAGACAAATGACACACTGAGCCTGTGTGCTACATGTCCCATGATTGCATCATCAAAGGCAAAATTCCATCATTTACGAACACACTATATTTGGTTACCTACATGTAAGATCGACACTTCAACTGCAATTACATATCATGATGATTAAAGAAACATCTGCAATGTTTTTTGACAGTGGAAGTTTCTATATCCACATAATATTTTGGTGAACAGTTTTTCAGTTTTAGTAGACAGCTTTTTGTAAAAATTTGATTAAATGGCATAGTGATTCAGTACCGTCGCAATATAGAAAGAAAATACAGCAATTGATTTGGTTTTAGAGAACGAAAGATGGAAACAAAACAAAATGAATCTTGAGACTAAAGAATTAAAAGAAACCCCTTATATCAGCAAATGATATAAGATAATGATTATATAAATAATGATTATATATAGATAAAATGTTTTGTGATTCGGAGAAGAAATTTTGTATTGGGGAGATTATGAATGAGCTCTATATTCCAACCTTTGCAATTGTTGCCAAAATCTGCTCAGTTTGACTTTGATCAGATTTCAAATCTCTATCTGTTGCCATGGATAGCACTTCCAGTAGAGAATCTACAGATATGGCTCCAGTTTGTTGCCTGTCCACTGTGGAAAACATCATCTGTGACAAAAACAAGAGCAAGTATCAACAACCAACTGCACCCATGTGTATTATTTCCTTTATAGAGTGTACGACAGTCATAGTAGCTAGGCATCCATGGTGTGGTTAGTAATGGATATAAAGTCCTTAAAGGTCTGAAGCTGTGCCCAGTTTCATTACTATGCACACTATGAGCCAAATTTGAATTTCCAAAAGCAGAACATTTGTGCTTGACATATGCATATTTTTCAGGTTAGCAAGGATTTGTTTAGAAACTAGGTCCTTAGCTGGTGAGGAACATTTTGGAATTCATGGCAGTGGTTAAAAGAGCTTAGATGCAGTCATTTCAAATGACAGGTATAAGTAGTCATAGCAGTGCATTTTGATTTTACTGAATGTACTTTGGATTTGGAACGAAAGAGTTTCACTTACAACATATTTCATAATGGTGCTTTGGATTGAGGCAAAGTCTACATCATCATAAGAATCTTTGATGGGTTCAGGTAATTTGGTCATCATTTCTCCTAGGCATGTCACACCCACAAACTCCTCAAGACCAAAGAAGGTGCTACTACTTACTGCTTCATATACCTGAGGAGTCAATAGTAAAAAATAATTTTAATCGCAATGTAGGCTTGAATTCAACCAACACAACCCAGTTTACTGAGTATACAGTCCTAATAAACATCCATGTAAAGGGTAAAACCGAAATAAGTACACCTGATGCAAATTAAAACATCTATTAAACTTGTTCTTTGTTTGATGATGGAGGTAGAAATAGCCTCCATGGTTTGACCATCCCGTGTTTCATTTTTCTGTGGTGTGCATATTTCAGTATGGATATGTCATCGACATGTGTTTTGAATGGCTTATTCATAAATACCCAAGACAGATTATCCATTCTAATTGGTCGAGAGGGCATCACCAGTTGTTGTTTGAATGGACGATGTGACGCCAGTAAAAAGTGTTATAACATGGGCGTGACACACGCGATTGCACCTGTGCGTATAAGACAGTTTCTTCATTCATATTGGTCGAGAGCAACGGCTGAAACAGTTGTGCATCACGCGATACGCCCAACGCACACAGCATCTCCTTATTAGGAGTTGTTTAACCGAGGGCCTAACCATTTCATAGCTGGAGGGGTGTTGTGTTGAAAGAAATCATTGAATAATTATAATTTTTTGCATTTATTTTACCTTTTGACCAAAATGTGTTGATGTTTTTTGGCCAAAAAGGTATTTATGAATGGGAATCAAAGTGTGTTGAATCGGTTTTCAACTAGTGGTTTAAACCCGCCGAGGCCTGGTTCTTGATAATTTACCTCGACTTCGTCTCGGTAAAACTATCAAGTCCAGGCCTCAGCGCAGGTTTAAACCACTAGTTGAAAACCTCTTCACCATACTTTGATTCCCTTATTTTAGGACTAGTCATGTCTAGCACTGCAATTACAGGCAGGGAAGCTTCTTTCTGCCAACATTCAAACAGAAATGAAATTTGTACAGCTTGTGAGACCTGGACGCAGTGTACACCATACTATCACTTGATTCTGTGTCTTACAACTCTGGAAATAGACTGTGCAAGTCTATAACATGGTTTAGCCTGCTATCTTTCTCACTGGGTTGGCCTTTTACGGGTACAATGGCTACCTGTCGGGGTTGGCCTTCTACAGGTACGATGGCTACCTGTCGGGGTTGGCCTTCTACAGGTACGATGGCTACCTGTCGGAGTTGGCCTTCTACAGGTACGATGGCTACCTGTCGGGGTTGGCCTTCTACAGGTACGATGGCTACCTGTCGGGGTTGGCCTTCTACAGGTACGATGGCTACCTGACGGGGTTGGCCTTCTACAGGTACAATGGCTACCTGTCGGGGTTGGCCTTTTACAGGTACGATGGCTACCTGACGGGGTTGGCCTTCTACAGGTACGATGGCTACCTGTCGGAGTTGGCCTTCTACAGGTACGATGGCTACCTGTCGGGGTTGGCCTTCTACAGGTACGATGGCTACCTGTCGGGGTAGGCCTTCTACAGGTACGATGGCTACCTGTCGGGGTAGGCCTTCTACAGGTACGATGGCTACCTGTCGGGGTTGGCCTTCTACAGGTACAATGGCTACCTGTCGGGGTTGGCCTTCTACAGGTACGATGGCTACCTGTCGGGGTAGGCCTTCTACAGGTACGATGGCTACCTGTCGGGGTTGGCCTCCTATAGGCACGATGGCTACCTTTCGGAGTTGGCCTTCTACAGGTACGATGGCTACCTGTCGGGGTTGGCCTTCTACAGGTACGATGGCTACCTGTCGAGGTTGGCCTTCTACAGGTACGATAGCTACCTTTCGGGGTTGGCCTCCTATAGGCACGATGGCTACCTGTCGGGGTTGGCCTTCTACAGGTACGATGGCTACCTTACGGGGTTGGCCTTCTACAGGTACGATGGCTACCTGTCGGGGTAGGCCTTCTACAGGTACGATAGCTACCTTTCGGGGTTGGCCTCCTATAGGCACGATGGCTACCTGTCGGGGTTGGCCTTCTACAGGTACGATGGCTACCTTACGGGGTTGGCCTTCTACAGGTACGATGGCTACCTGTCGGGGTTGGCCTTCCACCCTTTTGGTGGAATGAAATACCTTTTTAACAAGAAGTGCCTTCAACTTCTGTTTTTCTCTATTTAGATTTGGCGGGTTTAAACCACTAGTTGAAAATCGATTCAACACCCTTTGATTCCCATTCATAAATACCTTTTCGGTCAAAAACACCAACACTTTTTGGTCAAAAAGTAAAATAAATGCAAAAATTATAATTGTTCAATGATTTCTTTCAACACAACACCCCTCCAGCTATGAAATGGTAAAGCCCTCCGCCGCCCTCGGGTAAACAACTCCTTATAAGAGAATGATGTGTCGCGTGATGTGGCACAACTGTTTCAGCCATTGCTCTCGACCAATATATGAAGAAACTGTCTTTTAAGAACAGGTACAAGCTCGCGTGTCACGCCTATGTTTCAACACTCTTACTGGTCATAAACAAAGGTTTATACACACCCACGTGACGCACTCTCCACCAATAGGAATAGCGAAACTGTCTGAGGTATTTATGAATTAAGAATTTTGAAACGATTTGATGTACCATGACGTGCATGTAATGACGTACATGTGATGACATAAGCACAAATATGTTGTCTGGACTTTAACTTCAAACCTTGAAGATTTACAATCACTTAGCTCTAAGATTTCAAGGTTTACAGCAGACTAAAATGAATGGACAATAAAATATCAATCGGAGGCAATAGAGAAAAAAGTTTACTTTCACTTTGAAAACAATGTCAAACATTTCACCATTTTAAGTATCCTGCACACAGACTGGATACTACTTATTTATTTATTTATACATACTAAATTCAAGGCACTTTACACTAATGATAATTACTCAAAGTAAGTGTTACCATAAAAACTTACCATGGTAACAAGCAAAAAAAACATTTTGAGAAACAGCTCCCTCTGAAGTAATGTAGTTTTTGTGAAAGAGGTATCTTGTCACTAAAAATTTTGAATCTGCTATAAGACTTCAGGCCTGGAGCCATTTTGAGGCATCTTAAAGCAAATAAATTTGACCAATTGAGTCAACATTTTCACAAATTTGTTATTTTATGCATATGTTGGGAAACGTCAAATGAGAATAATAATTACCAAAGGTGTCCAGTGCCTTAAAAGACAGAGGGGAAAGATGAATGTATTATATACATGTAAATGTAGATGTGTCCCTTCCAAAGAAAACTTACCTCTTTGATAAACTTCTTCTGAGATTTTGTTAGTGAGTCTGGAAGAACACTCGTCAATTCTTGAAAGGTGATATGCCTAAATAGACGGCAACAAGTTAGAATTGTAACTATTAGTGAAAGGTTGATATGCCTACATAAAATGTGAACAAGTTAGAATTGTAACTAAATAGACTACTTAGGTAATAAATTATGCAGACTGTACCTTCTTGGAACCTTGTGTGAATGAACCAGACATTCTACTGATGATACTCGTTTAATAAAGTCCATGACTGTGTGTCAAGGCATTTCACGTGCACCATTTACCATTCTACGCCATGGACTATGGTCTGGTTAACACAATACTTACTCAGAATTTAGTGAATCTCAAATTTGTACAATATATTTTGAGTCATATAATTGCAAAGTTAAACATTTTACAAAAAAAGGAAGTAGGTGTGCCTAGACTGAATCATTTCTATCGTGTTTTTGTTTGTCAATTTATATTCCCAAAAACAATGCAAAATTTATATGCACAATGGTACAAAACTGAGTGACAACGGCTTTAACTCATTCAAATTACAAAACTAGCTGAAATGTTCTAAAATATCATGTATATTTTACCCCTATTGTGAATTCAGAAAACATCTGATTGTCAACAGAAGTGCAACTTTATGATTTTTTTGGATGGTAATAGGTTAGACATACATCATCACAGTGTAAAAATGTAACATTACATGCATCTATACAATAGTGATGCATAAATCGCATGGGCGCCGCCATTGTTTGTGCCCACACCCTGCTGAATTGATGTGTCCCGGGGTCAATTTCGGGGTACACATGGGTTGGGGGAATGTGTTGTTTGTGATGTCACAGTCAAAGCGCGAGCGTTTAGTAACTTTGGGGTTGGGGGCTACCCTTGGGTTGTCAGGGGGTCTGCCCTTGGTGATGTCACAGTCATAGCGCGAGCATCCAGTAACTTTACGCATACGGTGGAGGCACAGAACATGAACGGGATCATTACGAGGATCACAACAGAGGCACGACGGAGGTTTGGGTTATGGGAGGGCAGGTGGGGCAGGGAGAGGGTAGGGGCACACAGTGGTACGTCTTTGGAATGGGGGACCGGGAACGGCGAACAAAATGAACAGGGCTGGGGTAGGGAAATGAAAAAATAAAAAGGGACTATGAAGATATGGGATTTTGGAAAGGAAAATATTAAACTGAACTAACTGGGGAAAATCAACCGTAAAAAGGAAAAGGGCCACTATAAGCGGGACCTGCGCAAAACTGGAAAACATTAGAATGGGGTATAAACGAGACTGGGAAAGAACCACAAGAACCCCTGCAAAACTGGAAATTATGAGTTATGGGCAAACAGGCAGGACGGGAGGCAAGGAGGCGTAGGATAATTAGACGGGGAGATGGAGGGACACACGGTGGGACAGGGAGTGGAGGGACGGCAAAATAAATGACAGGCCAAAATAACTGCCTCAACTGCTTCACCTGGTTCCAAAGTTCTCAACTGTCTTAACTAAGTTTTTAAACTCAGATTGCCAACAATCAATATGATGATTTAAGGTTACCAATTGAAGATTCTGGACAATTCATTTTCAACATCATGCTTTTGTCATTCAAAAGGGAATTTAATCTACAACTTAAAAATCAGGGTTTTTTTTTTCATTTTCAAATTCAATGTGCATAACAAACAACTAAATATTTGAAGTTTGAAATTGTTTAATTTGTAATACAAAGATAAATACCAACAAAATGGCAAAAATATATCAATATCTTCTTGCCAATTATAAAACTATAAAACAAAACATGGTATTTACAAGGATGGCTGTTATTATGAATGGATGTTTTCTTACCCATCTCTATTTGAGTCCAGCTTGGTGAATTTTGTTGCCAACTCTTCTTTTTGATGAGCTGAGATATGTAGAGTTATATCGATAGATGTGAGTGGATTGGGCGTGGTGATCTTGCAGAATGAAGAGCTCTGATGTAAGCCAAGCCTTCTCGGGTCATCATCTACAATCTCTATCTCCATTTCAGAATTCGGCCTAGTCAATTACACAATAAATCATTTCACAATTTAGATTGGTTATTGTGGAAGCAACCTAGTTGTAAGTATATGGAATCAGATCTACATGTGTATAGACAGAGAGCTCTAAATAGTGAAATGCATTAAAAACACTGAATATTTCCAGGCAGTTTGACCACGACAGATGAACCAAGGGTTGATATCTTTTGATTTGTTATAGAGTGGTAAAAGAAATCATTATTCAGAGAAGCCTATATTAACAATGATTGATGACAAGGAACAGAAATCATTATTCAGAGAAGCCTATATTAACAATGATTGATGACAAGGAACAGAAATCATTATTCAGAGAAGCCTATATTAACAATGATTGATGACAAGGAACAGAAATCATTATTCAGAGAAGCCTATATTAACAATGATTGATGACAAGGAACAGAAATCATTATTCAGAGAAGCCTATATTAACAATGATTGATGACAAGGAACAGAAATCATTATTCAGAGAAGCCTATATTAACAATGATTGATGACAAGGAACAGAAATCATTATTCAGAGAAGCCTATATTAACAATGATTGATGACAAGGAACAGAAATCATTATTCAGAGAAGCCTATATTAACAATGATTGATGACAAGGAACAGAAATCATTATTCAGAGAAGCCTATATTAACAATGATTGATGACAAGGAACAGAAATCATTATTCAGAGAAGCCTATATTAACAATGATTGATGACAAGGAACAGAAATCATTATTCAGAGAAGCCTATATTAACAATGATTGATGACAAGGAACAGAAATCATTATTCAGAGAAGCCTATATTAACAATGATTGATGACAAGGAACAGAAACGCCTTCCCCTATTGTCAAAAGAAACCTGGATGTATACCTAACATCGGTTGTAGCAGCTATCTCTCCTTCATCCTTGGTTTCTTCCATTGCTACTTCCACAGGTGTAGAGTTATCAATGGCATCATCTTTCATCTCCATTTCCATTTCATTATCTTCACTTAAAGTAACAGCCTCACTCCTGGAAAACACAAAGAGCAACTTTAGCTATCAAGTTTAAGTACCTTTTTTTATCTCACAACAACGAACAAACATACAGAATGTTTCATAGAGCCCTTTTCACCCAAGAAACGAAAACCAATGACTATTGTTTTGGGCACATCTGTCCAAAAGATTGCAGGTGATTTCATGACACACATCGGTGTCCGCTGCTCCTCAATTATGTAAGATCGCATTGTTGTTTATTTATCAGTTCGCTAGTGCTCTGTCAGTGTCCCCATTAGTGTAATGTAATTGCGGTAGACCACCAATCACTTTCATGGGGTGACAGGTCTTTTTCTTCAGCTGTGCCACGCATCTGGAACTCTCTACCACTTAATCTTCGATCTTGTCTTTGTACCGCAAAATTCAATTCCTCCTCAAAACTTACCTTATGTCACAGGTTTTCAATGACTAGTTTTTTGTGTCTGTTTTTCTTTGTGTTGTGTTTTGTTTTTGTTTTTGGTTTTACTGCGCCTTGAACACCCAGCAGGGTGGATATGTGCGCATTACAAGTCTTATTATTGTTATTATTATTTATCGTGTTCCTTTTAAGACACTGGACACAATTGGTAATTGTCAGAGACCAGTCTTCCCCCTTTATGTATCTCAACATATGCATAAAATAACAAACCTGTGAAAATTTGAGCTCAATTGGTTGTGGAAGTTGCAAGACAATAATGAAAGAAAAAACACCCTTGTCACTTGAAGTTGTGCGCTTTCAGATGCTTGATTTCGAGACCTCAAAATCCAATTCTGAGGTCTCAAAATCAAATTTGTTGAAAAGTACTTCTTTCTCGAAAACTACGTCACTTCAGAGGGAGCCATTTCTCACAATGTTTTATACTATCAACTTCTCCCCATAACTTGTTACGAAGTAAGGTTTTATGCTAATAATTATTTTGAGTAATTACCAATAGTGTCCACTGCCTTTAAACACACAATGCAACCAGTTTAGGGGCTCATAATGACCTATTTCTGTTTACTCTACTTCACTGCTTCCATACTCTATCAAATAAATTTACTTAGCCCAAAGCCTTATTATATGAAATAGGGCTGACCTGATACTGCATGCATCACTGAATGGTTGATCAACATTTGCAAGATGGAAACTTACTTGAGTGGTTCAGGCTCCACCACCTTTGTCTCTGCTTTCTTCTGTTCTCGCTGATGAACCATCTCAACTTGACTACTTCTTCTTGATATCTCAGAGTTTCTTTTCTGTCTCTCCACCTGAGACTTCCTTCGCTCCGTTTTCCTAACCGAGGATTGCTCACTTGCAATACTACTATGTCTGTCTGATGTGTTGTGTGACATTGAATGAGAACGTTTGACTTTTGGCAAGGGCTGAGTATACCTTGAAATAGTGCTTTGCATTGTTGTCTTCACCACGACAGTCGTAGTAGCAGGTGCTGAGTTGGGAAGTTCACATTCTGCCTTTATTTTATTCTGCCATTCTTTCATTCTTCTGTTTGTTGAGTGGTCCCTGTAAAGTACAATTTGAACATCAACATACTTTATTGAAAATACATGCATTTGTATTGAGATCTGAGAATACAAAGATAATGTACGAGTAGTTTCAAGTATAACTATAGTTAAAGGGAAAACACTTTTTTATTATTGTATCGAAGCTACTCAACAACAGTAGGCCTACCAGAGGCAAAGGAAAGATAACTGGCGGTTCCTGTCAACCAATTTCAAAATTCTTTATTATACAATTTCCTTAATCCTTATACTTTTTATCAAAGTCACATTTATTAGATGCATAGATTGTGCTTGGAAAATATGGATTATATAATTCTTGCTAGCAAATGATGACTAAAATTGTATGACATTTTCTATTGTTTTGGTTTTGTAGGAATAATAAACCTTAATAATTCCTACACACTAACAATCAACACTCACTGGCTTTAAGTTTTTTTCTACTCCTTCATCTTTAAGACCATTGATATTTGAATGTCATCATATTCACAAATAATTAAAACAAAAATACTTGAACATTACAACATTCCCCTTTTCTATTTTTGTTTATTTTTTGTTCTTGCCTGTAGTACGTATTTGTTATTAGGTGTTCGGCTAACAGCCGAACAACTATTGTTATTGTTATGTTGTTTTTTGGGGTTTTTTTTTTCCTCGTGTTCTTCTTTCCCTGCGAACCTTCTCCAGCAATTTTAAACAAAAGTAAAGCTTGTACAAACTTAAAACAAACTATGTACATTAGGCAAAGTGTCGTGGCTGAGTGGTTAAGATCAATGAATTCAAACTCTGGTGTTTCTGATCAGTAGAGTGTGGGTTCGAATCCCAAGCCGTGACACTTGTGTCCTTAAGCAAGACACTTAACCATTGCTTCGTCCTTCAGATGGGACGTAAAGCTGTTGGTCCCATGTGTTGTGTAATGCATGTAAAAGAACCCAGTGCACTTATCGAAAAGAAGGGGTTCGCCCCAGTGGTCCTGGCTGTGGCTGCTGTACGCGCCGTAGCACCTTGTAAACCATTATAGGGTGCTAACTAATTGGGTCTCAAAATTCATCACTGATAACCTATCTTTATGAAAGTTTGTATATACTCAGCGCCTTGAGTACTACCTTGTTTGGTAGATACGTGCGTTTTTTAAGACTTCGTTATTATTATTATAGGCAATAGTGAGTAGATGAAACCGCCACTTTTTGGGAATGATGACATCATTGATGACGTCATGGCAAGGTTTTTAAAGTTGAAAAACAACTGCTTTTCGCTGTATATCAACGAATATTAATGCTATGATATGTTCATACTTGGGCATCGGATAGATAAAGACTTGGACAACATTTGAAAAGTTAACGCCAAAATCGTATGACCTTCACTTCTGGTCGTTACCTTGGGTCAAAGTTCGCCATCGCATTTTTTCATCAAAAAACAACTTTTGAGCTTTAAAACAAAAGTAAAGCTTGTACAAACTTAAAACTTACTATGTACATAGGCACTAGTGTGTAGAAAAAACCGCCACTTTTTTGGATTTATGACGTCATGACAGGGTTTTTAATGTTGAAAAATTACCATTTGCTTGTTGCTGTATCTCAAGGAATATAAAAGCTATGATGTTAATACTTAGGCATCGGATAGATAAAGACTTGGACAACATTTGAAAAGTTAAAGCCAAAATCGTACGACCTTAACTTCTGGGTCGTTACCCTGGGTCAAAGTTCGCCTTCGTGTTTTTTTTTCATAAAAAAAACAACTTTTGAACTTTTAAACAAAAGTAAAGCTTGTACGTACTTAAAACTTCTTATGTACATAGACAATAGTGAGTAGATGAAACCGCCCCTTTTTTGGAATGATGACGTCATTGAATACGTCACGGCAAGGTTTTTAATATTGAAAAACACCATTTGCTTGTTGCTGTATCTCAACGAATATAAAAGCTATGACGTTCATACTTGGGCATTGGATAGATATAGACTTGGGCATTATTTGAAAAGTTAACGCCAAAATCGTATGACCTTTAGTTCCGGGTCGTTACCATGGGTCAAAGTTCACCTTTGTATTTTTTCATAAAAAAACTACTTTTAAGCTTTTAAACAAAAGTAAAGCTTGTACAAACTTAAACTATGTACATCTATAGGCAGTAGTGAGTAGACGAAACCGCCACTTTTTTTGGAGTGATGACGTCATTTATGACGCCATGACAAGGTTTTGAAAGTTGAAAAATTACCATTTGCTTGTTGCTGTACATGTATTTCAACGAATATAAAAGCTATTATGTTCATACCTGGGCATCGGATAGATAAAGACTTGGGCAACATTTGAAAAGTCAATGCCAAAATCGTACGACTTTAACTTCTTCAGGGTCGTTACCCTGGGTCAAAGTTCATCTTCATATTTTTCATCAAAAAACAACTTTGAGCTTATCTACGGCATAACTTAAGATTGAGATCGATTTGAACCTTGAAACTCAACAGATAGTTGAACCTTAGTATCAAGACACCACAGGCCTATTTACGTCAAAATGACGTCATCGGGTATTAAATAACATAAAACAACGTTTAAAATTTGTAAAAATCATAATGGCGCTTTTGGGGGGAAAATTCCCAGCAGCGCTCTCTTTTGTCCAACAAAAGAGGGCGGTGTTGATTATCAAATCTGTGTACAGCATCCCGTGCAGGGTGAGCGAAATTTCTAAAGGGCTTCCATAAGTTGCAAAAAAAAAACCGATGCCAATCTCAACCAAACATATTGCATTTGTGAAGAAACAAAAGAGTTGTTAACGAGTGTGATACAAGTTGAACTATAAAATAACAACACATTGTATAAAAAGTCATATTGATGGTTCAATATTTTTGAACTACGTCATCACGTTACGTCCAACCGAACACTGTAGTTTTGTAATTAACAAAAATGTCTAGTTATTCTTACTCTGGTAAGTTGATGCCTCTGCCCATATACAGCTCTTGAGCATTTGGAGGTAGAGCTATTTGCCTAATTTTGTCAGCCTCATCACGATAGTCGTGTCTGAAAAAAAATCAGAGGATATTTCTTTTATATCAAATTGGCAAACATAATTGAACTAATGTAAATTTCAAATGTTAAAACGCATCCATACACTTTGCTTTAATGAGGGTACGTTTGTATTTCTGTTCCATGTCCCTTCTCATCCCCCCCCCCTCCGAAAAAAAACCAAAAAGTTACACAAGCTCTTTTTGTTCACTTGGTAAATCATGGACTTTGTCTTTGTCCTCCCATTAGCTTGTTTGTTTTTTAGCTATGCCCCTACTGGTTTGTACATGAAAGTGAAACAAGAATAAAAAACACATGGATCCCCTGGTACTTTTTGTTTGACACAAAACATAATGTGCGCAGATTTACATTAAACTTACACGGTGTGAAGGTTTTGTTAGTAGAAAGCTTCCATCGAACTATTTCTTGCTGAAGTGCTGTAGTTTTTGTAATAATTAGTAAGTAAAACAATGTCACAGAAATAATTCTCTTCTCAGGAGACGGAAATAATTTGATCAAGTACTACATATTTACGCGACTCTACTGAAAACATTGCTCTGTGGATTTCATTTTGTTCTCAAGAACTTGACGACTAATTATCCCCCTCCAACAAACACAAACGCAAATATAAACACTGCCCCTCCCCCCCAACAAACACAAACGCAATTCTGTAAACACCCCTCCAACATACACAATCACAAGTATGTAAACAACCCCCTCCAACATACACAATCACAAGTATGTAAACACCCCCCTCCAACAAACACAATCACAAGTATGTAAACACCCCCTCCAACAAACACAATCACAAGTAAACACCCCCTCCAACATACACAATCACAAGTATGTAAACACCACCCTCCAACAAACACAAACGCAAGTAAACAACGGTAGATGTTAGTTTCAAAATGCTGCGAGTCGATGGACTCGTGAAAAGGATCCGTTGTAATCGGTAATCAACAGATAGCACGGCAACTAAGATTTGTTTGTGTATTTTTTGTTGGGTAATCAATACTGATGTTCCGATGTTTACGAGTTTCGTTCTTTGGTTCAGACATTTATTTCATTTATTATACTCACTACCATTAATATACAAAAGGGTATTGTTTTATGGCTGATATTGTAACAAAGCAATGCATATCCAGTAAACGAATTGGTCATCAACGAAAGTGGTCCAATTGTAAAACAGGTTTGTCCAACATGTTCCATTCATTATAGAGTAGCGTAGGTGTAGCGGTCATGTTTTCATACCACCCCCTAATTTTTTTTCCAATTTTTTTTTTCAATCAGTGACTGGCAGTCAGAACACAAAGGTTTCACCCAGATTATCTAATTTTATCATATTTTTACATGAAGCTTTGTTAAATTTATTTATGATTTTTTTAAGGTAAAATACCACAGTGAGTCCCTTATTTAATTATGCACTCTGGGCGTGCATACGGAATACTACGCTGCTGCTTTGTGCGTACAGTTTACAAACTTATCAACGCCGAGGGTTGATAGTAAAACGGTTATCTCAACGCCTTGTCATTCGAATGAAGCCCATCAAAGACTGCCATTCCCTAAACAAAGGATTCATGTAGCATAAGTGGTTTTATCATATTTTTATAAACCCCCATTATATTGATTTATTTCAGATTTTTCAAAAATTACACACCACGAGTCCCTTTGCAGGTGCGTGTGCTACACTGCCATGCGTACAACAGTTTACGATTTCATCAACGCCACGGGTCGATTTGTAAAACAGTTTATCAACACGTTATCATTCAAACGAAGCCAATCAAAGACTGTCATTGCCTAAACAAA
This sequence comes from Asterias rubens, assembly GCF_902459465.1. Lineage (NCBI taxonomy): Eukaryota > Metazoa > Echinodermata > Asteroidea > Forcipulatida > Asteriidae > Asterias > Asterias rubens. The sequence continues at coordinate 5,952,101 of NC_047063.1, forward strand.
GGCATTACTGATTTTATCATATTTTTATAAAGCTTCATAATATTTTTATTTCAGATTTTTGAAAATTACACACCACAAGTCCATTTGCAGCATACTGTGCGTTTGTACTACACTGCCATGCGTGCACAGTTTACAAACTCATCAACCCTGCAGGTTGATTTGTAAAATGGTTTATCAATATGTTATCATTCAATCAAAGCCATTCGAAGACTGCCAATTCCTATCCAAAGGATTCATATAGCATTTTATCATATTTTGTATAAAGCTCAATTATATTTATGTCAGATTTTTTAATATTAAAGACCACGAGTCTCTTTGCCATGCGTACAACAGTTTACGATTTCATCAACGCCACGGGTCGATTTGTAAAACAGTTTGTCAACACGTTATCATTCAAACGATCAAAGACTGTCATTACCTAAACAAAGGATTCATGTAGCATTACTGATTTTATCATATTTTTTATAAAGCTTCATTATATTTGTTTCAAATTTTTGAAAATTACACACCACAAGTCCATTTACAGCATACTGTGCGTGTGTACTACGCTGCCATGCGTACAGTGTACAAACTCATCAACGCCGTGGGTTGATTTGTAAAACGGTTTATCATTACGTTATCATTCAAACTAAGCCAATCAAAGACTGCCATTTCCTAAACAAAGGACTCATGTAGCATTAGTGATTTTATCTTTTTTTTTTATAAAGCTCCATTATATTTATTTCAGATTTTTGAAAATTAAAGATCACAAGTCCATTTCCAGCATACAGTGTGGGAGCTACACTGCCATACGTACAGTTTATGATTTCATCAACGCCGTGGGTCGATTTGTAAAACGATTTATCACTACGTAATCAAAGACTGACTTCTCTAAACAAAAGATTCACATAGCATTACTGGTTTAATCATATTTTTATAAAGATCGGTTAAACTTATTTCAAATTTTTTAAAATCAAAGAACACATGTCCATTTGCAACATATTGTGCGGGTGTACTACACCGCCATGGGTATATTTTACAAACTCATCAACGCCGCTAAAAATCACCTCTTTTTTATCCTAAAACTTGAAAATGGACACTTGTTGAAGAATGACCCTTATTTCAGATTTTTGAATATTATTAAGATGAGGGTCCCTTGCTGCATACTGTGTGCGTGAACGTGTACTACACTACCATGCATGCAGTTTACAAACTCAACAACGCCGTAAAACGGTTTTCTCATTTTAACATTTTAGTGAAAAATTACTTTTTTCTCACAAACTATGTCACTTCAGAGGGAGCCGTCTATCAACAGCTTTCCATTGCTCGTTACCAACTAGCAGCGGCACACTACATAACTACATGCATTTTGTGTTGTTGAATGGTTACATTTACCATGGAGGTTGAAATCCGTAGAGTAAGGATTACAGATACTTTTAATTTATTATTATTGCTCAATAATGTCGTGTTCAGGCGCTATTTAAGAGTCAGTTCAGGTATAGGCAAAACATTTTTTAATCCTTTGTGGTTTGAAGAGCCTTTGGAGCAATAAATATAATTGCATTTTCAATTCAGTGTATAGCCCGTTGCCATGGTTACAGCTCATTCATTTTGTATTTATTTTTCATTTTAGGCCGATTTCGGGGTCTGAAAACCCGGGTTGTTACAGTGTAGCTCATACTATTTACAACTCCACCCCAACAAAATGCAAAATTACTTCAAAACCTTTACTACACTACAAAGTATCATCCTCGGGCTTCCTTGAGGGAAAAAACAAAAACAAATAATTGCTTAAATTCTCCTTTCAGTTGTTGTAAGGGCCAATAACATGTGTCTTTTCTTATATCTGGTGAGAAAAACTCCTGAGGTAACCCCGTTACAGACTGTTTGCCTCAAAACTGACTTTTCCCCCAAAATGTGAACAATTAGTCTTTTAAGGGTCACTTCACGTTTACATGGTGAAAGAATAAAAGATTTATCTTGTATTTTGTGGATGATAGGGACTTTGGGGTTCAAATCAACCCAATTGCCATTTCAAAAAATAATATAACAGGATATGGTAAAAGCTCATTGTGTTTATTTTTAGGCCATTTTAGGCCAATTTGGGGGGTTTGAAAAAACTTCAGCAATATTGTCTCATAAGGCCTATATATTGTCACAAATAAATAACATGGAGCTTTTAAAAATATGATAAAATCAGTAATGCTTTATGAATCCTTTGTATAGGAAATGGGAGTCTTTGCTTGGCTTCATTTGAATGATAACGTAATGATAACCCGTTTTACAAACCAACACGCGGCGTTGATGAGTTTGTAAACTGTACGCATATGGCAGCGTAGTACACACGCACAGTATGCTGCAAATGGACTTGTGGTGTGTAATTTTCAAAAATTTGAAACAAATATAATGAAGCTTTATAAAAAATATGATAAAATCAGTAATGCTACATGAATCCTTTGTTTAGGTAATGACAGTCTTTGATCGTTTGAATGATAACGTGTTGACAAACTGTTTTACAAATCGACCCGTGGCGTTGATGAAATCGTAAACTGTTGTACGCATGGCAAAGAGACTCGTGGTCTTTAATATTCAAAAATCTGACATAAATATAATTGAGCTTTATACAAAATATGATAAAATGCTATATGAGTCCTTTGGATAGGAATTGGCAGTCTTCGAATGGCTTTGATTGAAAGATAACATATTGATAAACCATTTTACAAATCAACCTGCAGGGTTGATGAGTTTGTAAACTGTGCACGCATGGCAGTGTAGTACAAACGCACAGTATGCTGCAAATGGACTTGTGGTCTTTAATTTTCAAAAATCTGTATCAAACATAATGGAGCTTTATAACGATATGATTAAATCAGTAATGCGTTTTGAATCCTTTGTATAGGAAAGCCAGTCTTTCGATGGCTTCGTTTGAATGATAACGTGTTGATAAACCGTTTAACAAATTGACCTGCGCATTCGTTGAAATTGTAAACTGTATGGCCGCACGGCAGTGGGGAGATGCAGGAGAGTTAAGCCATGACCCACCCCCCAAAACAGCTAGGCTGGTCCAAAACACCACTATCCCGTAGAGTGTTTGAGTCCATATGCCTTTTAATGATAGTGTCTAACCAAACATTCTTTTTGACTACAACAGAGAATGTGAGAGATACATGTAAGTGCTCAAAGTGGGAGTGACAAGAACATCTAAATTCCACTAAAAAGTGGATTTTGGAACTCCACTTAAGACTCTTTCTATTATTTACATGTTTAGCAATGATTATAGTGATTGTGTCTAATATATAGCTTATTATTGTTGTTTATTATGGTAATTTTAATTGGATGTAATTTGATTATTATAAATCAAAATCAAGTCACATGTCAATATGGCTCTCTTATAGGAGAGTTGAGCCAATGAGCACGGGGAGAGTTGAACATAGAAAATAGCCATGATAAAAATATAATATTTTTCAGAATTCAGTAAGAAAATTGTTGGGAATAGTTTTAAAATGCCAGTTTGAATCAAAGTATTACTACAATTATAAGTACATTTCACTTTTACCATGGATAAACCAATTTAAGTAAAATAGTTTTCTGATTTCCAAAGTCCCATTGAATGGTGGTTCAACTCACCCACACAGAACAGGCTGCTCAACTTACCCATAGTTCATGGAGAGTGGAGCCCTACAATTTTTTTGTCGAGCACCTTCCATAAATAAACAGTTTGTTCAATTATTATGCTATACATGTACAAAGTAAGTCAACACTCTATAAAGCTTTACTTAAAACATTTAGTTAGGGGATCCTACATTTCATCTCTGCAGATTGGTGCAATGTTAAAAATGGCTCAACTCTCCCGCATCTCCCCCATTGCACATACAGACTCTTGGTTTTTAATATTCAAAAATCTGAAATAAATATTAAAAAACTTTATAATAAAAAAACGATTAAATCAGCAGATGAATCCCCTGTGTTCGATAAAGGGATTGCTGGTCTTTGATTGGCCTAAACTAGAATGATAACATGTTGAGAAGTTTTGCAACATTAATTAACTCCATACGTAGGGCCTCTAGCACCCGCAAAGACTGCAAGTCTTCAATGTAATATATTATAATTTATAAAGAACATAAACATAATGGAACATGAAAACATGAAAACAATCATGGTTGATTGGTTATTATGTGCAAAGATGCGCAAAGTAACTACAGGCAGCTAATGTTGGCATTATCCACACGCGTCAACCACATTCAGCAACAAGAGAAATGCTGGAGGGACTTTGTCAAAAGCGTTCTTGTCTTGCCCCGAGAACTTAATAGGCCTCTCGTCTTTGTAGATAGCGCCCTCAAGTGATCATTATTTTTACTCGCATCTATCATTTTCCAGTTATAAAGCCTTCGTCTAATTCTGCAGTTTTGAGCCCCAATTTCCTTGTTTTTTCCCTTGGATCAAGCACAATCTGTAAGTTTTTCATTCCATCTTATTATAAATCATTCCTTGTCTAGCTCGCTCGATTTATTAGGGTTTTCAGGCTAGTTTACTTTCCTTAAAACTGTTGTTGCCAAAATCGGCTACATGTGCGCTTTACATGTACTTTTTTACCATGTGTGCATTGCGAAGGCACTACACGTTCAACGTTTGTCCGGAAACTGGGCAAATCTCATGTTTAGTATTTCAGCATGGATATAGGGTCTTTTTTGTGACTTTACCCATTCTATGTCAGCTTTTTTATATTTTAAGGCTTCGTTCACGTTATGCTTTATAACTAAATGTATGTTTTATTCTTGTTTATTACAGTTTCACACTGGTTCCAATAAAGAAACAAATGACAGTCTGACAGTGGAATAGTGTTTAGCCTCTGACTAATTTCGTCACGTACTCGACTTAGTGAGGTCAGAAGAGTTCTTATAACAGTAGCGATCGACTCGCGGCGTTTGGAAACTTACATCTACCATAAACAACCCCCTCCAACAAACACACACGCAAGTATGTAAACATCCCCTCCAACAAACACAAACCCAAACAGCTGTGTTTATGGTGTAAACCGAGGACTTCTCTTTGTTCTCCCATTGTTTATTTTTCAGACGTCCCTATTGGTTTTGTACACGAAATCAAATTGAGGACGATCTCGGTGTGACTTTTTCCCGGATCCCTTTAGTTATAACCTTCTCCAAGTCCTCAGTTCAAATGCGTAGACATGCCCAAGTAAACACCCCTCCAACAAACACACACGCCAGTATGTAAACATCCCCTCCAACAAACACAAACGCAAGTAAACAACCCCCTCCAACAAACACACACGCAAGTATGTAAACATCCCCTCCAACAAACACAAACGCAAGTAAACAACCCCCTCCAACAAACACAAACACAAGTAAACAACCCCCTCCAACAAACACACACGCAAGTATGTAACTTCCCACCTCGAACAAACACAAACGCAAGTAAACACCCTCCTCAAACAAACACAAACTCAAGTATGTGTATGTAAACACCCCCCTCAAACAAACATAACAAAAGTATGATGGAAACACCCCCTCCAACAAGCACACACGCAAGTATGTAAACACACCCCTCAAACAAACACAAACGCAAGTATGTAAACACCCCCTCCAACAAACACAAACTAAAGTTAGCATCCCCTTCAACAAACACACACGCAAGTATGTGAACACCCCCCTCCAACAAAAACAAACGCAAGTAAACCCCCCCCCTCAAACAAAAGCACACGCAAGTAAGTAAACACCCCCCCTCAAACAAATACAAACACAAGTAAACACCCCCTCCACTAAACACAAACGCAAGTATGTAAACACCCCCCTCAAACAAACAGAAACGCAAGTATGTAAACACCCCTCCAACAAACACAAACTCAAGTTAGCATCCCCTCCAACAAACACACACGCAAGTATGTAAACACCCCCCTCCAACAAATACAAATGCAAGTAAACAACCCCCTCCAACAAACACAAACACAAGTAAACAACCCCCTCCAACAAACACACACGCAAGTATGTAACTTCCCACCTCGAACAAACACAAACGCAAGTAAACACTCTCCTCAAACAAACACAAACTCAAGTATGTGTATGTAAACACCCCCCTCAAACAAACATAACAAAAGTATGATGGAAACACCCCCTCCAACAAGCACACACGCAAGTATGTAAACACACCCCTCAAACAAACACAAACGCAAGTATGTAAACACCCCCTCCAACAAACACAAACTAAAGTTAGCATCCCCTTCAACAAACACACACGCAAGTATGTGAACACCCCCCTCCAACAAAAACAAACGCAAGTAAACACCCCCCCTCAAACAAAAGCACACGCAAGTAAGTAAACACCCCCCTCAAACAAATACAAACGCAAGTAAACACCCCCTCCAACAAACATAAACACAAGTATGTAAACACCCCCCTCAAACAAACAGAAACGCAAGTATGTAAACCCCCCTCCAACAAACACAAACTCAAGTAAACACCCCCCTCAAACAAAAGCACACGCAAGTTAGTAAACACCCCCCTCAAACAAATACAAACGCAAGTAAACACCCCCTCCACTAAACACAAACGCAAGTATGTAAACACCCCCCTCAAACAAACAGAAACGCAAGTATGTAAACACCCCTCCAATAAACACAAACTCAAGTTAGCATCCCCTCCAACAAACACACACGCAAGTATGTAAACACCCCCCTCCAACAAACACAAATGCAAGTAAACACCCCCTCAAACAAAAACACACGCAAGTAAGAAAACACCCCCCTCAAACAAATACAAACGCGAGTAAACACCCCAACCAACAAACACACAAGCAGGTATGTAAACACACCCTCAAACAAACACAAACGCAAGTAAACACCCCCTCCAACAAACACAACAAAAGTATGTAAACAGCCCCCTCCACAAACACAAACGCAAGTAAACAGCCCCCTCCAACAAACACAAATGCAAGTAAACACCCCCTCCAACAAACACAAACGCAAGGTAACACCCCCTCAAACAAACACAAATGCGAGTAAACACCCCCTCCAACAAACATAATTGCAAGTTAATACCCCTCCAACAAACACAAATGCAAGTAAACACCCCTCCAACAACCACACACGCAAGTAAACATTCACCTCAAACAAACACAAATGCAAGTAAACACCCCCTCCAACAAATACAATCACAATTATGTAAACACCCCCCTCCAACAAACACAAACGCAAGTAAACACCCCCTACAACAAACACACACGCAAGTATGTAACCACCCCCTCAAACAAACACAAACACAAGTAAACACCCCCTCCAACAAACACAAACTCAAGTATGTAAACACCCCCCTCCAACAAACACAAAGGCAAGTAAACATCCACCTCCAACAAACACAAACTCAAGTATGTAAACACCCCCCTCAAACAGACACAAACGAAAGTAAACACCCCCTCCAACAACCACACACAAGCAAGTATGTAATCACCCCCCTCCAACAAACACAGACGCAAGTAAACACCCCTCCAACAAACACAAACGCAAGTAAACAACCCCTCCAACAAACACACACGCAACAGTGTAATCACCCCCTCCAACAAACACAAATGCAAGTAAACACCCCCTCCAACAAACACAAACTCAAGTATGTATACACCCTCCAACAAACACAAACGCAAGTAAACACCCCTCCAACAAACGCACACGCAAGTATGTAACCACCCCCCTCAAACAAACACAAACGCAAGTAAACACCCTCCTCCAACAAATACTAAAACACAAGTATGTAAACACCCCTCCAAGAAACACAAAAAAACACCCCCTCCAACAAACACAAACGCAAGGTAACACCCCCCTCAAACAAACACAAATGCAAGTAAACACCCCCTCTAACAAACACAAGCGCAAGTAAACACCCCCTCCAACAAACACAAATGCAAGTAAACACCCCCTCCAACAAACACACTCGCAAGTATGTTAACACCCACCTTAAACAAATACAAACGCAATTGTAAACACCCCTCCAACAAACACAAACTCAAGTATGTAAACACAAATATGTACACACTGTAATCAGTCTGTTTTTTGCCAACAGCTCCCATTGGTTTTCTACACACTTTTGAATTAGGGATCTTCAACCAACCAAAAGGACAATAAAAATATAAAGCATATAAAACTGTTTGCATACTTTTCTACAATGTTCGTTGACTTTCCTCCAACATGCAGATCATTGAACCACTGGCGATGAGAAGGGACCCCATGTTTTCTTTTCTGACCTCTGACCTTTCGTAGGTTTTCTTCCTCCTCAAGAAAGCGTGTAGGAAGATTTGTTGACCTGAAAGTACAAACATGTAGATTTGCCATTACAAATAAAAGGCAAACTTGATTGCTGCTAGGAACGTGGGTTAAGTAGTTACCTGTAAGGCACATACAGTAAAGTAGGTACAGTCGACTCCCGTTAATACGAGGTGCGCCGGACTGGCCCGTTTTCCTCGTATTATCCGGACCATATTATAAGCCCGTCCTTTGCATCGCCTTACAGAGAAGGCAAGGGAGTTTGTCTGGGATGATGACTGTGCAGAGGCGTTCCAAGACTTGAAGAATTGCTTACAAGAGTCACCGGTGCTGAAGTACCTCGACCCTGAGGCGGATTACATACTTGACACCGACGCTAGTGGTGTGGGAATAGGTGCTGTCCTATCGCAGGTGACGGATGGTCAAGAGAAGGTTGTTTCCTACGCTAGCAGGGCACTATAGTAAAGCGGTGCGCAACTATTGCGTCACACGCCGAGAGCTTTTGGCCGTTGTATTATTCCTGAAACAATTAAGACAATATCTCTACGGAAATAAAGTCACCGTAAGGACCGATCAAAGAACCCTAGGGTCAAATGGCTCGTTGGTTGCAGGTGATAGGCGAGAATAACTACAGTAGGTATGCTGTTAGGCACCTAGAGTGAGTGTATGCTCTTAGGCACATAGGGTAAGTAGGTATGCTGTTATAGGCACCTAGGGTAAGTATGTATGCTCTTTTGAAGCACCTAGAGTAAGTAGGTATGCTCACAGGCACTGTGGGTGAGTAGGTATATGCTGTAAGGCACATTGGGTTAGAAGGTATGCTGTTAGGCACCTAGGGTGTCTTAGCACCTTAGGTAAGTAGGTGCTGTTAGGCACCTTAGGTGAGTAAAAGGGTATGCTGTTAGGCGCCTAGGGTTAGTGTTTTCACCAAGGGGAAGTTCATGAAGTATTGCCATTGGTATGTTGTGGAAAAGTAAAATTGCTTTTATACATAACGGAAAAGTACAAATAAGTACCCAATATGTTAACCATCAGGTTTAGCACACTCTTATACATGGGATGTACATGTATGTCACCGAACTACACTGTTACAGGAACAATACACTGTTTGCACTACCAGTGTTTACATGTGATCATGTGACCTGAGATTGGTATAGAAAAACACAGTAAAGACTTGGGAAGACTCGTACTGATGGACCATAATCTGCTGTATTTTTTTATAAATTACACTTTTAACTCTAAACGAAGCCCTTTTAACAAAGTTGAATGTTGTGGCATTGACTGATATCGCATTTTCTGTTTGATAAATCCAGTATTCTTCTACAAAAGGGGTTTGACTATGTATGTAAATTACCAAGGTTTGAGCGAGCTTACGCATGCCGTGGTTTGTGCGTTGGGCTTGAAGTCAGTAGAGACTACTCTAGCCGACAGCTATCCATTCTAACCAATTAATGTGAGGGTGAAAACTAAAGAATTTGCAGCTTCTTCAGGAGATTTTCAATGAAAATATTAGCAGCAAAATCATTACAATAAGGGACATGTAAAACCACACTTTCCGTGCACAAACACATGAAATGATTGTGTATACTTGTAATTTGGCCAGTGGATGTCAAGTTTCTATGTTTTAAACGTGGACAATAAAATAATTTGAATTCTACATTTAATTCTAATTCTAATTTATTCTCGTAGTAATTCCTAGTTGGTGGAACTGTGTTTACCCATTACTGCCATTGTTCAGCCACCGCTAAGGTCTCACGGTGCAAACTCCAGAATATTCTTCAGTAATTTCAAGAAAGAGAAGCCTAGACTGAACAAAGAAATGCAACAATACTCATGTCTTTTTAACGCATGCTGATGCAGTATGCCAGGTTTGTTGATGTGTAACACCCATCTCAAGTCACGTGACGTTGGTAGTACAATCAGTCTATTGTGGGCAGCCAACCTCACCCGTATAGTTCAGACTTTCAATTATGTTTTTTATTTTGTAGATATTTTATCAAAGCATACCAAGGTCTACAAAGGTTTCTTGCGCCTAATTGACTTGTTTAATTCCCCCTCTGTCACCCTCAAGCCCTCTTATTCTGATTGTTGTTATTATTACTTGGAATTGCCAGTGTACATTGTTAGGTTGATCAAAATACAAGAGCAATTTACCAAGCTACAGTTTAAAGTTTATGAAAACGTTTCAAAGATTGATTAGTTTTTGTCAACTTACTCAACTTGCTCTGTACTCTGTTGAGCCTGCCATAGAAATGGTTTGGTATAAAAAGAAACACTCTTTGACTTAGCAATGGGTCCAGGTTTTGATCTGGCTGCAGCACTAAACATGTCACGATTACGTTTGGTAATTGGAACTTCTTTCACCTTTGTTGTTGATCTGAAACAAAACAGAAAAATACCCACATTTACTTTTATTTTATGTTCTGCCCCAACATGTTTTTTATTATACCTTTGTGTTTTAGTACTATTGACCCCTTGCACGCACGTCGGACACGGCAACTGTGCCATTTTGGTGGTGAATAGGTATACAAGTAAATGCCACGTCGCCTAAAAAGCGCACTTCACTGAATAACGCACAGTAACATTGCCCCCCAAAATTATTCTGGGCCCAATTTCATGGTTCTGGTTACCACCAAATTATGCGCTTCAGTATCAAAGAATATTGTGTGCTACAAGGGTTCCGTATGCACTGAATTATGTGGGACGCAGAGCCATGAAATTGGGCCCTGATTATGACATCAGGTAAATTGGGTCAACAGGTGAATTGGAAGATCCAAAGGGACAGTGCAATCAAAATAAAATATTAATCACCAACCAAAGGGTAATGTCATATTTCCCTATCAATCTTATCGCAGCCCTAATCGTTCTTTATCCATTCAATTTAGTCAACCAAACAGTCTCAAAAAGGGCAATTTTGTATACCGGTACTTTCTTTGGTACAATGAGAATCAACACACTGCTAAAAATGGTATTCTTAAAACAAGAAAAACATCTTATTTTGAGAATATACTTCTTGTGTCACTCCCTAGAAACTTTTTCTAGGGAGTGACACAAGAAATATTTTCTCAAAATAAGATATTTTTCTTATTTCAAGAATACCATTTTTAGCAGTGCAAGATTCATATTACAAACAGGGAACACCTCAAAGGTGGCGTAAACATGTTACAACAGTTCCTGAGTTTTCAAATTGTATGAACAAAATTTTATTTCTCTTTCTGCCCATTACTCCTTGAGGTGGGAAACGTCCCGTAGGGTCTTTCACAGGGCATCACTGTAAGAATCTTATAACAAGAAGATGCACCATGAATTGGTTAAACAACATGGAGTAAAAGCGTGACAATTTTCTTATATTATTAATATAACTTTTGTCTCAGTATTCAGGGTTAGTGAATTTGGTAATTAGTCACTGGCTCAATGTTTAAAAACACAATGTACATTAACAATTGTAGCTGGCACTCTGACAATGTAGTAGTTCCGTCTTTACACAATTTGGCTGGCATGTGACAAAACAAGTCTTCAATGCTTTTATAATATTTCTTGTGTGTAGGCTGTCTGATTTTTCTAGAAATAATATTATTGGCAGAACACCTTTTGTGTTTCGGCTAAAGGTTCTCTCTAGTGTACATAGCCTTCTCCATATAATTTACATTTTGGTGTAACTCTTTTGTTTGTAGTTTTATTGAATTTGTGGAGAGAAATAACAATATAATAAAGGCATTAGGTACAAATCTATAGTACATGCACAACTTTAATTTGTTTGTAATTTGCAGTGCCATTTGGCCAGGACAAAATGAAACCATGAATAAATGAAGTGAATAAAACAAGAAAGCCCTTCTTGTCCAGCATGACCCAGGCATCACAAAGGCTGGAACCCACTGCCGATAATTGCCCAGGCATGGCGCGCTAGAATCCCACCTTACATTAGTACTAAAAACCGGTTCAAATAATTAAGGCAGCCATTGAGTAAATTTAAATCCTCCAAAATGATATAACAAGAGGAGTATCCAATAGAAGTTACAAACAAAATTGATGTCTTTTCCCGCAAGCAGTAATAAAAACAGACATTGGTTTTCGTTTTACTCACCTAAATGATTGACATTGATATGGTATGGCATCAGCTCGACCCAAATTGTCAGTTTTTTTGTAGCTTTTCACATTGGATGCCACAGTCTTCTTCATTGTCAAATTTCTCTTGACCTTTACAAAACAAAATGAAATGTTAGACTAGTTACAATGTCATGCATATCGGTCAGATTAGGAATTCCAGCCAATCTCATTCAAAATGTTGTCTTTTGCTTTGACAATTTGCTGTATGCTCGGAAGATACACAAAATGTGTGCTGTATGCTTGAGTTTAACTAACTGTGCTCTTTAAAGGTAGGGTCATAAATTGTTTTTGTGGCATTGTAAAAGTCACCCCCTGTGAAAGTTTCAACTGAATACAGTATCTACTTGTTAAGGAATGTCAAATCAATCCACTATTGGTATGCACCACTGTGAACAAAGAGGGCGCATGATTCAAATCATTCACGTTTCTGGCGTGCCCGCAGCTGGACGTGAACTGGTTCGTCTCCGGTTGGAGGATCGGAAACACACGGAGGCTTTATTGAGCGCAATAATCTGAAGGGATTTCGGGTGAAGTATGTAGTAAAGTGACTAAGGGTATAACCCCGAAAAGGTGAACATGTTTTATTCGGGGTATCTCTGTCGTGAGATGAAAACTTTGCCCCATAGATGCAGTACATGTATTATGGGGATGGGCCCCGAGATTGGGAGATTATCTGGCCTCACAGAAAGTATTATTACGATAACAATTATAATATTTGTAATACTAATGACAATAGTCAGTTTTGTACGCCTATATATATAAGTCGGCCTCACATACAAAGCTTTGTGGGGATGGGCCCCAAGATTGTGAGATGATTTGGCCTCACAGATTAAGTACTGTGGGGATGGGCCCCGAGATGTGAGATGATTTGGCCTCACAGATTAAGTACTGTGGGGATGGGCCCCGAGATCGTGAGATGATTTGGCCTCACAAATGAAGTAATATGGGGATGGGCCCCGAGATCGTGAGATGATTTGGCCTCACAGATTAAGTACTGTGGGGATAGGCCCCGAGATTGTGAGATGATTTGGCCTCACAGATTAAGTACTATGGGGATGGGCCCCGAGATCGTGAGATGATTTGGCCACACAGATTAAGTGCTGTGGGGATAGGCCCCGAGATCGTGAGATGATTTGGCCTCACAGATTAAGTACTGTGGGGATGGGCCCCGAGATCGTGAGATGATTTGGTCTCACAGATTAAGTACTATGGGGATGGGCCCCGAGATCGTGAGATGATTTGGCCTCTCAGAAGTATTAATATGGTGTTAATAATGATATTTGTAATAATAATAATAGTCAGATTGTATCTTTCCGACAAAGTTTTAAGGGGATTGGCCCTGAGATTGTGATATGATTTGGGCCTCACAGATAAAGTATTGAAAGTATGAAATTTGCCTCAGAGAAGTATTATTATGGGGATGGGCCCCGAGGTGGTGAGATGATCTGGTCTCAAAGAAAGTTCAAATGATAATAATAATGGATTTTATAGTAATAATAATAGTCAATTTGTATAATATAATTGGCCTCATGAATGAAATATTATGGGGATGGGCCCCAAGAAGATGAGATGGTTCTGCCTCACAGATAAAGTGTAATGGTGATGGGCGCCGAGTTTGTGAGATGAACTTGCCCCCACAAGATGGAGTATGTATAATGTCACATTGTAGATTTGAATGTCAATGTATGCATTGTGCACTAAAGCAAATTTTTGGTCCTTGGTCCACCTGTTTTATTTAGAGTGGTCAAGAAATATTCAAGAAAGCTATGGGGGTGAGCCCCCGAGACGGTGAGATGAATTTGCCACACAGGATGGATTATGTATTAAATGTGAACAAGACAAAGAACAAAGAAAAAAAAGACTGAATTTAAACATGTAGGGCCTCTAAGCCCTGTGCATTAAAACGAGTTTCGGTCCTTGGGCCACCAGTGTCTTATTGTAGTGTGTTCAAATAAATACACCAGAAATATATGGGGATGGACCCCAAGACGGTGAGATGCGGCAGATCTGCTGCACAGATGGACCCCAAAATGTTTTGCTCCACAGATGGAATACAAATACAGTACTGTATTACAATGCCTAGAGATTGCAAGGTGATTCGGCCTCGCAGAAGGTTATGAAATGATATTGACTCAAATTAAAAGCAGGACTTGGGTTATACTCCCGAGATGGCTAGAGATGAATTATATATTGTATTTAATTGAGTCCGAAAAATAAAGATTTAATAGTCGATTTGCTTTTGGGTTCATATAGATGTGGTGACGGAACCAAATATTGTTTACTGTATAAAGCGTGCTGGCGGAAATGGGCTGAGGTCACTCACTCACTCACTCAGTCGACCCAAGTTGTCGCGTTGCCGCATGTTTGAGTCGGGCTCTATGTCTGACACGCCACACAACTCTATCCTGCATACAGCTGATTAGCTCCTCCTTGTTGACTACTCCTGCATCCTCGATCAGGGTCTTGAGCATGGTGTTAGTGGGTCTTCCAGGTTCGTGATGTGATCCCTCCAGGAGACATTCTGTGCCATCAGTAGCATCCTGGTGTAGCAACCATTGATGGATTTGGTCAATGCCTTTGTGAGAGTCTAAGACTCACACCCATGCAGCAGGATGGTTTCTATTGCGGCATGAAAGAATCTCAGCTTTAAACCCTTGGGGAGCTGAGATGTCCAGATCTTCTTCATGTCATGGAGGGCTTTCCATGCAAGAGCCTTACGGACTTTGATGTCTTTCTCTGTACTCTGCATCCTGGAGCCGAGGTACTTGAAGTCGTCCACCTCCTTTAGTGATGAACCTCCGAAGGTCTTAAGTGGAGCATGATCCCCAATGTTGTATACCATATACTCCGTCTTCTTGGCATTGAGATGGAGACCAACCTTCTCACACTCCGACTCAACTCTGCTGAGTAGCTCTTGTGCCTCTATGATGTTGTCAGACAGTAGGGCTATATCATCTGCGAAGTCTAGGTCAGAGAGGGTCACTGGCCCAATTCTTTTAGACTTTCTTGGGGTGATGGTGAAGCCTAAATCCTCGTGTTCTTTGAGGGCTTGTCTCAGGGCGTAGTCAAGTACAATGAATAAAAACGGAGCCAGCGTGTCGCCTTGCAGAACTCCTGCCAAGATTTCGAACACATCGCTTTCTCCGTCCGGGGTGATGATTTTGGCAGTGGTATTGGTGTACATGGCTTCGATAGCTCGAAGAAGCCGTGGTGGGATTCCATACGCCTTCAAGATTTTGATCATTTTGCCTCTGTGGATGGAGTCAAAGGTCTTTTTGAAATCTATGAAAGTCAGTACAGCCGGCAGTGTGTTGTTCTTTACTTCCTCGATAATACGGCGGAGGGCTAAGATCTGTGCGACAGTAGAACGTTTTTCTCTGAAACCGTTTTGATTGTACCTGAGTTTAGGGTCAAATGGCTGCTCTAATTCTATTCAGGATCAGCCGGTTATAGACTTTGGCCATGGTGCAGGTGAGACTGATTCCACGGGAGTTGTCTGGTGAGGACAGGTTTCCAGATTTTGGGATTGGGATTTTGTTGGACAGGGACCACTGGGTGGGCATGTTGTTCGCCATCAGGGCCATATTGCAGAAGTCAAGCATTATGGGCTGAGGTGGTGAGATAAATTTGCCTCTCAAAAATTAAGATGCAGTTAATTCTTCTGTGATCGTGGGAGTGATTGGACTTGCAACAAAATGTGTTATTTTTTTATAGTTGGTTCTGAAATCGTGGGATCAGTTGGCCTTGCTGCAAAGAACAATCATCGGTTGTGGCGTTTAAACCTCGCTCGGATATAAAAATACGTCCTTTTGCATTGTTTCCTTCTTCCCCCTTGAAGTGAGCAACATTAAAAAGCCTGGTGTTTGCAACAGTTGTGGTTTATGCACAAACAAAACGAAAATATGTTCACTACAGCATGACAATGGTGTGGCATTTTTACGTGTTCGCAGTACCTCAACGGTCAACGGGACATGTTTTCGTTTTGTTTTTAGGAGTATGGCAGGTACCTACAAAATACTCAAGGCGCACACTTTGGGGAGTATTTTTCACCACTTCACAAAATCAATCCAGAGGAAACAACAGAGACGGCGAGCGAAGGGTGTACCCTTCGGTGGGTATATGTCATGGACTCCGGCATGTAAGAAGAAAAAAAGAAATGGCATGCGTGTAGGTGGATTAAAGATTTCCCATCTGACAATGTCTAGGGTGAAGGCAAGTTCTGTGGCTTGCAATGGGTCACCTACACAGATTGTGGTCTTCTAGAATGGAGGCAGACTTCTAGTACTGTTGGAGTTTCCAGGTACAATCGGAAGCAAACTCACCCAAGGGAGTTGTCGAGAAAAGTCACATTTTTCTAAGGGAAATTGGACAGACCGGTTGGCTTTGCATTTGACCCTGTGGCCCTCCTATCAAGCGTGTCAAAAGGGGCTATACGAAAAGCCGCTCATGAAGATACTTAAGCAGCCTCCAGATCCCCTATGAGTGGTGACCATATCTAACAATGTTCAGTTGACGGAGGCTGCGGTCGGCGATAGAAGCTGAATGTTTTGTTTTTTGATACTTTCCAGTATATAGACAAGGCTTTCCTTGGGTTTCGGGCATTAGAATGTTTCTAAACGAGTACATGTATATATCAGATGGGCAGAGCATCATGCAATGCGTGTGGTAGTGTCGGATTCTTTGGCCAAAGAATGACGGGCTTTGGTTGGCTAGCCTCACAGGATGTTCAATGGAGCGTGGAAGGAAGGCAAAGATGGGTGCGTTGGACAGATTGATGCCATCTTGTTGTCAAGTAGCCTAACGCGGAGGTTTTGCATGGTGAATATAACTTAAAAACAAAACAAATTACATGTATGTGGAAATATTTTCATCATGGGCTGCGGAATTTAGTCGGTCTATTTGGTTTCGTGGTATGCAGTTTGTCCTACACGGTGCCGTTGAAATATTGTTGCGTTGGTCATCGCCAAATTGAGGAAGTTGTGTCAGGACAGAATCTAACTATGATGATTTTGAAGCATTACGGCAATTTATGTTTCCTTTTCCGTAGCTCACACGAAACAGTCAGGCTGAGCTTAACGGCAGACTCAACGTTTTTGTACAACTTCCAGCGTTGATTAGCCCAGATGGTAGTTCGGAGGTTTTTTTTGTTTAAATGCCGGTTGCTGACCATCATACAGTTGGGGTTAACCATCTAGACGACAACTCTACCCGGATGGTGTAGTCAAGTTTGATTGATAGGACACACGTGTAGCCTCATACGGAGGGTGATGAACTTACACGGCAACCTCACAAGGACACGGAGGTACCAATTAGAGCTCCATGCTATGGATGATTTTAGTTTAAATCGGCTGGGTCCGCAGGTAGAGCTATTCTTCCTAACAACATGGGTCCAACATGAGAAAAGCTTGGCTCATTTGGGTGCGGGCATATGTTACCTATCTGTATGAGTTGGTGGATGAGTTTTGTTGTTTTGTCCATTTCCTTGCTTCATCCGACGATACCCTACCGCAGAGTCTTGAGCCCTCGAGTGAGCAGTGGTGCAAATAGGATACTATTTGCACCACTGTGAACAAAGAGGGCGCATGATTCAAATCATTCGCGTTTCTGGCTGGCTCAAGGTTGAGAGGGGTACGGGGTCAGTGATGCAGCAAGTGTTATGTAGTTTAGAAAAGGGGGAAAATGTACCCACCCTCCCTCCCCCATTTCCCCGGATCAGTATAAGAACTGTCAACCCTCCTACCTGGTGTACCCCTCCCTAAAAGTCTTCCTGATTGTTAGTGAGGGGCACAATACATTCACAAATAGTCCAAACAGTTGGACTTTTAGGCCCCCTTTAGGCCAAAGTAAATAGCAAAAATCAGTATTAATTCAAATTTAGACGAAATCAGAGAAGTTTGAAATGGCAAAATTTACGTACAATGAGGTTTGGCCACTGGGCCGGTTTTACAGTACGTCTGAGTAGGGTACAACACTTTGTAAACCTGTGAATCTTTGTTCCTTTTCTTTGCATCCCACTTAATCCATTTCACAGGGCCACTTGTAAAAGAGGGATAACTCCGGACTTGGGATTCTACACTCCAAATTGTTTCCACCCATATCTAAACCTAAATGTTGAGTCTTGAGCCCGCGAGTGAGCAGTGGTGCAAATAGGATACTATGAGTGAAGTGACAGTGGGTACCAATCACATTATCTATTGCCGTATAGCATTCACAAACCAATACCACAGAAATCTGAATTTCTTTTTTGGTAGGCCCCCTATAGGGATTCAAATTTGTTGACATATTTTCATTTTTTATTAGCTGGACATTTCTCACAGCATCATTCAGTACACAATTGTTGCACTCTGTGATGGGGTCCATGGCTTTTTGTACACCCACAAGGGGGGACATGGCACCCAAGGCGAAGCCAATGGCGCCATGTTCCCCCCTGCTGTTAACTGATACACACCATTTTGGACGATGACGCAAAATGTGGAGAATCCATTTTTGTACAATTTTTACGACTCGTACAGTTCTTGCGCAAATAATGTATTATAAATTACATTGAAAAAGACACTACGACAATATTTTCTAACAATAGGGCCTAGCAGTTTAATTGTCATAACACAACACTTTGGGATCAACAAAGCCAATACATATCCTGCATTGTGGCTCGCGAAAAATGGGCAATTCACCCATATTTCAACATGCTGCCTGACCATGAAAGAGAAGAGTCTCCAAAACGAAATTTGGTCCAGATTATTAGATGTATGATGGTGGGTAAGTGTTGCCAAGGTCAAAGGTCACCGAGAATTTCAATGTTTAACCACATGTGCCTATATTAAACACACATGCAATATTAAAGGGGCACACCGGCTCCAGGTTTACGCAATTTAGGGGTGTAATTTAATCAAAATGTCACGTAATTAGCGAAAAACGATTAATAAACCAAAAAGCGGTAAAAGGCCAGCGTATACGTGTTTCCAGCCGTTGCAACTGTCACATCTTCGTGACATTGTCGCACAATATTGTAAGTAGACTGGTGCTTTGTTTATAGCAACGTTTTACTATGACGCAGCATAAGGATCCAGTCTATCCATTATAAACAACCAGCATAAATACAAGGATCAGGTAAATCCTTCGACGATGAAGGTAGATCTTCGTGCTTCGACATACATCCAAAGATCGTCACGAATAACACAAAGAAACTAACCCAGAATATGATGGGACAGTGACAAGTAAATAAAGCATTCCTGGCACCAATAAACTAGGCCTACTACTGCATAGCCATGATGCAGTTTGGAATGTGATCGTGGCGTATATGCTCCCATATGCGTGCCAGGACCTAATTTCATAATGCCTTTCGTGCCACAAAAATTTGCTTAGCACAAAATAGTATTGCATAGCAGAAACTGATTACCAGCCAAATTTTAATTAAATTTGAAATGTTGTGAACTTGTGGCTGGTGCCAGACTAAATTTTTAAATAGTACAGAATATTTGTAAGCAGTACTTTCAGCTATACAGATGAAACTGATCAATGGGCCCCGTTATTCAGTGAAAGATTTTTTAATCTCGGGGGGGAGGGAACCTTGAGGAAGTCTAAAGCGTCCGTGTGAGAATGTATTTTGAAACGTAAGCGTAGCTGCAAATGTTGAAACAAAAGCCTAGCTTGACCTGGGATGGAAAGCGTACCTTTTGATTATAGCGAAACTGGAACCTACATGTAAACGTATCGTGGATTGTATAAGCGTAGCTGAGAAACTGCGTAGCTTGGACCGTAACCATATCTTTTGGAACGTAAGCATTTCTTGGAACATAAGCATAGCTGGGTATCTTGGAATGTAAACGTAGCTGTGAATGGACCGTAAGCGTACTTTGACTCAGGATTGAAAGCATACCTTTTGTTATTGTAGCGTAACTGAAGGAACGTAAGAATATCTTGTAAGCTGAGTAGCTGTGTAGCTAGAACGTAACCTTATCTTTTGGAACGTAAGCATCACTTTGAACGTAAGCATAGCTGGGTATCTTGGAATGTAAACGTAGCTGTGTATGGAACGTAAGCATAACTTGAGTCAGGATTGAAAGCGTTCCTTTTGTAATTATAGCGTAACTTGAAGGAACGTAAGCAAAACTAGGAATGTAAGCGTAGCTTGGAACGTAAGCATTATCATGGAAGGTAAGCGTAGCTGGGTATCTTGGAACAGAAACGTAGCTGCGTATGGAACAAAAGCGTAGCTTTTGACTCGGGCTTGAAAACGTACCTTTTGATATTATAGCGCGTAAATATCACTTCATTCACATAATAAAAAAATAATATTTTCTTGGGGACAAAATTATGCTTTGAGGGAATGTTTTAAAATCATTATTTTTGTTTCAACCTTAAGCATTAAAGCCATTGGACCCTTTCGGTAAACAGTGTTGTCCAAGGCCCACACTTTGTGTACCACAACTTCTATATCAAATAACAAACCTGTGAAAATTTAGGCTCAATCGGTCATCGGAGTCGGGAGAAAACAACGGAAAAACCCACCCTTGTTTCTGCGCGTTTCGCAGTGTCATGACATGTGTTTCAAATAAATCCATAATTCTCGTTAACGCGAATTTATATTGTTTTGCTGTTTTCTCAAATGTAAAGCATTTCATGGAATAATATTTCAAGAGAAGTCTTTCACCATTGCCTTCTGTAAACCCTGTAAGTTATTTGTGAATCTGTGAACATTTTTTTTTTTATGAACCGAAAGGGTCCAATGGCTTTAAGCCTAAGCTACTCACTCAATAACACTGTCAATATAACAAAATGCGGTATTCCTATGTTTTTTCAATTACCTGAAAACTCCTAACAAAAAGAAATTAGGAGCCACGAAACAAAACCGAGCATAGCATTGGAATGTTGCGATCATAAGAAATAACGGATACAACACGAGGTGTAGGCCTACCGACTGACAAACCCACGATGACAAACATGTACTTTGATGTCTGGCTCCCAACCCCTCCCAAGCTCACGGCAAGTACCGCAAGCTGGTAGATCATAGCGCCCGGGATTATACCTCCAGCCCCCACAAAACATGGCATGTGCGGTACGTAATATGCCCCAAGGCTTACGTTCCCATTGCTCCACGCCTTGGGGCCATTTAACAAGCTTTCGTTACACAGACTCTTTGAATGCAAATCTTATGGCAAATATCTAGTACGTGGGTACGTTTGTAGCTATAATTTGAATACTTGACCTTTTTCGTCAATAACTCATGTTAATAATTTTGTGTAAAATAAATTTTTAAAAATGGGTTTGGTAAGTTACTTTAAGACGGCTGGAAGTAAACTAGCCCGGAAGGTCAAGTGATTGTTTGTACCACTTTTTGGTTAGAACAATCGCGCGACTTTCATTTTTGTTTTAAAATGCTCAAAAACGGCAAAATTTTATGTTTTTTCTTAGGGACTGTTCTTCTTCATTCCTGGAAGACCGTTGAAGTCATATCCTAGTCTATTTTGTAGCCCAAATAGCCCAATTCAGCCGGTGTGACCCTTTAAGCTTTCTGATTCTCAATATGGGGGGTCTAAAAATTGCAATTAATTTTTTGGGAAGATTAAATTATTGTTTTGATCAGCCTGTATAGAGAAGGGGGATGAGATACACTGTTTTGAGGTAAAATTTGGGGTTTTGGGGTACAAGTCACCCAAGTACAATGGACCGATCCGGCCTGTCAATCAAACTGTGCGCGTTCACCCATTTGACCGATCACATCAATGATTGTGGTCGGACAAACTCGGTCATGCGTGCGCGTATATTTGGCACGCGCGGCAGAATCGTGCAGAATGTCATTGGGGGTGCTCGTACATGTGTCTTGCTCACGTGCGCGGTGGGCTGAGCATAGTGGAAAGCCGGAACGGTCCATTAATAGTTTTCGTAAATTAATTTAAAGGCGCTCTAGGCAGAACCGCCCCAAATTGGACGGGTCATAATTCCAAAACGACTTGGAGTTAAAAATTTGTTTGGCATGTGTTCATTATATACTCATACATGCAGATGATCGTTAGAAATAAATTGAACAGCCAAATCTGAGAGGTGACCTGTAACCCCATTGGTTGATTTGAAACGAAATGACCCTAAGATTCCAAATCGTCCATAAATAGAAGCTTTGACTTGCCTCTCCTCGTCATGCCAAAATACCATAATAAAACTATGGTCGCAGACCAGTGATTCTGTAGTACTCCTTTTTTGTTCAGCAAAAGAAATCAGTCTGGAATTCTGGGATTACAAAATAACCCTTAGTCCCTCTTTAAACAAGAAACATAGCATGGTACATGTAGGTTCATGTGTTATTCAAAGTAGAAGAATAATATGGAACACCTTCAACAATTTCAGGTTGAAAATTTCTCGAATAATGAGCATATTTTACACCTACCTTGGGAAAAGATGTTGTTGTAGTTTGTTCTGAGCGTTCTTTATGATCTCCACCACCACCATGTATCAATTCTGGGAGTTGAATAGAGGGCTGCTTCATGGATAATGTAACAGATTCAACAGTTTTTGTTGGAGATGGACAATTGGGAACAGTGAAGAACTGTGTGGCGTTCTGGATGATGGGGAAAGTTTGTTTGTTTGGATCTGGAACAGTTGTCATCTTGTCCAATACCATTCTTGTGGTCATATTGCTGTAAGTGTAAGTGAATCAAGTTCATTGACTGATTACTCATTTTTACTAAAAAATCAACAAATAATTACAAATTTCTATGTAGGCTCACAGCAGGAGATGCTTCCTGGTGCATCTAGGCACTAAGACTAGATGAACTTGTTTCTGAAATAATTGAAAATGTAGTGATTTGTAAAAATTCAATTAAAGAGGCTGTATTGTTATGATCAAAGCCAGGCCTTTGGCTGTAGCCTGTGGACTTTACTCTCACGCATTAACAAAACAAGCAAAGATTACAACAGCGCCTCCTACCTACATGTAACGATCAAGGATAGCTCCCCAATAGACCATAGAGCAATTATATTGACTAGAGCGCCAACACCCTGTTATTACACGCACTAAGGTTTTGAAGCAGTGTGGGCGCATCCATGTTTATGTAAAAAGTTAACAAACCAATACAAAAGCAGTTGCATAAGTAAGCGCACACGCTGAATACCTATAAAAGAAATATTGTCAATGTGCGTCTCTTAAAATTAAAATTGTTCGGTAGTCACGCAAGACTTAACACATCAAACATGTCTGCGCCCAGTGTGGCTTCAAAATGCAGAGCAAGTTAGCGCTCTAGTCAATATATAGCTCTATGCAATAAACACAGAAACTTGGGCTCTGTACTCATTTTGAAAACATTTTAACATTGCATTTTCGTACTCGATATGGAGTAACAAAAATTACCTAGAGTACTTTTAAATGCCCCACAATTGGATCTTGAATGTCTGTAGTAAACCTGCCGAGGTATCAACATTTAAGCGTTAGCATAAACATTGTCAGTCAAGTAGGCAATTTTTGAGGATTTTTATGTTGGTCTTTTAGTAAATTTTCTAAAAAAATAAGCATATTTGTGGTTGGGTGTTCCTACTGAGAAAATCCTAGCAAGTTGTATAGAAAAAAATTGAATTAATAAATTTATAGAATTATTAGAATAGGCCTAATTACTTTCCATGGGGCTCTACTAAGTTAAATGTAATATTACTAATAACAACAATTTTTTTTTAATTATAAGTAAAGAGCCCCAGATACTGCTGGGTCTAGCAATCATCCCACATATATCGCACTAGCATTATAAGCCAGTCTCTGTGTTGACACTAATTTATCAATCATGTTTTATGGAGGAAAATAAAAAGATTTCATAAAACAATCACCCCTCACCAAGGCAAAATACAATTGAAAATTAATTGTAAACAAAGTTGGTGTGATGTTTCCATTCTGAAAGATGCTTCACCTACACAAATTAAGAACCGTAATCAAAGTTTTGAGACCTAATTAAAGGGGCACACCGGCTCACCATTTACGCAATTTTGTGGTGGAGAATCATAAATAATGTCTTTATAGATGGTTGTTGTAAAAAAAATCATCAGAATGCCACGTAGTTAGCGAAAATGAAACAAACAAAAAAACGGTAAAAGCCCAGCGTATACGTGTTTCCCGCCGTTTCAACTGTCAAATCTTCGTGACATTGTCGCACAATGTTGTAAGTACATGTAGACTGGTGCAGTGGTGCTTTGTTTATAGCAACGTTTTACTATGACGCAGCATAAGGATCCAGTCTATCCATGACCATGTATTATAAACAACCAGCATAAATATACGGGTCAGGTTCCTTCGATGATGGAGGTAGATTTTCGTGCTTCCACATACATCCAAAGATCGTCATGAAGAACACAAAGAAACTAACCCAAAATATGATGGGACAATGACAAGTAAATAAAGCAAATGTTCCTGGCACCAATAAACTAGGCCTACTACTGCATAGCCATGATGCAGTTTGGAATGCGATCGTGGTGTTACATGCTCCCGACGTGCCAGGACCAAATTTCATAATGCCTGTCGTTGAAGAAAAAATTTGCTTAGCACAAAATAGTATTGCATAGCAGAAACTGATACCAGCCACATTTTAATTAAATTTGAAACGTTGTGAACTTGTGGCTGGTGCCCAATTTATTTTTAAATAGTAAAGAAATTTTGTAAACAGTATTTTCTGCTTAACAGATGAATCAATGGGCCCTGTTATTCACAGTGAAAGATTTGTTAATCTTGAGGCATTCGAAAGCGTCCTTGTGAAAATGTATTTTGAAACATAAGCGTATACATGTAGCTGCAAAACTTGAAACGTAAGCCTAGCTTGACTTGGGATTGAAAGCGTACCTTTTGATTATAGCGAAACTGGAACCTAAACGTATATTGGATTGTATAAGCATAGCTGAGTAGCTGCGTAGCTTGGAATGTAACCATATCTTTTGGATCGTAAGCACATCTTGGAACACAAGCGTAGCTGGGTATCTTGGAACGTAAACGTAGCTGCGTATGGAACGTAAGCGTAACTTGACTCAGGATTGAAAGTGTATCCCTTTTATTAATATAGCGTAACTTGAAGGAATGTAAGAGTAGCTTGTAATGTATGCGTAGCTGAGTAGCTGTGTAGCTTAGAACGTAACCTTGTATCTTTTGGAACGTAAGCATATCTTGGATTGTAAGCGTAGCTGGGTATCGACTCAAGGTGTACCGACTGACAAACCCACGATGACAAACATGTACTTTGATGTCTGGCTCCCAACCCCTCCTAAGCTCATGGCAAACCCGCAAGCTGGTAGATCATAGCGCTCGGGATTATACCTCCAGCCCCCACAAGACACGGCATATGTGCGGTACGTGATATGCCCCCGAGGCTTACGTTCCGATTGCTCCTCGCCGTGGGGCCATTTAACAAGCTTCCGTTACAGGGACTTTTTGAATGCGAAGCTTACGTTAGAATTTTCACAATTACTTACATTTTGTAGCGATTATTTGAATACATGATCTTTTTCGTCAATTACTCGTTAATAATTTTGTAAAAAATTTCGGAAGCTCACGTGATTGTTTGTCCCACTTTTAGTCTAGAAAAATTTTGACTTTTGAAGTCATTTTGACTTTTGAAGTCATATCTTCTTAGTTAGTCTATTTTGTAGCCCAAATAGCCCAATTCAGCCGGTTTGTCCCTTTAAAAAGGCCGCTACTACTAGTACTATAGAAAACCATAAGTTATAACAGGAAATATAGCCTCCATCCTGTCCATGAGAAAACTAAACTGGGGGAGCTGTGTGTACTGCCTTTTTAAATTTGTTGAAATCTTCGGCCAACTACTTCTACCTCATGGGCCAACCGACTGCTCTGCAGATATCATTTTCTTCAGAGCGCCACAAACTGGCTGTAACTGTAAATTCAGTGTGCATCGCGGCGGCTAGTTTGTTGTCCGTAATTACTCATTATCCGCGTAGAGTACTGACTAACTAATTGTAGTAGTGTAAATAAAAATCGACATGAAATTATTAATTAACTTACAATATATCTTGTATTGTAGGAGGTCCTGTTTTCAAAGTGTCCCTAAAATCAGGGCAAATCTTTTACCTCTCTGTGAGCAATGTAACTAGACCCTAGATGAAAATTGTGTGGTTTTAATTGCCAAGCAAAGAGTCTCCTCTCCCTTGACCAAAACTTAGAAACACGTAAGGCTCCACTGGTTATTTGCACTTACAAATGCAAAAAGTTTGGTATTTGAGGCATTTCTACAAGGTACAAAAATATTTCATAAATATTTGCCCACCGAAAAAGTTTCATCAAACACTATTTCAATTCACAATTCATGATGATCAAATCATGTGACTGAATATTTTACTGAGCATTCTGGAAAAAATACAGAGGCTTAAAGAACTTAGAAGCCATGTGCCTTATAAATATCATTTTCTAATATTTTTTGAGATTTTTATTTTTTAACCCTCATATCAATATTATTATTAATATAAATATTAAAATTTAACGCTTTGTTAAAAATAATAAGAATTTTTTTTTTTAAATAAATAATAAAAATCAGATTTGAAAGCCAGTAATTATTCACACTTTTTTTTTTTTGCAAGTTACCAGGATGGTCATTTTCAGAATTTAATAAAAACATATTTTGAATAAAATGAAGACAACTGCTGGCTATAGAGTCAAACACAGAGTCTCAAAGAACACTTGTAGTCACTTGTAGTTTCTTCCATGTATGGCTTCACCGGGAAACCAAACTTTCTCGTTTGCCGTGAAAACAGGAAAAACTAAAAAAAAAATGAAATGGGGCCAGTTGAAGTCATTGAAGATCGGTGTGTGGTGTGAACATTTCAATGTCCATCAAGTTTTAATATTTTTGCATACTTCATACTAACAAATGAAGATAATTAGGGCATCGGTTGATATGTGGACGGAAATTCGTTCAATCAGAAAACTATATTTTTGTTTCAGTTGCCTATTAAAGACATTAGTTAGCAAAGCCATCACTGCATGTTACATGATGATAGAATGGAGAAATGCCTTGCTGATAACAACAATAGCTTCAATGAGTTATGTCTGGTAAAAGCACAACAGGGTCATTAGTGAGCCATTTCGGACATAACTATTTTCCGTCCAATTTTAAGGTATTTTCTTGATACTAGTTTCTATCAATTAGTAAAATAGGAAACCAGAAAGTTTAACATTTTCCCAAGGTTGTTTAGCCCAGCACTAAGTGCAATTGTTTTCATAATCTCAGATGTGCCGGTTTAAGTGTGACAAAGTGTTAAAAACAGCGATGCATATTTCCGTCCACAACTTTGTTATGTCCGAAATAATACATTTCTCTTTACAATATGTACCCCTAGTAAAGAAATCATTCAAGTTAATAGATGTAACAAGTGGTATTGACTTGTCAATTAATAATAATCTCCACCTGAAACAGTTACCCCTAAACTCCACGAGGGAGGTGGATCAAGAACTTTCCGTCCACATGAGTTATGTCCGAAATAGAAGTTATGTCCGAAACGTGTCCAATGGAAGAATAAACATTTTGGGGCAAGTTATAACATTGAAATTATGACACTTCTTGTTTTGTGTATTGAAGAATGATACTTAAAAACATATAGTTTTTAACGTTTTACTCCAAAATATACTGAAAATAATTTAACATGATTTGAAAACAAAATATTTAGTTTTTGATTGTGAAAATTTTTCCTGTTATCCTACTGAAAACACATGACACCAGGATACAATACTTACAGAAACCATGGAGGTAGCAGAAACACTGCCTGGTGTCGGTGATAAAATAAAATCCAGTTTATTTCTCCTCGACTTCGTTCACGGTTCATGCATTATGACTGTTAATTTCGTCATAAGTCAATAACTAATAATGAAGCCTTTCTTCCTGTTAATAATGAAGATATCGATCATGACCTACCTCGGCCCCCCGCCGCCGCATGAAGTAGGTTTATACGTAGCCATGGTATTATTGAACAAGAAGCAGCCAACATACCCGCCATGAAATCTAGACTACACTAGCTTGCAGAGTGTGGTCTAGATTTCAAGCCGTCCAATTAACTAAATCATACCGTGGCGGGCGCGCTTTGGCGATTCAACCGCGCGTAGTACACTATCCAGAATCAAGCACCATAGTCTTGGGCCAAGACTAGTTCTGACGCTGCTCGGGGGGGGGGGGGGTCCCTAGAATTGACTCAAGTCCAAATCCCGTGCCATCCCAAGGAAAGTACTTTGTGATACATTCCAAAACCTGTTCCGCATTCTCGGGACCACATTTCGACGGCGAGCTAGTCTTGGCCCAAGACTATGGTATACATATTGAGTATGGCTCTCAGATGGAGTCGAGTGGAATGGGAAGAATATTATCGCAAGGTAAAATTTGGACACAGTTCCATTTCACGAGGCGAAGCCGAGTAAAACGGAACAGTCCAAATTTTACCGAGCGATACTATTCCTCCCATAAAGCCACTCAATTATTGTTTTATATAACTGACATAAATTATATAGATCCTAGTATAACATTATGAAAAAGTGCAGTAGATGAATAGTAATCTTCAAATTTTTTTGGTTAGGTGACCCATCAATTATGGATCAGCAAGTGAAATGGGAATGGATTAAATTTAAGGTCAGAATTGCTGATCTTACAAATAAATTAGATCAATTAGAAACTTCTCTTGCTCACGAACACAATGAGAATATTTTGGAGGAGATTCAGGTCATCAAAGATGCATTAGAGGAGATTGACGCTAAATTAATTGAGGGTATTGTTATTCGCTCACGATTAAGATAGTCTGAGAAGGGGGAGAAAAGTAACCAATATTTTCTCGGTCTGGAAAAAAGGAACAGCAGACGGAAGCATTGTAAAAAGCTTATTACAGATGAGGGTCGGGAAATTATTAATCCCAACGATGTCCTTACTGAACAAAAAGACTTTTATCATAAGCTCTATATGAGTCCAATCTTGATGGTAATACTGATATTGAGAACAATGTTTTCTTTCAAGACAATAAGATTCCTGTGCTCAGTGAGGACGATATGCTGCTTTGTGAAGGTCAACTCACCAATGTTGAGTGTTATGATGCTTTGAAGAAAATGTCCAACAATAAAAGCCCTGGTAATGATAGGTTTTCCTCAGAGTAGTACTTGATATTTTGGAATGTCATTGGTAATTTTCTTTTTGATGTTTTAAATATTGGTCTCACAAAATATGGAAGCATGTCGTCTTTGCATTAATTGAAAAAGAGGGCAAAGACAGAAGTAAATTAAAAAACTGGAGACCAATTTCCTTGTTAAATTTAGATTATAAAGTTGCCTCTAAAGTGTTAGCTTCTAAAATTGATAAGGTTGTCCCAAATCTAATTCAAAATGACCAATGTGGTTTTGTGAAGGGTCGATTTATTGGTGAATTAGAACCATCCAGGATGTTATGTATTATACTAAAAGTAAGGATATTCCAGGCTTGATGATTTTCCTTGACTTCGAAACAGCCTTTGACTCATTAGAATGGAAATTTTTATTTAAAGTTTTTGAGTGCATGAATTTTGCCCCAGGTTTTGTTAGAATGTCAATTCTCTTTACTCAAATAATTATAAGTAGTTGTGAAATTAACACTGGTCGATCCTCAAGTTACTTTTCAGTTGGACGAGGGGTGGGACAGGGTGACCCACTGAGTCCGTACTTATTTATATTGGCCATAGAACTGTTGTCATGTGCTATAAGAAACGATCCGGGTATTAAAGGTATTTTTGTAGAGGATGCTGAAGTTAAGATTATCCAATACGCAGATGATGGTACCTGTATAGTCCAAGACGAGAACTCAGCTGAAAATTTGTTTGCCCTCATGAGTAAATTTACCATGATCTCAGGTCTTAAACTAAATGTGAGTAAATCACAAGCTATGTGGCTGGCTCTAAACGGTTTTCCGCTGAAAAAAACCTTTTGATATTGAATGGCCTGGCACTGGGTGTTTATTTCTCTTATAAGGATGACGCAGCTGAACATAGGAACTTTGAGCCTAAAATCAAGATTCTGAAAACCACTCTCAATATTTGTATGTCTATAGACGTTTGACCTGGTCCGGTAAAATTCTATTGGTCAAGACTTTCGCCCTGTCTCAATTACTATATGTGCCTCTTTAATTTCAGTTCCTATGTTGTTCCTATATAGCTGGTCGACAAAATTATTTATGATTTCATGAAAATGGGGGGGGGGGGGGGGGGGAAAGGGATGGTTAAAAGAAGTACCCTTATCGGTAATATCGATGAGGGTGGTTTGAAGATGCCTGATACAAAAAGTATGTTCAAAGCCCTGCAAATCAAATCGATTCAGAGACACAACAATGTGAGTTTGGCTCCTTGGAAGCTCATCCTTAAGAAATATATCTCTCCTTATGGCGGTAATATGATTTTCCATTCTAATGTTAAATTTAGCCAAGTGAACAAGTGGAATAACATTCCCTTGTTTTACAGGAAGGTGCTCATCTCGTATTTTGATCTGGTAAAACCAAGGGATGTAAAAATTACTTCACAGTGTATTTATAACAACCACTGTATTTAATATCAACGGTAAATCCCCCTTTTTCTTTTCTTTTGTTAACTTTTTTTTAAATTTTTTTTCTTTTTAACAAAAGGCTGTATAATGATGGAATGGTTCTATTGAGTGATTTGTATTATTATGGTGCTTTGATCCCCTTTACCGAATGGACTATAGGAGGGGTCTTTCAACTAAGGATTATTTGCATTGGAGGGGATTTATGTCATCCATCCCAACAAATTGGAAACATATCCTCAGCCAGGGCTTTGATAGAAATAAATGCATTGCCAAAGGTTTCATTGTACAGAATAATGGAGAGACTCATATTGACACTTTATCAACCAAGATGATTTACCAGATCTTTATTCATAGATTTAGGGAAGTTCCCACACTTCCCAGAAGAAATATATAGATGTTTTTAACATGGATGATGATGAGTGGAGTGGAATTTATTATTTGCCATTGAAAGCCTGTGCTGAGGTGAGAACAAGGACTTTTCAATACAAAAATCAATGTTAATTGTTGGATGACTAATAGTAGGCTTTGCAAGATGAGGATTATCTCTAATGATAAGTGTTCTTTTTGTAAAACTCACCCTGAAACAATGAGGCATATGTTTTATGATTACACTTTTGTTAAGACTTTCTGGACGAATGTAGAGAACTGGTGGGAGAAAATATTTCATATTGCTATCCAATTGGATTATAAATCTATCATTTTTGGCATTGATGTACATAACTCTGAGGTACTGTTGGAAAATGTATGTATTATTTTGGCGAAGAAAGCTATATATAATTGTAGGTTCAAGAACAAGAAACCGAATATGAGCTCCTTTTTGTACTTCGTGCATCACCGCTGATCCGCCGCCCAATAATTGAGCAGCATGCAGCATCAGAGTCCAGCATTCTCCAGAAGACGATCAGAGCATACTGATCGAAACGTCGATTTAATCCAACGGTTCTTTTCAGAACCACCCCTACACATTTAGAGATTATTATTACATGGTGTTACCGCAAACTCTTCTATATACTTAGTTAAAGTTTCACTACACATTGGAGAAAAATAGCTTTGGGTAACAACAACCTGTACAAATTTGATAATAAGTGGACTGCTCTAAGAAATGACCTTTTTTAAATAAGATGCCAGGTTGCCGGATTGTCTGTTTATTGTTTTAGTCTCCTTTTTGTTTTTCCTTGGTATGTAATTGTACTGGTATGTTGTATTGTTACATGTATGTGTAAACTTGAGCATTGCAAAAAAGAAGGGGAAAAAAAGAAAAACAAGAAAAAAGTCTTGATTGCCCGATAAAATATGTTTGGATAGGGTTGGGAGGGGGAGGGAGGGCAATTAAGAAAAAAGACTGACGGTCATAATGAACGGCTGTGGCCCTAAATGAAATTAGTACACGGCATGCATTACAACAGCACTTATGCATCTGGAAGCACACAAAATTATGCAAAAAAAATAATGTGTTTTATTTCCCACAGGTTTGTTATTTTATGCATGTTGGGATACATCAAGTGAAAATACTGGTCCGCGACAATAATTACCAAATGTGTCCAGTTTAAAAATAATTGTACCATGGATGGTAAGAAATAGGAGGTAGACTGGTTCATCACACAACCTGTACACCATTGTGTGAAGCGATAGTAGAAGAAAAACAGGTTGTGTGGTCCCCATTTATTTCTCCTCAATGCCACAACTATTAATTTTCATTCCACAGGTGGTACATACCACCAGTGGCCCAAGATCCCTTCCCCTTGCGGGTCATCACTAAAGTTCGTGCATGCGCGATAGTATTTTTCGGGCAAAAACACGCCCATTTTATGTTAATATTGCCAACGTTCGTCCTAGGAAAAAAAAGCGCAGGGAGAGTCGGAACGCTATCAACGCGACAGGCAATCGACTTGTCCACAAGTCTATACTTGACGAGCACCAAACGGTATCCTGGTGTCATGTGTTTTCAGTAGGATAACAGGAAAGTTGTTCACAATAAAAAACTGAATGTTTTTTTTTTCAAATCATCTATCCAATTTTTTAAACACATACAGTTCATGGTGTGTTGAAATTTTTAAAGTTTTGGTTTTACGTTGCGAGAGACAGTCCGCCATTAACAGTGCTTATGCATGCATGACATTGGAGCAACGTCATATTATATATGTTTTCTACACCTTTCATTGGTTGGTATTTTATTGAACATTGAGAAGCTAGTATGGCGTGCAAAATAAATCAAAAATATTATTCAATTACTACTGTTACATTTTTTTCCCTAAGGCATTATGGTTACTATTCCAGAGATACCATAAGGCATGAAAGTTACCCCCCCCCCCTCCCCTTGAAGCACACGGGGCGTCAATCCGTCTTGAAAGGTAGGGGGACATAACATTTACGGCGTGGTGTCCGGGGCCCGCTTTAGGGCCCCGGGAATTTTTTTTAGCCCGTAGATGCTCTGTGGTGCAACCCAGTGAATCTGAGGGGTGATGTTCCCCCTCTCAGATGTTGGAATTTAATGCCTATTTCAAGCTATGATGCACCTATTCTTTCACCTAAAAAGCAACTCAATTATAGCTTCGTTATATCCATATTGTTTCTGCATTCTAACGCTCAGACGGCGTTTCATCCCTATCATCACCAGACCTAAGACACGAGTTTTATGGGCCAAATCTGTCAAATTGTGAGTAGCAGTAGAACCTTTTGGGTTGACAGCATCTTCAAGTGCGGATCTATGAACCAAGTTTTAGGGGGAAAATCTGTCGAAGACTGAGTGAGCTCACGAGTGCGAAACCTTTACGGCATGAGTCCGGGCCCGCTTAAGGGCCCGGGAAAATTTTGCATTCTAGATGCTCTGTGGTGCAATCTTAGGCCAATAAGAGGCATACAGAACGGAACAGAACATCTGTAAAATGTGAGCAGCAGTAGAACTTTTTGGGTTGACAGCATCTTCAAGTGCGGATCTATGAACCAAGTTTTAGGGGGAAATACTGTCAAAGAGTGAGCACGCGAGTGTAAAACCTTTACGGCATGCATGGTTCCAGGAAAAGTTTGTATTTTTAGATGCTCTGTGGTGCAATCTTCAGGCCATTAGCGGCCAAATGGCAAACGAAACAGAACAATGAGCTGTGTGAATATTGTGTTCCAGTGCTCCACAGTTCCACAGTGCAAAACACGATTTTCATGATAAAGGTGGTCAAACGACACGGGGAACAGTGATACTGTGTCCCGGTCCCCCACCCTTCGAAAATGGGGTGGGGTGGGGTGGGGTACACGTCCCTTCCACTCTTTCAAGGGGGAGGTGCAAATCTGTCAACGATGGAGCATGCGTGTGAGAAGCCTTTACGGCTCGGGGTGCGGGCCCGCTAAGGGCCCGGGAAAATTTAGCATTTCAGATGCTCTGTGATGCAATCTAGGACCAATTTTAAGTGGGGATATTGTGTCATTCTTTGCGCACAGGATTAATGGCCATATGGACACAGGGTTTCGTCTTACACAGTGCAAAACTTGGCCTTCATGATAAAGGTGGTCAAAAAGGTGGGGGGGGGGGGGTGGGGGACATTTGATATTGTTTCCCCCACCTCCAAAAGGTGGGGGACATGTCCCCCTGCCCCCCCCCCCCGATTGACGCCCATGTTCATAACAATCCGTTTCCCCCCATTTCAGACCAGTAATGTTTGGTTTCAGGAGATAAGAAACCAATCTATGATATTTTCTCTATCGGAATTTATTACAGTATGCAGTTAATAAATAAAAAATTATTTGTCACTTAAAATATTTTAATATTTTCCCCATATTGGCACACTATAGAATCCCAAATAGTAACCACCTCACGTGATCCATCTAGTGACTAAAGCAGAACGAAACTCACTGATCTAGCATGATACTAGTAATTTTGTTGGGACCTTTGTCGAGGTTGGATGATGTTTCTTTGACTCATTTGAATGTTGGCATAATAATGCACTTGGTGATGTACCAAAAAACAATCATTTTAGCATAACCAACGACAGTAAACTTTATTGTCAGCATGATTAAGCCTGATAAAAATACAGACCGTGAGTAAACTGCATAGCTTCTGTCACCGGTGCAGAAAATATATGAGGGTCGGTAACGTATGACGCTACGATAACCGACCACGTGTTCTGATGCGCACGCCACCACTGAAAAGCACATGTTTTCCTTTTTATAGCTCCATGTTGGGATGTTTTTGTACATACATATGCGACATTTTGCAACACGTTAAAAAACAGTCTGGGTACCAGACTAAAATTATCAGCTGTTAATTTCTTCCTCCATGCTGTTAGTACCGAACTTTAAATAACTCGTCAACGACCGTCAGTATGCCGTATCGCGAATCCCACCTGGAACATCGACTTCTACTGCAACGACCATCAGGCAGCAGCGGCTCGGTGACTGCATGTCGGTGTTGTCAAAGTTGCATATAATATTACATGTGTACATGGACATGCATGTGTACCTCTTAGCCCTATACAGGACTCTTCCTTTGTACAGGTCACTGTAGTACAAACAATACGAAAGTGTAAGGCCGCCAGGGCTAGTGTACATCTGTGTCTTTGCACATTTATGATAACGCTTTTCCTTTAAAACGGTACAACCGGAAACTATTACCTCTTGCTCCTCACTGATCTGGGCTGTCGGTTGATAGGCCTATAGGTTTGGCGCATGTAACGCAATTGAACTAACTTGATGTATCAATGACAATGTTTCGTCTGATGACCCATGCTGATAAAGAAACATACACTGTTGAAATATAGCCAGTGAGGTATCGTTTCTGCTGTTCGCACTCCCACACTCGTCTTGATTGCATCGTCACAGAATCGGCATCATTCTTGAGGTCATCTCTTTCTAGAAAATCTTTAACTTCATTGTGAAGAAAAGTCAAGAGTTTCAAAGTTTGTCTGTGCCTAGAACAACGCACACAGTTTCCTGTCGCCCCTGAAAGGTTCCTGCTTCGGCCCACCCTTGATCGCATTAGAACCGCCGCTGTAGTTCTCCACACAAAGCGTACTGTGTGCCCAACACCCAATAAGAGGCAGAGAATCTCTTTTTCAGTTTACTAAGGGAATCAATGTGTGGTGAAGAGGTTTTCAACTAGTGGTTTAATCCCAACGAGGCCTGGTTCTTGATAATTTTATACCGAGAAGAAGTAGATAAATTATAAAGAACCAGGCCTCGGCGGGTTTAAACCACTAGTTGAAAACCGATTCAACACACTTTGATTCCCATTCATAAATACCTTTTCGGTCAAACACATCATCACTGTAAAATAAATGCAAAAATTATAATTGTTAAATGATTTCTGTCAACACAACACCCCTCCAGCTATGAAATCCTTATAAGGGAATGATGTGCGCGTCGCGCGTATCACGTGATGTGGCACAACTGTTTCAGCCGTTGCTCTCGATAGGAATGAAGAAACTGTCTTCAGGTACGTGCAAGGTCGCGTGTCACGTCCATGAATTAACACTTTTTACCGGTCATAAACAAAGGTTTAGACACACCCACGTGACACGCTCTCCACCAATAGGAATAGCGAAACTGTCTGGTATTTATGAATGCATTTTATTTACAGTGAACAGAGCATACAAACAATAATTTAACGATTAGGGCCTACTTACAGAGCCTAATTTGAGAATGCATACTGCTAATTAAGTTCGTAATTTTTGATCACTGTTAGTAATTTAATCCCCATGCAGTCGAAAAGTTTTATTTTATAATAAATGACAAATTTTCTAAGATTTGGTTGTTCTTGCAATGTGTTCATTGTTTTGGAACTGCATTATACGGTTTGTATCAACTATAAGGTAACTTCCTTCGCCCCCCCCCCCCCGGGAAATTATCTTTGCCCCAACTTGCTGCCCCGCCCCCCCCCCCCCTCCCCAATGAAAATGTCTAGTTAACGACACTCATGTTTTTCCCATTTTTATGAGAAACACATCACATGAACTGGAACACAACTTATTGTGAAGTACGAAGGGAACAAGTTTAAATGTAAAGGATTTCCGGAAAATGGTATATTTACAGTTTTGTATATAAACTTACGATCAGATGTCTTTCTTTGGGACATGTTTGTGTGGTATGTTTTACTGCGCTTTTCATGATATTTTTCAACATACACGTAAATAGTTTTTCGAAAAATACTGCTTGCTCCCATATACCCGAAAATGATAAGATAACACAAGCCTCGGGTGCCATTTCCCCCCTCGGATGCGTACCTGCCGTTTCCCCCCTCG
Organism: Asterias rubens; assembly: GCF_902459465.1. Taxonomy (NCBI): domain Eukaryota; kingdom Metazoa; phylum Echinodermata; class Asteroidea; order Forcipulatida; family Asteriidae; genus Asterias; species Asterias rubens. The sequence continues at coordinate 5,989,203 of NC_047063.1, forward strand.
GATGTTGTACAAACGCCAATCGTGCATTATACAATTTTGTTGCACGCTGTGACGGGGTCCATGGCGTTTTGTGAAGTGAGTGACGGTCGTTGACATGTTTTTGGCAGCCATCCCATGCCACACGTCAGCATGGTAACTTTATATTAACGGATAAAGCGCTATAGCGTATGTGTGGAAAACATTCATCTTCAAGCTTCAACCCCGCACATCACGGAAGTACTAAAGACTTAAGATTTCCTCCAAACTTCTAGTGAAACATGGTTAAAAAGGGAAGACCACGTAAGTAACACATTACTTTCAACGTTGTTTAGCTACAGATATTCATTATTTCCATGGGACTCTCTTCTCCGAGTCTGAATCTTCTCTTCTCCTTGTTCAATGTCCTTAAAAATAAGTTGCAAAAAATACGGGCACGGGCATGCATTATAATTATAGGCCTAGGCCAACTTCTACTAGAACTATAGGTTCGTTCCGCTATCGTCGTTAGTGTACGAGACGATAGCGGAACGAACCTCCATAGTCCTAGGCATATAATTATTGTATTTATTAGAAAGAATTAAGGAACACGTTGCCTTGTTGGATCGGACGAGTTGGTCTATAAAAAGTGCTTGTAACCGTTTGATATAAAATGCACATGGTTAGAAAGATGTTTTCAAAGTAGAATACAATGATCCACACAAGTATGCCTCGAAACTGCGTGGTTTTCCTTTTACCTCGTCGACTAACACGGTCGGCCATTTATGGGAGTCAAATTTTTGACTCTCATAAATGGCGGACCGTGTTACTAGCTCGCAAAGTAAAAGGAAAACCATGCAATTTTGAGGCAAATTTGTGTAGATCGTTATGTTCTACTTTTGAATTATCTTTCTAACCATATGCATTTCATAAACGCTTTCAAACGCTTTTCAACGACCAACTCGTCCGATCCAAGGCAATGTGCTCCTTTAATGCTGAATTAATTAGTAAAACCATGGCTTATATTTATAATCGTAGGAGGTCCTGTTTTCGAGGTGTCCCTAAAATCGTGGCAAATCTTTTACCTCTCTGTGCGCGATGTAAACAGTCCCTAGATAAAAACTGTGTGGTTTTATTTGCCAAGCAAAGAGTCTCCTCTCCCTTGACCAAAACTTGGAAACACGTAAGGCTCCACTGGTTATTTCACCTCGGTCTGAATCCAACTCGGTCTGAATCCAACTCGGTCTGAATCCAACTCGGTCTGAATCCAACTCGGTCTGAATCCAACTCGGTCTGAATCCAACTCGGTCTGAATCCAACTCGGTCTGAATCCAACTCGGTCTGAATCCAACTCGGTCTGAATCCAACTCGGTCTGAATCCAACTCGGTCTGAATCCAACTCGGTCTGAATCCAACTCGGTCTGAATCCAACTCGGTCTGAATCCAACTCGGTCTGAATCCAACTCTGTCTGAATCCAATTCGGTCTGAACAGAATCCAACTCGGTCTGAATCCAATTCGGTTTGAATCCAACTCGGTCTAAAGTCAACTTTTATATGTTTTGTAAATAAGTATTTACTAATTAATACTGTAGACGTAGTCGTTGCGATAACGTAACCCTCCTGCAGATGGCGGAGCCGGAGGGTTACAAAGCATACGCAACCTGTGCAGGGCGAGATGGTCATACACCTGTACACGTATCCTCCTCTTACCAGTTTTCACGGTATTATGCCTTTTTCTTTGAATTGGGAAAAAAATAATGATGCAGTAAGGACCTATATCAACCGATGCCCTAATTTTCTTCATTTGTTTATATTAAGTATGCAAACATAAATTAAAACTTGATGGACATTGAAATTTTCACACCACACCAATCTTCAATGACTTCAACTGGTCCCATTTGCTTTGAGTTTTTCCTGTTTTTAACGCAAATGAGAAATAATGGTTTCCCGGTGAAGCCATACGTGAAAGAAATATCTGCAGTGACTGCAAGTGTTCTGTGAGACTCTGTGTATGACTCTATAACCAGCAGTTGTCTTCATTGTATTCACAATTTTGTTATGACATTTTAAAAATTACCATGGTAATCTGCAAAAAAATTAAAATAAAAAATCATGATAAAGCGTAAAAATAAAAAGTGATAATTGAGTCACCAAGCTGATAATTAAATTTTAATAATGAAAGAAAAAACACCCTTGTCACATGAAGTTGTGTGCTATTTGATGCTTGATTTCGAGACCTCAAATTGTAAACTTGAGGTCTCGGAATCAAATTCGTGGGAAATTACTTCTTTCTCGAAAACTACGTCACTTCAGAGGGAACTGTTTCTCACAATGTTTTGTACCTCTGTTTTTTTTCCAGAATGCTCAGCAGAATGTTCAGTCACATGATTTGATCATCGTGAAATGTGAACTGAAATAGTGTTTGATTTTGATGAAACTTTTTCGGTGGGCAATTTTTTTTATACGGCCTCAACATTATGACATAGTTTTGTACCGTGTAGAAGTGCAAATAACCTGTGGGGCCTTACTTGTTTCTAAGTTTTGGTCAAGGGAGAGGAGACTCTCTGCTTGGCAAATAAAACCAAACTTTTTGTATCTAGAGACTGTTTACATCACTCTCTGCTTGGCAAATAAAATCAAACTTTTTGTATCTAGAGACTGTTTACATCGCGCACAGAGAGGTAAAAGATTTGCCACGATTTTAGGGACACCTTGAAAACAGGACCTCCTATGATACAATTTCGACAGCTAGTCAACAGATTTGCTTGATTTTTACCACTTTAAAAAATCATGACACAAATTCTATGAACACGACCTTATTCCTCAATACCTTATGAATAACACTCAAAACACCCTTGTGAAAATATTTTGAAAAAAGTACAAAAACTTCCCCGAGCGAAACAGTCACAAATGTCCCAGGTTGATATGTCGCATCGCCATTTTGTGACTTCCCGATATGTTCAACGCTTTATTTGTTGGTCACCAACAGCAGGTACCAGCCAATTGAATTGAAGACCTGCCGGGCCGCAGCCGAGTTGGACTAAACCATTCTGTAAAAGGGATGTTATAAGGCAGTGCGGCAGTGTGTGTGCTCTGTCCGTTTACTATGCCCGCCATTCACTCATGTAGCGCGCACGCACTGCGGCACTGCAACACCCCTTGTTACACCCCTTTTACAGAATGGTTTAGTCCAACTCGGCAGCGGCTCGGCAGCTCGTCAATTTAATTGGCTGGTACCTGCGGTTCAGCGCTTGGTGACCAAAAAAAAAAGCATTGAACATATGGGGAAGTCACAAACTGGCGATGCGACAGGTTCTAAATAGAACCTGGGAAATTTGTGACTGTTTCGCTCCGAGATCTGGTAAGTTTTTGTCCTTGTGAGCAGCAGTAGAACTTTTTGAGTTGACAGCATCTTCAAGTGCGGATCTATGAACCAAGTTTTAGATGAAAATACTGTCAAAGAGTGAGCACGTGAGTGTGAAACATTTACGACATGGGTCCGGGCCCGCTCAAGGGCCCAGGAAAATTTTGTATTTTTAGATGCTCTGTGGTGCAATCTTTAGGCCATTTAGCGGCCAAATGGCAAACGAAACAGAACAATGAGCTGTGTGAATATTGTGTTTCAGTGCTCCACAGTTCAACAGAAAACACGATTTTCATGATAAAGGTGGTCAAACGACACAGGGAACATTTGATACTGTGTCCCCCACCCTTCAAAAATGGGGTGGGGTGGGGTGGGGTACACGTCCCTTCCAGGGGGAGGTGCAAATCTGTCGATGATTAAAATTTTGATATTTTGATCAATTCATTTTTATCCAAATTAAAGGTACACAGACGTCAGGTTGTTTAAATTGACTCTTTTTTCATACGTTACTTTTGGTTTGAACACTGTTCATATAGTGCATTTTAGCGAACAGCAATTGAAAATGGTCATGCGACCACGAACACAATTTGCGACAAGGCAAATTGTTGGTTTGGCCCAGTGTCTTAGCCAGGAATTTGGAAAGTGGGATTGCAAACTGAAAAAGTGGGAGTGCAACCTAAAATCACTACAAAAAATAGAAACGTGTGCGTAGCACACAACAAGAGCGCGCAGCGCCAAGTCTGTCTCACCCCCCCCCCCCCCCCCCCCCCTTAAGGGCCCTGGAAGCTCTGGATACTGTAGGTGCTCTGGTGGTTTCTGACGCATTTCTGGTACCTATTTCTGTTACAAGTAAACTATTTTGATTTAATTTTTGTTTTGTTTTCAACTCGAAAAAATGAGAGGCTTTAAAGCACAGATATTGTAAAGGTGATAGACGTCCACTATACATTATTAAACTCTATAAAATGTTTCTGGGTCAATATTAGGCCAGTTCAAAGCAGTTACTTGGACCATGGAGCTGCGCTTGGACCCATTTAGCCTGAAATGATTCAAAAGCGATCAAATAATGCAGTACAAGTTTGCTGTCAACAAAATATTTTTTGGCATGTGTTTATACTCTTGATACAAATTTTTGCTTAAAGACTAAACAAAATGGAGAGGTATTGAAGAAATTAAGAGTTATCATTTACTAATGTAAACTTTCTATCCATTCTTGTCCATTTGATTTCAGAACTATAGGCCTAAGGTCAAGAAGCTGATAATAGTTGTTGTATTTATTTTAAACAAATCATATCATTAATGTAAAATAATGATTCACACAAATATTTGCAACCAACCAAAATGCCAAGAGTGATTAACATGTACCATAATTGTTTGCTTTATTTAAACTGACTGATCATGGTAATTAAAATTTTCCTTAGTACTTTTTAAGGTTTCATAACGTTTAAGTCTTATAGGTTGTTTAATAGTTGAAACTGGGTCAAAGGCAATTTGTAAACAGTCTTCGGAGAATAAAGAACAAACAGTTACGAAAGACAGTGCCATTTAAGTAGTTCCACTGGGCAAAAAAACGTACCATGGAATTTTACTATACAGCAAAATCGACTTAAGATTTGAAAAGAAACATGAACCAGTTTTTGAACCTTTCGAGTGGAAAATAAACATCGTTTTGTCAACTGCATTAACACCCAAGAGATGCAAACATTGAAATCCAAAAAAGTCTTGATGTTTCAAACAAACTCTACAACGAACAAACGATGTGCCCTTGAATTTCTAGAAGGAAAAAAGATCGTCATGTTTACTGCCGTAGAGTTGGGAAAAACTGCGGAACCAATCCACAAAGCAACTGTAGAATGTATGCGGTAAAAGGTTTACTGCGCCGCGTATCACTCAGTTACCGATACTGACGTCATAGTAGAAAAATCCGGAGCGCGATGGTTTGTAGGATCGTGGAGATGAGATTGGTACCTAAAATAATCTGAACGAAAACGCATGCATGGAGTTCATGCTGCCTGCTGATGACGGTCGATGACGACGACTGACTGTTACAACGAAGTCTGGTGTCTCGCTTGCGTTGTGTAATTTGCACGTGCGTTGTGTACATGTAATGTGTGGTTTGTGATGTGTGTTGTGTTTTGTGTGAGTCTAAATGTGGTCAGCGTTTACGAGGCAACTTTGAGTGATTGTTTTATGGTTGTGTCGTTAAATTTTGATTCAAAAAGAAGGAAATCTGGTAAAACCAAATCTAATTTTACTCACTGCTATTTTTAAACTGTTCAACAACAAAATAATAAAAGAAGTTCAGTAATTTCCACTGAAATTACTAGACAGCACGGCTTCAACCAAGCCGTGCATACAAATTTTGCCCGTGTTTTCAGCCCAACTGGCCGTGCTAACACTGCGTGCACGGCTCGCTAGCTAACACGTTGATGCAATTCAGTATGTACCTATCATGAGTTGTGACTTCTTGAGAGGAGTCTACTCAAGTCTTTTTTTCTTGTTTTTCAACCCGCGTTCTGGACCCTTTACTTTGTACAGCGCAGTTTTTAGCTGTTCTGACCTACCGTCGGAACAGGTATTAATTTCGTAGAGATTTTTAAAACGTTTTAGTAACAGGTATTAATTTCGTAGAGATTTTTAAAACGTTTTAGAAACGTTTTTTTCCAAAACCTCATAGGTTTAACGCACGATTTTTTTGTGGCAAGGTAATCTTAGAAACGGTAGAAATGACAGACTTGAGTTCTATATTAAATTGAAGCTTAGTATGTAACTTAGTTTTTCTACGAATGTTTTTTTAATCTCTTAATCAATTAGCCGAGTTATTAAAGATATGAATATTTAATTAGGCAATCTTGTTAACAGCATATCTCCCAAAATAAACGTCCGATTTTCAAAAATTCTTCATATGTTGATTCTCTGGGTATTGAAGATGTGCAAAATGAAGTAATTCGATATCTCACGTCATCTTGTAATTATTTTTATTAAATGTATACAGTTATTATATAATGAATAAAATCGCGACGTCTGTGTTGATAAGTCCAATGAGCTGTGGTTCGAATCCTCCTGGAATCTCGACGAAATCAATATAATGAGGCATACATTTTACATTTTTTTTACAATCAGAAATATGTACCTACATTAAAACGATCTGTACAACATGTTCTTTTTTCCCCAATTTTTGGCTCATGAGAAGCTTCTTTCCTGGAAAATAAAACGGTCCTGATTTTGTCCTCGTGCCAAAATCCTATTGACACAATGGTCATAAAAAAGTCTCCCATGGTGGATCGGCTGCCTCGCTCCGCACTTGCGTTGTGCCTTCGAAACTTTTCCCTTTTTTTCCCAAAGGGCAGTTGCATGCCTGTAATACCTCATAAACTTGATTTCAAGTCTGAGAGTGCCGTAATTTCTCTGCATCAGCCACGCAGAATTCCCCCGTAGATTTGCTACCACACTCTAACTCGCTCCAATGACGGAGGTTTATCCACGAGAGGGCGCTGTTTCAGTAAATAATATATCAGGACGACTAAACCGCACGATCACAGACTTGGAACCAAGTCTAAATACCACGCTGTCATGGCTGTTGTCAAAATGTAGTCGGGATGCCCTGCCACACAGAGAAAAATGCATGTGAAATGCTGCACACTATATTATACACAAAAAGGTAGTTAGTTGATACAGCGCATTGAAACAGTGGTTCGTGTTTAACGTGCAGGGATGAGATTCTTCCGCCATTTTTTTTGGCGGAATTCTGACTTTCCGACTTTGAAAAACCGTCTTTTTTTTTTCAGTTCTGACTTTTTTAAAATCTCCGACTCTGGCAAATTGAGTTGTGAACCTTTCATTTTCCAACATTAAAATTGACAATAAATTTAAAAATTCTAGATACTTGCCAGATTTAGTTTGGCCGCGATCAGGATCTGAAGTGCTCTCTTTCATTTCAGAATACACGTTGTCATACAATCATTGAAAACACGATGCATAAACCACATGGTGCAGAGTATCTACACACAGTCGCCCACTACATATAGTCCATGCAGTATGCACAGCATATTAAACAGTACACACAGTCGTCCAAAGTCCATTCTGACCAACATTCCCCACGCTGTGATTGGCCGTTGATGGCTGTTGATAATTCCATATTCATGACCTTCTTGACTGGACTTCAATGCAGTACACATTCACAAACGGAGTAAAGAATTGCGCTGTGTCTACCTGTTCGGAAGTTTTCCAGCGTGCTGCGCACTTCGAGTCAATATTTTTACATTTTATCCAAACCTGGAGGGAATATTTTACATTATATTTGACCCTATAAATAATAAATAGTTCATAGTCATAGTTCTGTAGTACCGCTGAGGATTGCAGCCGGACTACTTGGCAAGGTGTTTCAGCTGGTCCACCGCGGTTTCAACTGGCATGGCATTTGGCCAGCAGGCCACCGTTAAGGTCGAACACTGATAGACCATCCACAAAAAAATATTTTGTCAGTAAGGAGTGGTTCTTTTGTAGCACCTTGCAGCTTGTCTTAAGGCAGAGTCACACTAAAGAGATAGGTGAAACGATAACGATCACGACGCAAAGAGAGCACATTCTATAGGTTGAGTTGCTCCACACATAATACGCACAGACTCATTCAACCAATAGAATGCGTTCTCTTTGCGTCTTGATTGAATCATTTTCATTATCGCTGCAATGTGACACGACTTTAATTGTGGTACTGATTAATCCAGCCATTGTTTTTCTGCGATGTCTAATAAAAACCTGTATTCCGGTATTTTTAAACCACACCACATGTCGCAATCAAGAGCTTGTCCAATCTGCAGAAACCAAACTGGCTTTTGGCTCCACTTCCCATTTGTGGACCATTTCCTAATGCTTGCGCTTGTTTGTGTGCACTCAGAGGCTGTAAATGTGCATTTCATTTTATGGATTTGCACAATCTACAAACTGCATTATTTATTTTGTGTATTTTTGTGTATTTTTGTTGCTATCAGCATCCAAAAATAAGGAAACAAAAGAATAGGGACGAGTTCTTAAACGGCCGTTTAAAACCGGCAGGGTCATTGCCGTGTGATAAAGGCTTGAGCCGAAGGCAAGGGCCTTTATCGCACGGCATCGACCTGTACAATTATAGACATTTTGACAAAATTGAAAGTTCAAGGTTTTAAATATTATTAAAAAAAACTTTGTGAACAATCTGTTTGATGTGCAAGGGTTGTGTGTACGCGGACGGGCTTAGAATAATCTTGATAATCTTGTGCGCACGCGCCTGACCTGGTCTTTATCAACCATTCAAACACCCCCACGTGACGACCCCCCTGGGGTATTTATGAATGATTATTCAATGCAATTTGGTCTATAACATAGTTGGGTGATTTTGATTTTAAATATTTTGTTTATCTTTAAAATTTTGATATCATAGGTAAGATGAAAAGCAAGCGAGTGCTGGCTAAAGTTCGCTACAAGGTAGAGAAAAAGGTAAGTCCATTTTTAGTCTATTGAATTGTAGAGTTGGCATAGCATCAATCGACTAACATGCCATAAACCACTCACCTATTAAACCTCTCTGATGGGAAATGCCATACACAACACATGGGACCATCCTGAATGTACTATTATTACTTGCTATACCTCGGTATATTTTGTTGAAGTTTTATTGGTCGAGAACCAATCATGTGATGTGATACAAAGAGGCATGTTCCATGGCTGTACACACGGCGGGTAACATGAGTTTTGTAAACTGATGTACATAACCTTGACCTTTCCAACCTTTGTCGATTTCCAGCGCTTAGTACGAAACGGTGAAGAATTGTTTCTTAATTTTTTAGCAACTGTTTGTCTTCTTATTTAACTTTACATACTTGTCGTAAGTAATGTTTGAAGATGACAACAGAACTTTGAGAAGAGGAATAATCAAGGTAAGGTATAACAAAACAATTTTTGCTCTGTGACGGGGGTCCATGGGTTTTGTACAGACATCGCCTCGGGTTCCATTTCCCCCTCGGGTGTTCAAAATGCCATGGACCCCGTCACAGTGAGTGGCAACAATTGTATTATGGCATCTTCTTTATTATGTGGACCATAATAGATAATTGAGGTATTTAAATGATCAAAATTTCATATTTGTAGGTCATTTATTTAACTTTTGAATGCGCAGGTTGTGGGGATGTTGACAAATAATTGAACAGCAAAATAATCAAAGTCTGACATTTAAAAAAAAAAAAATTAAATAAAAATATCGGTAATTTTCCGTGCGTCTTTTTTTTTCGTCATAATATCAACAATAAGAAACATGTGAGTTAACCATTTTTTATAAAATTCAATAAGTTCGAAAAAAATACAAAGAAAACATGTTTAGATAATAGTTATTTTGTGACAGTGATTGCTGTGATACCTGGTCAACTATCAGAGTAATCAGTTTTTCAAATCTCCAGCGATGTAATTTTTCCTTGTCTGTCTGACCTTTGACACGAGACGTACCCCCTCAAACGCCTGCTTGTAGTCAGGCACCCTCAGTGTTTTTACGGAACGCGCGATCAGCACATGTTTTTCTGCGCGATCTTATACTCGGGCAAAATAATTTTGTCAAGAAAATGACGTCGGCATTAACTGCCATTCGACAATTCATCGGACAGCTCTAGACCACAAACCAAAACGTCTTTCAGATGATTTACAACGGAAATACTTTCTTCAGAACGCTAGTTTTTGGAAACTAAATCAACTTCCGTTCAGGTACGTTTGATGTGAATTGCGCGAAGGTTATAAAGTCTGGAACGTCATTTTTCAATTAAGTCCGTCTACTTTCTGGAACGTCATGCAAATCTGTCATTTTTTGGCGATCGTCACTTAAAATCTGTCAAAAATTACGTTCAAAACTGATGTTTTTTACCTAAAAAAAAAAAGCGGACCCTTGATGAAGTTTTTATTTTTTGATAGATATTAGGTATGACAGGCTGCAATAATCAGAGAAATTACAGTAGTCTTGTGCCAGGAAAAAAATAGTTACAGCAGCCCTGATACTTCACGACGGCAACGACGGCAATTGCCGTCGTTGCCCCTACCGATTGCCGCAATGCCCTTCAAAAACCCAATTTTTCACGGCAATGATTGCCGTGCCCTTTTCTCATCACTGCCGCCGTGCCCTTCCTCCCGAAAACAAATTATATTCAACGTTGTCAAAGTTCAAAAATAAGCCAAAAAGTCCCGATGTCTGTGTAAATTTCACGCAACGAAATAGACCCCAATTTCACGCACGTAAGGCATAGCAGCAGATTTCAGGCCCGTTAGTCGTTGTTCTTTGCGTGCGACAAAAAAATACTCGAAACATCGAACGCTAGAGGGCGTTTCGGAACAGCAATAGCGTGAGACTAAACGTCCTCTAGTGGTAAAATTACGCGAACCAACGCTAAACGCCTTGAGAAAAAGACTCGACGTGTCTTTGCATGCTGGGATAGTTGTTTTCCGCATGCTTGGTACATGTGATGTACCATCATGTACAGAGCATAGGCGTCGCGCACCGCATGCATTTATTCTGTCAACATCGTGTCAAAATGGAGCAGTTACGTGGGAATTTTAGCGTCTCTACGAAAAACCACACAACGTGCATGACCAATAGTAGGATTACGTAGGAACAAACATTATTTATTGTGTATTGTAAGTAGTTGTTCTTTATTTTGTTGAATTAGATGAATGCTTTCTTTTTTCATTGGGTAAAATGGAAAAATTGGAAGAACTATTTTTTACAGGCAACTCGGAGGTTTTTTTTTCAAACTGCCGTCGTGCCCTTCGCAACTTTTTATGATTGCCGTGATGCCCTTCCAAATTTTTGAAAATTGCCTTGGTGCCCTAAATTTTTACAAAAAGTCAAGGCAAAACTGCCGTGCCCCTTAAAAGCCGAAGTATCAGTGCTGTTACAGACAATATTTGCTTTGTTTTTCTGTCAACCTTTTGCCCTGCTCTGTCAGGCTTATATTTTCTGTGTTTGGTGTTTTGTTGATTTTTTACTGATTTTATTTGAAAGTATATCTGTTGGGCCTCATTATAGTACACAATGAATGTTCCTAGTGATTTACTTAAGCTAGTTTTGAATTAAATATATATAACCACAGGTTTCACTGCTACATTTTTAAAATGATCACCACACAATTAAAATTAAATGAACTATCCTTATATGAATATTTTAGTAAACCTTAATATGTTGTCACCATTATTCGATTTTAGCAAACACCTATCCTTAACTCTCTCGTGAACTTTTGCAAATGGTGACCCCGGTTCAAAAACTAACACCACTGAAACCACAGACAAGAAACTAGAAAGCACGGTAGCTGTATTTGAGCAAATACGGGTATCTCTGCCCGGCGGGGGGTGGAGCATAATATTCTGCATGGTTTATGTTGCACTTGGAGAAATGAAAATTGTGTGTGTTTTGGGGGTGATACAGAACAATCTGTAACATGAAGCTTATAACTCCGGCAGGCACAGCGTGTAACAATAGCAATATATTTATATGAAAGTACACACAACCATGTGCGACCGCGTGACTAAAACAACTTCGTTCCCATCCATCACACGGCAGATCGTGTGTTTTTTTTTTTTTTTTAATGTTGCAATTTTTCATCGGCTTCCAAGCTTTAGGTACGAGGGTGGCATTTGTTCCAACAGCACTCCGCACTAATGACGTAAGAATACCCGGATGTCAGACAAACTTTCCACCACACGGGTCGTCAGTACACACTCACACGCCGGTAATCGTGTAGTGCACAAAAAACTAACATGTACGCGCGCGTATTATCAGTGAAATTTTTGACACTTTGTCTGAGATCCGGGAACTTGCTTCTATTTTTAGCATTAGTTTGGAGTGCTAAATTAAAATGTGTACGAAACCCAGGTTTGAGCTTGGGCCGCCCTGGCTTGGGCTGCTCTGTCTCCGCTATGATAAACCTACACTCCCGGCAGGACAGCGTGTAAACAATTAAAACCTAGAAATGCACAGAATTGCTATTGGTGTTTTCATATTGGTAGCCCCTTTGCTTTTGGTCCATACGCATTTGGTGCAGTTATCAAAATGTGTTGCGTTGTTCACTATTGTATGTTGATGCTCCATATTCTTGTTACACATTAAGAAGTTTCCATTAATATTAATCTTAACGACCTGACACATTTAAAATACTGCACCTGATTCTGTGTATTTAAATTATTAGAATATTGCACGATAAGTTCTCTTTGACACCAACCATGGAGGAAGGAAAAAAAAGTCCTTCCTCCATGCACCACAAACGCCCACTATTTTAATTTATTGGTGCTCCAACTTCACCTTTGTATGGGGGCCCTGAAGGGACATATCGCTAACAGGTGCGCATACAATTGCGATGTCACAAATTTATTTGCAAATGTTTGCGCATACGTATGCGGTGTCGTGAAATTATTCGCGAATAAGTACGATGTCGCGATCAGACTGGATGATAAAAATCCACAGATATATATTAGAAATTTTATTTAAACGTATGCGACAAAGTATGCAATAAAATTTTCGACAACTCTAACATATTCGCATACGTTACTCGCAAATACGAAATCCGACCATACGCAAGCGCATACGTAAGCATGCGCACATATTCCCAAATATTTTCACGACATACATGTACGTATGCCGACAAGTTTACAGTTATGCGATGTGCTTTTGGGCCACCGTACCTTTTTGATTGCATACGTTTGCGATGTCACAAATTTATTCGCAAATGTTTGCGCATACGTATGCGGTGTCAAGAAATTATTCGCGAATAAGTATGATGTCGCGATCAGACTGGATGCTAAAAATCCACAGATATATATTAGAAATTTTAATTAAACATATGCGACAAAGTATAATAAAATTTTCGACAACTCAAACATATTCGCATACGTTACTCGCGAATATCTTAACGAAATCCCACCATCGACAACTCAAACATATTCGCATACGTTACTCGCGAATATCTTAACGAAATCCCACCATACGCAAGCGCATACGTAAGCATGCGCACATATTCCCAAATATTTTCACGGCATACGTATGCCGACAAGTTTACAGTTATGCGATGTCCTTTTGGGCCACTGTACCTTTTTGATTAGGTAAAAGTCAGCTGCCTATTATTACATGGACAAGTGATAACACTATTAATATCAAGTGTCCAACTTTTACTAAGAAACACTTAAGTTTGGTACTGTTACCAACAGTATCATGCAGTTGTTTTACAACATATTTCATTGCAAAGACATTTGGCAAGGTAATGAATCTCACATAAATTCCAAAAACATTCAAAACCTTTTCTTAAGATGCACTGTGAAAAGAATAATTTGTAAAAGCTAATAAGCTAATTTAAAACAATTTTTCTATAAAAATGCTCCGTTATTGAATGACTATTGACTTATGGATTAACGGTGACGATTGCGAAGTTTCCTCACTCAAACTAAAGCTCATGTAACTAACAACCATACACGGTTAGCACGGTTAACATCCGTTGGCTCTCCGGGTTGTCACCGAACCCGTATGCCGTGAATAAGCTCCAGACCACGGCAGAGTGTTTTTAACGTTCACGGTGCAGGTCACACTGCGACCGGAAAATCCCCCATTGCAATAACGTGGGGAAAAGCTTCGGTGGTGATCGTCTCGCAGCGCAGCGTAGAGGATTCACTCATCACGTAAATAAAACAACCTCGTTATATTTTTACGTTGCAATTCTGATCGGCTTACAAGCTTTAGGTACGAGGTTGGAATTTTTGGTTCCGTTTTTTACGAAACCGCGGCTTTAGCTTGGGATGTCACTTGGGCTTCGGCTTGGGCTTCGTCTGCCTGTTTGAAGCCCCGTTAGAAAAGCACATGTTTTCTAAATAACTGACGGAGCCTAAGCCCAAGCCCAATATGTGGCCACGGTTTTGCAAATGCAAGCTGAAGAAGAAGAAGAAGGAGAAGAAGAAGAATATCCACCACAAGGACAATATCTCTGCCGTTGCACGGGCAGAGATAATAATCGACACGACTGACAAGAAAGCGACTTATGAATACAAGAAAATTACATTTATTTTAAACTAATAACTAACGAATATTATGTTAAACTCCCTTGGTTCGACTAGTGAATCCTTTCACATTCAGTTTCGGTTATAACACCCTAATTTTAAATACAATGCTTGGTGATACACGATTGATTAACTCTTTACGGAGGAGTTCAACTCCAGAACATTTCTTATTGATTCAAACAATCTTAAACTTCAGTTCAACTTAGTTCAGCTTCAAGTTCGTTTATGATATACACATTGTTAATTACGTGGTAAACAATTGTACCATAACCTCATCACGGAGGATTTCAACTCCAGAACAGACTTTTCTTATTGATTCAAACAATCTTAAATCTAGTTCATTTCTTGGAGTATTCCAGCTTCAGTTTCTTTTACAAGAATTACAACTTCAATTCCTTTACAAAATCATAGCTTAAATAATCACGATCAACTCATCGTCACGGAGGAGTTCAACTCCGGAACATCAGGTAGGTCTACACTTCCAGACTGCCAAGTACGTCTCATTCGTCTACAACAGTTGGGTGCAATTAGTACATCTTTCGGCCAGCGCCATCTCTCTCTTAGAGTGTGTGATTACTCCTGAACCCACGGCCATGGGTTGTGTTACTGGCGAGATCCTCGGACGGGCTGAGTGTTGTGGTTTTCCCCAAAACGGGAAAAAGAGTTCTTCCGTCACTGAATTGGTCGGTTTGAAACGATTTTTTTGGTTGTGGCTGTCTCCACAAAATAAATCGGAAGATAAATCTGCTGTTTCAGGCCTTCGGCAAGTTGACACCGATCTTCACTCTCACACAAATACACCCAGACTTAAAACCACGTCTTCCTCTGTCAAGAGGTTCTTGAGATCTGCCATATATTTCTTCTCGCACTCACATCCTTACACACCACATTCCAAACAACATTTCACAACAAAAATACAAAAGGTATGGACAAAGCAACCGATTTTAAACTAAGTAAATAGTAAACAAAAAACACAAAGCAACCGCAACTAAATCACCTTGTATAACATGACTCAATTATAGAAACTTGCGGGAATTTTCTGCGCTCTAACTGGTTAAAAACTTTTTCGGCGAGACCACACGAGCGCAAAGGTAGGTTTTTACACTATGCCGAGATGGGTCACGCACGCAAAACAAAATACCAAAAATACCAGTGTTACATATGTATATGTGACGGGCAGAAAAACGTGTGTAAAACGTATTTTTTATGCTTCTTTGTTGACTTAATATATTCATTTATTCACACTTCAAACCCCGGTTCAAGCGCCCCCAGCGGTGGCTTTATTTTCAAATTTATCAATTCGGATCATTCTATACTTTGATGTCGGGAGAATAACAACTGTCAACTTCTTGTTCTTCTCCGACAGGTAATGATCTTTTCTCTTTATTTATTTCATATTTCCCCTTTATCATAAATTGCATTTACCTTCATACAATCCCTTGCATTTATACTTGTTTTATACATTTTGCTTAGATTTGTAGCCACTTTTTAATGTTGTTTTCTCAAGATTCCGAATTGAGATTCGGCAATCAGGAGTTCCGCCCTTTTTCAGAACTTAGTTTCATTAACCTTTCTTTATTTATTATACATGAGTTTGAGTTATTAGAAAGAGATAGTTGAGCTCTTGATGAGTAATATTTCTTTAGGTTTATTTTGCACAGTTTGCAAGGTTTATTTAATTGAATATTTGGGCGTTTCCAAGATGGCGGACGCCATAAAGGTTTTGGCGGGAACCTGCCAGAGGAAATACTGTTTTATATTATTTCTTTCTTTAATGTTGCCATCCAACTACAACCGTTATTTGATGGCCTTAGTTAGTAATCGCTTGGACATTAATGTACATTTTCTAGCGATGTGTATTTTTCTAATTGCTTAATTCCTGGGCTGAGAGAAACCTGCCCCGTTTGTGGATTTATTAGTTGCCTCATTATTTGAATAACTCGTAGGCATAAGCACTGTATATGTTAAGTTACGTTGATTTTATTGCAATGTTATTGTTTCTCATTAATATTATTGATTCTATACTTTGATGTCGGGAGAATAACAACTGTCAACTTCTTGTTCTTCTCCGACAGACTGTGTGAATAAAGCCCAGAGGCCAGAGAACTAAGATATGTTTCCACATTAAAATCTTTCATTTAAACCGGCCACATACAGTGTATACAATTATTTGAAATATCTGAAAAGGTCAAAAATAATTTTTTGAAAAATGACATTTGAGGTTGTAAAATGGTCCATATTTCAAAGAAAATGCCTTATATACTTGGTCCTTTTATGAGGGCCTCATATGAATAATGTGTTTAGTGTTGGCTTTTTCCAAAAATAATTCCAATAGCCGGAATTATTGTGTGTGTTTTTAACTAGATCAAGAATAGGTGATAACTTTGCTTTTTCTTCCTTTTTTGTTGGGGTGACTTGCGGATCACCTTTGGAATTTCTGACTTATTCTATGTTGCTGGCATGTATGCAATGAGTGAATTGAGATCTGTGCTTCTTGCATGGAGTTAATAGCAGCACTTTTTTATATAGTTTCAGGGTCTTATCAAAATTAATTCATGACAGATAGTCGGATAATAAGTTGATACTTCATAGAGTCATTGCCTTGATGCCCTTGAACATGTTGAAATGCTTTGAACAGTAGAAATTTACAATGTTCTCAAAGGGTGCTTACCAAGGAGAAAATTGGTGCCCTTTAAGAAAATGAAGCACACAGACCTGGGGCCAATGTCACTAAACTTTGTTTTGCGACCATCGCTAAATTGGACGCAAGCGTGACACAAAATTTTAGTTTGCTGACGGTTTATGACGAGTTACCAGTTATCAAAGTTTGGGCCAAAAAGCCCTCGAGAAACGAATAGTACATTCCCTGTAAACACAAAAACGTCATCCCAAAAAAAGTAAAACACTTTTTGAAACCTCCATTTGGGCTTAAAACAAAAGTAAAAAAAAAAAATTTGGGATCTCGTTGGCGAGTCATGTTTTGCGCACCTGAACCTTTGACGAACAGTGCCCTCGTGCCATTTTCAATGCCTCATAACTCAACGCGCCTATAGGATCCCATGAATTGACCAAGTTCAAATGAAAGAGCTTGCATCCCTAAAACAAATTTAAGTGCAAAGTGCGTGGGATCTCGTTGGCGCAGAGAGATAATAGAGGTCAAAGTTCAAATTTTACCAATATATTGCGTTTTCGCACCTCGTAACTTTGCGCGCCAACATCAACAAAATATGTTAATGACAACCGGGTGTTGGAACAGTTTTCATCTAATGACAAATGGAAAAAGAATCTTGGGATCTCTGCAACTTGCATGTCAAAAGATTTTTTGAAAATTTTATAAAGTATTGCCATTTCACACATTTTGGCCTAAATTGGGACAACATTCACTTTTCTCATCACTGTAAGTATCTGTGCCAAACAAGATCCCATCAATGTTTTCTTGTATTTGGTTAAGTTGAGTGTTCCTTAAAAGAATTCAATTGAAAAATAATTGAGATCATGTTGGCCCACCAATATATTAAAGGTCAAAGGTCATCAAAAACTACACTACTGCCTACTTTGGGCGAGTTTGCATCCTCTAGAAATCCAGGCGCCAAGATGATCCCATTAAGTTGTCTGCATTTTATGATTATATAGGTCTACTTCACTCTACTTACCGGTAGAGTCAAATTACTAATTTGCATATTCCCTATGCCGCCAGGCAATATTGCTAAGACTTTACACACAATAGCGCCCTCCACCGTCCTACCCACAATGCCCCATGACATGCTTGCCACGAAGTCTTTTCTCTTAGCCTCAGTTGAGTGAGGACGTAAATAATTCTGTGTCCAACAGTTTACCGTTTTTAAAATGAAATAAAAACACCTTACCTTTATTGCTGAGATTTGAAATAAAGACTGAGATTGAAGTTAGTAGAGTTGTTGTTTAGTTGAAGTGTTTTAGATAAAGATTGTTATAAATGAGTAGTTCAAGGAAATGGAAATTGGGGAGGGCTCCGACTGTCGGAACTGGGGGTACGTCCATTCCCCCGGGACAGTCGGAGCCCTCGGAGGGCTGCGCCGGTGACACTCCGTCGCTGGGCTTGCCCTTCAACCGGCCCCCCCAGCCTCAGTCGGCTGCGTCGGCTGGGGGACCCACTGACCAAGGAGGGAGCCTTCCCACTCCCCCTCTTCGATCAGCGTACGTGGGTCTCTTGCAATTCGGCAGCTGACTAGGGGGATGTTTGTTAACCCGTCCCCCTGTGTGCAAGATGGTCCAACCCTTGGACCTCTTTAGCGTATTGTCAGTTCTAACCAAACCCCCTTCGAATCGCTATTGTGGGGCCACATTGTTGCACTTGTCTATCAAGGTGGCTTTCTGGTGGCAGTGGCTACGTCTTGCCAACGTACCAAACTCCACTACCATACAGTGTTGGCTGGACACATCCGGGGGAACTCGGAGGAGTCCGCCTTATACCTTCTGCGGGGTTCTTGGCTAAGATTCAGTCCGATTCTTTAGAACCCCCAGACACCTTTGTCCCCGACCTTAAAGCCTTTTTTGGCGGTCGTGGTCGACAGACTTTGGTGCCCTGTACGGGCATTAGGTGGTATGTCGACCACACAAAGTCAATCAGAACCGGCCACAAACGACTGTTTGTGTCCACAGTTCCACCATTCCGACCGGTGTCTCGCGATACGATCGCATGTTGGATAGTCACAGCTATTCCTTTGGTCCCGGGCGGGTGTCCTGCGGCCGTTGGTCCGGTTCATGCCCGCGAGATGCGGGGGTGTATTCCTCATGGATTTTCTTTAAAACCCCATGAAGGATATCACAAGGGCGGCTTCCTGGAAGAACCCTGACATGTTCTCCGACTGCTACCTGAAGGACGGTCTGCAGGTGGATGGAAGAGCAGGTCGAGCCGTGTTTCAGGCAGCCAGCCGAGCTGTGAAGCCTGAAGAAGCTCCACCTTGTTAGGGATCACGCTTGTATGTGATTTTCCCATATAATAGAGGGCTAACATTACAATAAGTTTTGTTCACCCATGGAGACGAAACCTCCATTCATTCGGGCATGGACCTTAATCGGGCCTAAGGTCCGCGAGGCGTTCTCTGAACTTTGGAGCGCGCCTGGGTCCTACGCCCCTAAAGACATGCAGTAGCACCGCGTATACCCACCGCCTTTCCTCGATGCGAGTCTATGCAAATTAGTAATTCAACTCTACTGGTAAGTAGAGTGAAGTAGACTCCCCCCCCCCCACAGAAGTGTGGATGGGGTCTACGAACGAATACTTACCGGTAGAGTATCCCTCCCTCCTTCCCCACATACTCGGTTCTTGGGTGCTTACATTTAGTAGGGCTCATCGAAAAGAGGACGACTCCATGAGGGGCATGTCATGGGGCATTGTGGGTAGAACGGTGGAGGGCGCTATTGTGTGTAAAGTCTTAGCAATATTGCCTCGCGGCATAGGGAATATGCAAATTAGTAATTCGACTCTACCGGTAAGTATTCGTTCGTAGACCCCATCCACACTTCTGTGGGGGGGGGGGGGGGAATTCTCAGCAACACAGAAAAAGCAAAAACCAAATGGGATTTGAGTGGCGCTAACAAATATTACAGATCAAAAGTTCACAATACATGCCTATACTTATGCATTGCTGTGGCAACCGAAAGTGTGAAATATCCCCCAATTTGAAAATGTTGGCAAACCATGAAGAGGATAGGTCTCCAAAACGGTTTTGGTCAAGAGATAGACTAGACTTGTTTTTACAAATGGTGTTAGTTTAATGTTGGTTGGTAACTGTTGCCAAGGTCAAAGGTTACAAAGAAATAGGCAGTAGTGTAGTTTCATATGACCTTTGACCTTTGTTATATTGGTGGGCCAACATGATCCCAATTATTTTTCAATTGAAATCTGGTTAGGAACACTCAACTTAACCAAATACAAGAAAACATTGATGGGATCTTGTTGGCACAGATACTTACAGTGATGAAAAAAGTGAATGTTGTGCCAATTTAGGCCAAAATGTGTGGAATGACAATACTTTAGAAAATTTTCAAAAAATCTTTCGACATGCAAGTTGCAGACACCCCAAGACTCTTTTTTCATTTGTCATTAGATGAAAATTGTTCCAATACCAAGTTGCCACAAAAACAATTTTTTGTTGTTGGCGGGCGAAGTTACAGAGGTGCGAAAACGCCATATATTGGTAAAATTTGAACTTTGACCTCTATTATCTCTCTGCGCCAACGAGATCCCACTCACTTTGCACTTAAATTTGTTTTAGGGATGCAAGCTCTTTCATTTGAACTTGTTCAATTCATGGGATCCTATAGGCGCGTTGAGTTATGAGGAGTTGAAAATGGCACGAGGGCACTGTTCGTCAAAGGTTCAGGTGCGCGTAACATGACGCGCCAACGAGATCCCAAATTTTTTTTTTTACTTTTGTTATAAGCCTAACTGGAGGTTTCAAAACATGTTTTACTTTTTCTGGGATGACCTTGGCGCACGTTTACGTGTTTACAGGGAATGTACTATTCGTTTTTTGAGGGCTTTTTGGCCCAAACTTTGATAACTGGTAACTCCAAAACCGAAAGCGTCAGCAAACTAAAATTTTTGATTTATTCGTTTGGTATGATGGTGTACCACTCTAATTTTTTGGAAGAAGATCTGCGAACCCATGAATCACACCCCCCCCCTAATTTGGTACATTCTTACAGGCAGTGACTCGTAAAAATACTGTGTAGGATGTGTTTCAGTCCCTATGTTATGTGGACTTTTTACGGTGTTGCAGAATACAAATAAAAAAAAGCACTTAAAATAACTATTGCCATAAAAATTTACTTGGTAATGAGCAATGGAGAGCTGTTGATAGTATAAAATATCGTGAGAAACATTGTTTATTCTAGGCATCCATGAACATGGTATTAGTTTAAATTGCTTTCCTCTAAGTTTTCATGCTAAGACCAAGAAGCTTCCAATCAAGAAATCCTTGAATTGGTCTTTACCCTTTGCAATTTCTGTCAAAATGCTTTCGGATACATAGGGCCAATGATTTTCTGTTTCAGAAAAGTGCAAATTCCGTTTGACAAAAACATTCCGTTTCAGGCACAAAAAACTCATGTTTCATGTTTTTTAATTAGATAAAAGGTTGTTTAATATCCAGGGAGAGATTTTTGATAAGTTGCACTGCTGACTTCCTTAATGTTAATTTGAACTGACATACATGTAGGCTATTTTTCTAAAAAACACTAAAAAAAGATTTTTTTATTTTTTTATTTTTATTAAATTGTTTCTGCTGATCGAAACATGTAAACAGCTGTTGCACTGTGGCTGCAGTATCAACGCACATGACGAGATAGACTTGATTCCAAGTCTAAAAACTGCATCAGCCACATTGCTAGCCTAAACGTGGGACGTCATTCTTCGAGGCTCGTGAATCACGCCAGAGACAGGCCAAAAACCGGCGTGTGGTTTAACCTTTGACCTCTCATAGAGATACACACAAATTCTACACCAACATTCCAAGCAAGTACCGTATCCACCATGCATGTACTGTATACATACTACCACACACGTGGACACACACGTGCAGACGATCGAAAGTAAGCTTTCCATATCTGTGTTTTGATTGGCCAATCGAGGTGAGTCAGACCAATCAAAACAAACCCAGCTACGGTAGCTTTCAGTCACTGCATTTATCCAATGTTATCATTATACCCAATGGAATCACTGGATCTGAATAGCTGGTACCTGTCTTTATCCTTGCGGATAAAGACAGGGGCCCAGTCTACCACATTGCATGCATTGTAGGCTAATGACGGAAGTGTATCCACAAGAGGGTGCTGTTTTAGCGTGATCACAGACTTGGGACCAAACAAAATGTCAGCCATTTTGTTTTTGCTTTGGCGACAGAATGTTGACAGTTTACAGTTTTATTTTAGACCTTTCGGAGATGAAAAAACATTGTATGTGTTCTTATGGATCATAGGTAAGCTAGTTTGTGTACTATTGTTGGTAAAAGGGAGGGAGAAAATGCAATTTGGGTGAAACAAAAATGTTAACATTGTGTGTACTTGGTGGAAATTGGAATACATGTAGAATGATCCATGACTACGATCTCGTACTTTTTAATGGTCTGATTTCTGATGCGTTTTTAGTTTAACAAAAGATCCTTAATAGAGAATGCAATTGCAATAGTTTTGGCCTGAAGAACATGAAAAAAACACGTTTTTTTTTCTTCTCCCCCCCCCCCCCCTCCCTAAAACTGAAATAACGTTTTTCGGTACAAAGGGTGAGTTCCGCGAATTCCGTCCATTTTCCGCGATCGCGGAAAATCATTGGCCCTAGATACATTCATCTTTTGAGTCTGGATGCTGAGAAGTCGCAAAAACATAAATGGTGCGCCAAGAAAGTGATCCAAGCTAATGCAATTACATTACACTGAATGGGACAGTGACAGAGCACCAGCAAACTGGTATAAATAAACAACAGTGCGATCTCCATAAAAATGAGGGATGTCAGGAATGATGTGTGTGATCATGTGAATGTTTTTCATGAAGTCTCATTCCACTACTCGGTAGCAGGGTTCGAAGTTAGCGGTCGCCCGGTCGCCAAATGCTAGTGCGGCGGGCGACTGAAAATCCTTTTTCACTAGCTTTTAAATTAGTAAGTTTGACAATTCTAGATACTTGCTGGATTTAATTTTGCCGTGATCGGGACCGGAATTGCTTTCGTTCGTTTCAGAAAACACGTACAATCAATTGAAAACACGATGCACAAACCACATGGTGCCGAGTATCCTCACAGTCTACACGGTCGCCCACTGGTCCATGCAGTATGCACAGCACATACAAAACAAACACACACAGTCGACCAAAGTCCATTCTGACCAACACTCTGCACGCTGTGATTGGCCGTTGATGGCTGTTAATAATTCCATATTCATGATGTTCTTGACTAGACTTCAATGCAGTACACGTTCACGTACGGAGTAAAGAATTGCCGCACGTTGTGCATAATGACTGCAGACTGTGCACAATGTACAGCCTTGGACAACCAATAACATGGACAACTTTTGCCAACAGAGGGCGTTGCGGGGCAAAGTTCATTGAATTATTTTTCGATGTACGTTGTTGATTGATCGTTGATTCATGAAGATTTTGTGCAAACGGAGTTCAAAACATGTTCAAATCAACCGACCCCCAAACCACGAAGTCATTTAAGTTGTTGTTGAGTGAAAAGGGATAGTTTAAGGTAAAAAATGCAATTTTAAGGGCTTCACTTTCGTGTTTTTTGTGGGGTTTTTTTTTTGGGGGGGGGGGGGGTTGAAAATTTTGTGTATAATTACATGCGGGCTAGTGAAAAAACCTGCGGGCGATCGAGAATTTTGATTGACTCGCCTGGCGGGCGATTGAAAAAAAAAAGTTAAGGGAAACCCCTGGGTAGTCTAGTTGGTAAGACACTGTTCTAGAATTGCAAGGGTCGTGAGTTCGAATCCCACCCGAGTAACATGCCTAAAAGTGATATTTGTTCACAGGACTCGGGAAGTACTAAGTATACAGTGCTAACACACATCGGTTAGTGGGTAAAACCAAAATTAATATTCTTTATCCCCGAAGAAATTTAACATCTATTACTATACCTCATACATATTCATGACAGAGAGTCGAGTTTTCATTAGTCCATTCATCATCACGTGCCAGGTGCCAGGTGTTAATTTTGCTAACTACCAAGCGCGCACGTGAGTATTCACGCAAGTGGTAAATGCGCATGACAAGTAATAGTTCCCTGGGAGCTATTCTACTTGTCATGCGCACTACCATTGCGCGACGTCATCCCCGGGCGCTATTGATCGTGGCACCGTTTTGTGGAACAAACAGCGCTCTCTAAGCGACATCCAACACATAAACAAACTTATTATGTGCATTTTGTTTCACAGTAATCATTTTCTCTTGCTCAAAACTCATGTTCCGGTAACTGAATATGTATGAAGTATAGTAAAACAAATGGAACATGGTTTATTTCGGGTGACTAGTCGATGAGCTCCCCTCGGTATAGGAAGTTGACAAACTAGTTCCCGAGGCGAAGCCGAGGGAACTAGTTTGTCAACTTTCAATACCTCGGGGAGCATATATCGACTAGTCAACCTCAAACCATGTTATATTTGTATATTATATTCCACCTTTGGTTCTCATGTGAAATGGGCTCATATGTAATTTGTTTATGCTTATTGAAAATCTTGTTTATGTGAAGTGTTGTTTTATTCAATGCTTGTAGGTCAAAGAACACAGACGGAAACTGAAGAAACAGGAAAGAAAGAGTGGCATCAAGCAGAAACCAAGAAAGGATATTGGTATCCCTAATTTAGCCCCATTCAAAGAGAATATACTACGGGAGGCTCAAGACCGTAAAGCCAAGGTAGGAAAGCATTACAATAAAAATGAAGTTTCTTCTAAATTAGCCATGTTTTAGTAGAATTCGCCACAAAATCCCCAAAAGTAGTCTGCACACGTTGGTTTAAAACTTTTGTATTAAACGCATAGTAACCTACTGAATAGACTATTGAAAAGAGCTGCCAGGTTAATCCTTGTTTGCCCCTACCCTATTTGTTTAATGAATTGAACTGGTTAGCTTTTGCTGAGAGAATTTGTTTGTTTGTTATTCTAGTGTAGATTATTCTAGTGCATACAGCACCAGCTACAAGTAATTCCAAGCCCCCGAGGGTAACCCGCGAGGGGCAACGAGTACGTGGCAGGGACCCCCACAAAATACCCGCGGGGGTGAGGGGGCCCACGAGAAAATTAACGGGGACCACGCAAGAGATTTGCGGGGCCACGCGATTTTCTCAGCACCTTCCCGGCTTTTCTTATTCTGGAGATTTACAGTTAATGTTGTCCTTGCAATTGTATCCACCAGGTGCCTACACAATATTTACAGGCCAGCCAGTCAAATGATTCAACGATTTGATCCCGTCCACTTCATTCATGAAAAGTGGCAACCGAAAGTGTTGTCCAGTGAGGGTCTGTGACATTGTGCACGTGTTTCTCCAAATATTGCTCAGTCTGGGATTTCCCCTTATTCCTCAAACTCGTTGCCAGCGTTTATAACATGACTGAGTGTAGATTCCTGACCCGTGGGGACGAGCTTGACATGATTGTATTGCAATCATTCCTCCATTCTCTAATATAACTCCCTTCTTTTTAATAACTTGTCGTTGTGGGACATTTGTATATTACTTACAAAACAATTAGTTGGTAAGAAAAGAATGTCCATAGGCCTACTCGTCTTTTTAATTTATGCCATTTCGAAACTTTTCAGCAATGCAGAATTTTTATTACGCAACCATTTGGTTTTGACACTTACGACATTTGGTTTCGAATTTTTAATATTGCCGTCCATAGACCGTCCCCAAGTGCCGTTATGGTCGATTCGTCAATGATTCCTCCCACATCCACTTGGTTTTCCCAGATGTTACAGTAAACATTGAAAATGGCACAATCATTTCCCCCTTTGTCGGACCTCCCCTCTTTGTTATATTTTTGCCATTGTGGGACAAAAACAATTTTTAAATGGTATAATGTCCGTATTCCGACTTTGTTATTGCCAGCATTTCAGTATTTGGGAATGTTTTTTACAAGCTTCTTAGCCAGCCTCCCCTCGTTGTCATATTTTTGCCGTTGTGGGAAAATGCATTCAAACATTTTTCTTTTAAGGTAGAATGTCCATAATCCGTCTTTTAATATTGCCGTCATTCAAGTTGGGGAACATCTTTTTACAAGTTAAAAATGTCGGACCTCCCCTGGTTGTTATATTTTTGCTGTTGTGGTAAAATGGACTTAAACATTTTTCTTCTAAGGTAGAATGTACGTATTCCATCTTTTAATATTGCCAGCATTCCATTTTGGGAACATTTTTTTACACGTTAAGAATGTCGGACCTACATGTACCTTCATTATATTTTTGCCGTGGTGGGAATATGCATTTAAACATTTTTCTTTTAAGGTAGAATGTCCGTATTCCGTCTTTTAATATTGCTGGCATTCGAGTCGGGGGACATTTTTTGACAAGTTAAAAATGTCGGACCTCCCCTCGTTGTTACATTTTTGCCGTTGTGGGAAAATGCAATCAAACATTTTTCTTTTAAGGTAGAATGTCCATATTCCGTCTTTTAATATTGCCGGCATTCGAGTTGGGGGACATTTTTTGACAAGTTAAAAATGTCGGACCTCCCCTCGTTGTTATATTTTTGCCGTTGTGGGAAAATTTACTTTAACATTTTTCTTTTAAGGTAGAATGTCCGTATTCCATCTTTTAATATTGCCAGCATTCCAGTTCGGGAATTTTCTTTTACACGTTAAGAATGCTGGACCTCCCCTCGTTATATCTTTGCCGTTGTGGGAAAATGGATTTAAACATTTTCTTTTATGTCCGTATCCCGTCTTTTAATATTGCCGGCATTCAAGTCGGGGAACATTTGTTTACAAGCTAAAAATGTCGGACCTCCCCTCGTTGTTATATTTTAGAATGTCCGTATTCGGTCTTTTAATATTGCTGATGATAAGCTTAAAGGCAGTGGACACTACCGGTAATTGTCAGAGACTAGCCTTCACAGTTCGTGTATCTCAATATATGCATAAAATAACAAGCCTGTGAAAATTTGAGCTCAATCGGTCATCGAACTTGCGAGATAATAATTAAAGAAAGAAACACCCTTGTCACACGTAGTTGTGTGGTTTCTCACAGTGTTTTATACCATCAACCTCTTCCCATTGCTCTTAATCAAGAGAGGTTTTATGAAAATAATTATTTTTAGTAATTACCAATAGTGTCCACTGCCTTTAAGGAGTCCCAGTTTTTGTCAAACAGTGTGAGCAGGTGGTGTACAAAGCAAAAATGTTTAAGTATTGTTATACTTAGTATCAATTTACAACACGGTGTAACAACTTTGTATAACTTTTTATGATCATGGCACATCTAAGGGAATGTTGTTGCTGGCTGTGAGGCCTGGAGTGGCTGGCTTTTTTTTATTTTTTTTTTTTTATTTTTTTTTTTTGGGGGGGGGGGGGCATTCTGGTTTTTCTTTTGGTAGATGGTCTTGTCTATTTCTACCTCCATGGTTGGAGCAAGGTTTTTTTGGCCTTGCCTTAATAAACTTTTAAATTAAAAGCCAGTGTTTTTTTGCAGGACTCGGGGAATGTACGGTACTAATACACATCGTACTAATTCACATTGGTGTAGTGGTGAAAACCAATATTATTACATGTATTCTTTATCTCCTATGCAAATGTAACATACAATGTGCAATTGTTTGTCACCAGTTGAAACATGTTATAATTTGCTTTGTTGGTAGCAGTAGGGTTTCTAGAATTTTACATTTTGGAACTGTGATTCTGAAATAGTATGCATGTTATGTTGTATGAGTGATCGATAACTTTAGAGGATTTTACAACAAATAATTAACTCCCTATCCACATCAGAGATCCCCCTCCCAGTAGACATTCAAAAAAACTCATTAAAACCTTCCTCTTTTCTATTTTTATTTAGAGGTGTTATTGAACTCAGCTCATAAAAACGAAAAGAAGAACGGCAAACAAAAAATAATAATCATACAAGTTTGTCGGTAATTTGCTTAAAAAAACTCGTTGGAGGTCGGGTGACCGGGCTGCGATTGCTGTACATTTTTCTACAGAGCAAAATCAGGGTCGTGGTGACGACGACGGGTAAACATCACAATGTGGAAAACATTTTACAAAGAAAGTTTTGAATATAATGAATATTACAGGGTTATCCTTCCTTATTTGTATTTATTGTTAATCAGATTAAAGAACAAAGCAAATTCAAAAAAACTTTGAATAATATAAATATTTTAACTAATACTTTCTGTACAGTAAAAATATGATGGCAACTACCGGCAACTTTACCTCTTCTACATTTTTGCAACATGAATTACTGATTTGCAAATTTTACCAAAGAAGATCTATATTTACTTATTTTCTGGAAAGGAGGATAGGGAATAAAATACATTAAACCATTAAGAGGTATTATTCTACCTCCATGATTTAACTGATACCGTAATAGCTCTTGATGCCGACATTGTTTATTGACTTTACTGGGTCAACAAAATACAAACGTTTACTGTAAAGCACAAAATTGGGTCATCAAAGGTAAAACAAAAATTCAACAAATGATAAAAGCCTGTAGACTTCTAGAATCTGTCAAAAAGGCTGCTTAAAACTTAATCTAAATTATCAATTAAAAATAAATTGGCAAATACCAGATCTACCCTCTTTCACGATATTTTTTATAACGAGTTTATACAAAAAGAACTGTTTTCATAATCTTGTTGGTATATGTACATCTTCGAAAATAATTACATGAACTGACTACAAGGGACATGATGAGAGCATGTACAGGATTCTGGAGTGGTCGTGTTTTTTTTATGTATACACTTTTTTGATTGTTCCTCGGATCGGATCGTTGCTTTTTATTTGTACTTCTCTTGGGCCCTAACTTTATAAAAACCTCGCTGTTTTGGATTGGAAGCGCACCCAGAATAAACATCTTTATAATGTCTGAATTGATGTTTCCATCCAAACGCAAAAGTTGAGTAACCTTTACATGTAGTTGGTGCTCATTTTCTTCCATATAATAGAACGAACCCCCCCCCCAACAACAATAACGTCTTCACAATAAAGCTGCGTTCGCACCTCCGTTGCGGATTAGCTGACTCTTATGGCTGACTCGTAAACATTTTCAACATTGCCAAACATTGGCCAACCAACACCTCACCAAACAGCTCCTGGTGTGCATTGTCTGCGATGCACTTGCTGTGTCTGGCCATGGTCTGGCGTTGTAAAGGAAGACACAATATAAAGGTTTTATGGGACACTTCCTGCTACTGGTTGCAAGCATTCCCCAGCAACATCTCGCTTGTTGTCATGCCGCACTGTTTTCAATGAGACATAAAAAGCAACCCATACAGAGAAAGGGCAGAGAAAAGGAAGCACTCGATACATGACAGAACTGCCAACCCTCCCTGATTCTGTAGAGAAAATTCACTGAAAATATACAAATCTGTCAATGTTCTGGTGTACAAATTTAAAAAATGTCCCAAATCCTGGAAACATCTTTATCTGTCATACAACGGCAAAAATACAACAAAGAGGGGATGTCCAAAATTCTTAACTTGTAAACAAATGTTCCCCAATACTGGAATGCGGGCAATATTAAAAGTCGGAAGACGGACATTCTACAATTTAAAAGAAAAATATTAAATGCATTTTCCCACAACGGCAAAAATATAACAACGAGGGTAGGTCCAACATTATTAGCTTGTAAACAAATGTTCCCCAATACTGGAATGCGGGCAATATTAAAAGTCTGAAGACAGACACTCTACCAGATGATATATGTCATTGATATAGCGCCACTAGACCCAGGGACGGCAAGGGGCTGATGCCAACATGCGCTGTTCAAGATGGCTCATGAAAAGGCACGCCATTGATGGTGCCATACGTGTGCCCATTGCAGTGCCCAGGGGTGGATTTCACAAAGGTAGTCCTAACTTAGGACTAGTCTTAGGCAATGCTAAGAGATGGGACTGGTCCTAAGTTAGGACCAGTAATTCATCCTAACTTAGGACTGGTCCTATCTCTTAGCATTGCCTAGGACTTGTCCTAAGTTAGGACTACCTTTGTGAAATCCACCCCTGTACCTGTAGGAAATTCTTACCCATGAAAGAAAAGTTGTTTTGGGTTAGAACATGTTGCGTGAGGGATACAATGTCAGAAATGGGCGGTGATGTGTGACCACTCTTAGCCAGAGCTGAAAAGCAGGCAGCAATCCCTTCATCTTGAGGAATGTTGGTGTAGAGAGAGGACACATCAAAAGTACCGATGATGGCTGTGTTTGATAACATTCGTTGTTTAGCATATCATTGAAAATTTGCGTTGATCGGTAATGATAATCACAGGGTAACAGGTTTGTTATTGTTATTGCAAATAAACAAATGCAAGTTGCCTGTACCTACTTGTACATTTACTGAGTAATGTCTCATTTAAAAACAAACTTGTGGTCTGTGCTCTGTGTGGATTTTCGTTGAACAAAAGTTGCACACCCCATTATTACAAAATTTTCATGTTGTTTTGTTTTGTTTTTTTAATTGTTCTTCTAGGAAGAAGAAGAGAAAAAAAGGCAAAAGGATAAACGCTTCCAGGAAGTTATGAAACAAAGGAAAATAGGAGACTTGCAAACAAGTGCTGAACGTAGAGCAAAAGCATTTGAACAAAAGGTGAGATGAATTTTAACATGACAATTTTAATGGACAACTAGAATTAAGTGTAAAAACAACATGAGTTGTTTGGGTACCGTCGGTTCATTGTTAAATTGATGAAGAGTATTGTTCATAGCTCGTCCAAATTTAACACATCAAAATGAAAATGTATATTTTACACATTTAATTTTTTATTTAACCTCAATAGTTTCTACGAGAACTAAAAGTGAATTGCATAAAACAAATATTCAAAAAAATGGCAAGCTTAAAGTTGCTCATGTTAGGATTTTTTTATTTTAATAATTTACGTTTGTTAACGGGTTTTTAAACCTATGACTTCAAATCAAAGTTCCTTTGAGGGATTGGTAAGTACATATGTGACCCGCTCGATCAGCATGAGGAATATCGAGTAAAGTCTCATTTCATGTAATCTGACACCCAACATAATCATAACAGAAAATTATTGAAAAAATATTGGATTTTTTTATTTTTTTATTTCTGCATTTTTAGGTTGCCTAAATCTTGATTAAACTTGCTGTGGTCTTACCTTTTCGTCAAAAGATTCATAAAGATGCAAAAACAGATGATTTCTGAGCATTGTTTCCAATTCGCTATATGCAGAGTCGCTGGACTAACATCATTTTGACGTTCAAAGTGTTCATAAATATGGAAAAAAAACGGTCTTGTTGGACAGATGGATTTATTATGGAGTAGAAATAGGACTTTTTGTGACCCATTCATCTAGGAATAAAATTGAGGCATGATCTTGTAACGGCAGACAAGGTTGGTGGAGTCGTCCGTATAGCAATAATTTCTTGTTAACGGATTTTCAGAGTGAGTTTGGTGCGCCGGTGTATGATTTTTCCTGTATGTTTTGTACTTGTTTTAAGAAGTTTTTTTAAACGATTCACAAGAACAAAAAAAATGTCATTTTTTTTACCCAATTAGAACCTAAACTTTATTTAATTCTAATACTTTGCAGGTTTTTTTTGCCTCTTTTTCGAATTTTAAATTTTTATGGGAGGTGTTGATGCCGAGTTGACGGCACCAAGCGAATTGACGGCAAGTTGTTTACGGTGTCCCATCTGTTAAATGCTAAATTGTATGGACATTTCTTGTTTGAGGGCAAATTACTCTTTTTAGGTGTTCGGCTTTTAGCCGAAAACCTATTGTTATTGTTAAGTTTTTTTTTTTTTTTTTTTTTTTTTTTTTTTTTTTTTTTCTCCGTCTTCTTCTTCTGCCTGAACGTTCTCCGCCAATTTTGAGAAAAACTGAAACTTGTATGAACTTGAAACTTCTCATGAACATCAACCTCGGTGAGTAGACGGCACCGCAACTTTTTTGGAATGGTGACGTCATTGATGACGTCATTACGTTAAATAAACGTGAAATAAACCTTAAATAATTAGAAAAATCATATCTTCAAAACCAAAAGAGCTACGTTCAAGATTCTTTTTTTACATAAAACCTCTTATAAAGATCTACAAATGCGGTGCACAACGTGACCCCATTTGACCTTTACTTCCGGTCGAAACCGGAAGTTAAAGTAACAAATCATGTTATTTTGGGCTCTAGAGCCTAAGTGAATAAAAATATGAAAAAATGTCCAATGCATAAAATTTTTTTAAACTCAAGAGCATTCTAAAAATATAATGTGTGACGTCATAGCTACGTCACAACGAAAATGGTACACGAGGTCGAAAAAAGAATTATTTTGCTATCTCAAAAAATACAGCATGTACGGACTTGAAACTTACCACGTACTTAGACCAAAGCGTGTATATGACAAAGAACAAAATTTGGAATGATGACGTCATCGATGACGTCATTATATTAAATTGAAGTTTTTTATTAAAATACTCATATCTCCAGAATCAGATATGCTACATACGTGATCTTTACACCATATGAAAGGTCATGAAGTATTAAACAAATCTTACACAGGGTGTGACCCCATTTGACCTTTACTTCCGGTCGAAACCGGAAGTAGTAGTTTGTTTTATAAAAAATCGTATCTGAATAATATTATTTTGTGTATTAATATAATAACTTAATTTTAAGGCCCTTCGACGATTCTACAAATGTTTACAATGTGTGACCTCATTTGACCTTCATTTCCGGTCGAACCCGGAAGTATAAGTTTGTACATACAAAATTGTGTATCTTATTAATGAAACGTGGTACATTAATAATCATTACATCAATTTTGAGCTCTCTGGCAATTCTATATGTTTTGCACAAAGTGTGACCCCATTTGACCTTTAAATCCTGTCAAACCGGAAGCTGAAGTTTAACATGACAAACCTTCATTTCTCCGTCTTCTTCTGCCTGAACGTTCTCCGCCAATTTTGAGAAAAACTGAAACTTGTATGAACTTGAAACTTCTCATGAACATCAACCTCGGTGAGTAGACGGCACCGCAACTTTTTTGGAATGGTGACGTCATTACGTTAAATAAACGTTAAATAAACCTTAAATAATTTGAAAAATCATATCTTCAAAACCAAAAGAGCTACGTTCAAGATTCTTTTTGTACATGAAACCTCTTATAAAGATCTACAAATGCGGTGCACAACGTGACCCCATTTGACCTTTACTTCCGGTCGAAACGGAAGTTAAAGTAACAACTCATGTTGACCTTTATTTCCAGTCGTTTAAGCGCACCTGCGTATTATCCCCATTGGTACAGCACTAAAACCGTATGTACAACGTACAACGTGTTACACCTATACAAACCCCAAGTGTGCTGCAACTTCCTGTATAGTTTCTGCTCAAAGCGTTTTGTCACTTAATCCTTCCCTTCGGTTAAATCTAGTCTCTTCTACAGTCGTCAATATTCATAAATTCATATTTCCTTAACTACACAAGCCATCTCGACAATATACACCATATGAAAGGGCTCCAAATACTTCACAAAAAAGAATATGTTGATGACCTTGTATTGACCTTTTCACCTGTCTAAACTGGAAGTTCTAAAAAACGCTTAGAAAAAAGGTTATTTAATAGCTATTCACTTTGTTTTCACAATAACACACAGCATAGCTCACTATCTCCCCAGTCAACTAAACTTAAAAAGTGATGGCTCGTTAATTCAGGCCAGAAATCCGAACACCTCGAATTTGTTATCAAACAAATTCTTATGTCTAGTTGAATTTGAAATGTTGGCATCTCTGCCGTAGTAAGTAATACTTCTTGTCATTTGAATTGTTTTTCATTTAATTCATAATTTATTCCCACATGGAATTAAATAAAGTTTTGCACAATTTATTTCAAATTGATTTCAACAATAAGGTATTAAACGACTGTTAAAGACATAGCTGGAACTGTTTATGTTTAAACCAGGTTTGCCAAAGCACTTTCAGCACAAAGCCACTCATATGGTCATTAATGAAAAATCTGTTGGTTTACGAGAAGCTCAGCTGTGAAGCGTCCAAGAGTCCAATATTGATCAGTACGACTGTCATTGCATTTAATGGTAATAGCCTATAGCCACAGTTGAAGCATATTGATTTTGATGTGGTCTTTTGTTTTATATTTTTTAACCCACAAGTAAAGGAGTGAATTTGCAGTGATTCACACACTCCGGTACTTCATATTGATGACCTTTGATTTACATGTAAATATTTCTTTAACAAAGTTTAGCAATAATTTTAAATTAAATTTTATTGTATAAACATCACAGCAATCCATATTGGGATCTAAAATCTCATCAGGAAGTCACAGTGCAAGAGATCTGGAAACATCTCGTAAGACATACTACAAGGAGTTCAAGAAGGTGCTTGAGGCATCAGATATAGTCATACAGGTTATAGATGCAAGGGATCCACTAGGCTCACGGTGTCCACAGCTGGAGAAAGCTGTTCTCTCCGCTGGAATCAATAAGAGGATGATTCTTCTTCTTAATAAAATTGGTACGTGCTTTTTCATACTTTGTTCAAAAACTTTTTGAGATAATGTTAAGATAATAATAAGGGAATCAATGTGTGGTGAAGAGGTTTTCAACTAGTGGTTTAAACCCGCCGAGGCCTGGTTCTTGGTAATTATACTGAGACAAAGTTGAGGTAAATTATCAAAAACCAGGCCTCGGCGGGTTTAAACCACTAGTTGAAAACCGATTCAACACACTTTGACTCTCATTCATATATACCTTTTCGGTCAAAAAACATCAAAACTTTTTGGTCAAAAAGTAAAATCAATGCAAAAATTATAATTGTCCAATGATCTCTTTCAACACAACACCCCTCCAGCTATGAAATGGTAAGGCCCTCGGGTAAACAACTCCTTATAAGGAGATTGCTGTGCGCGTCGCGCGTATCGCGTGATGTGGCACAACTGTTCCAGCTGCTGCTCTCGACCAATAGGAATGAAGAAACTTGTCTTATAAGCACAGTTGCAAGCTCGCGTGTCACGCCCATGTTTCAACACTTTTTACTGGTGTTATATCATCTGTCCAAACACCCCCACATGATGCCCTCTCGACCAATCAGAATGGAGAAACTGTTATAGGTATTTATGAATAATATTTGATAATAATATCAACCAACCGCCCACAAATTTGGTGGGGATATTGATGATATTTCTCCATCTGATGTGGTGGCGCTATGGCCAGGACAGCTTGAATGAGTTTATTGACCATATACTGCTTTTTGACCGAAAGCAGGAGCATTGTTAAAGCAATTTGGGTGACCCACTAAGGCAAAACATTGTTTAAATCCCTTTTATAACGAGAACAATACAAAAACCCAATCAAATAAATACCTACCAGCCTGGAAAGTTGTTATTTGTGGCTTTTGAGATATTCAAAAGAGGTGGCAAGTGAACGCCATTACTAGCAACAAACACTTGTCTGAAACCAGGAGTCATGAGTCAGCAAGCAAGGTTGTTTATTCCAAACTTCTGACAATGGTGGGATTAGGAGGTTTGCATGGTTCAAATAATGGAGCCGATTCCATACTAAGACAGAATCCATCAATTAACGAACAATCCCTAGAAAAGATACTGATCCAATGAGTTTTACAAGCGCATTATGCATTTTCGGAAGAAGAAAAAACACCGCAACTTACAAGCAAAACTTGTTGCATGATCAATATTTATTGCAAACAGCAATATTTTTATACCTGGTATCTCGCGTTAGCAATGAACCATCCAACATGACACAGGTGTTTACCAATGGAAATCAAGATTCTATTTTTTTGTGTTAACTGCTAGCTGCGACAAAACGATTATATAAAATGCAACAGCAATATTTTACCTGGTATCTCGCGTTAGCAATGAACCATCCATCATTACACTGGTGGTTACCAATGAAAATCCAGCTTTCATTTGTTGGCTGCTACGGCTGAAGGTTTTCATAGCATGTTCAATATTGATTGCAACAGCAATGATGCCATCCAGCATTATACTGGTGGTTAACGATGAAAACCAACAGTATTGACAGTAAACTGCCTGCGAATAAGTTTTGCGCATAAAGTTCCCTAAACAAGAACACAAGTTAAAATCTCACACATTTTTTTAATCATGTAAAATATAAATTGATCTTATAAACTTAATTTCAAACTAAACTAACTGTATTTACTCTTTCTAGATGTAGGCTTTAAATAAGGGAATCAATGTGTGGTGAAGAGGTTTTCAACTAGTGGTTTAATCCCAACGAGGCCTGGTTCTTGATCATTTTACCGAGACAAAGTCGAGGTAAATTATCAAGAACCAGGCCTCGGCGGGTTTAAACCACTAGTTGAAAACCGATTCAACACACTTTGATTCCCATTCATAAATACTTTTTCGGTCAAAAAACATCCACAGTTTTGGTAAAAAAAGTAAAATAAATTAAAAAATTATAATTGTTCAATGATTTCTTTCAACACAACACATCCAGCTATGAAATGGTAAGGCCAAGTCAAGGCCCTCGGGTAAACAACTCCTTTATAAGGGAATGCTGTGCGCGTATCGCGTGATGTGGCCGTTGCTCTCGACCAATAGGAATGAAGACACTGTCTTATAATCATGCCCATGTTTCAACACTTTTTACTGGTCATAAACAAATTTTTATACACACCTAGTGATGCGCTCTCCACCAATAGGAATAGCGAACTGTCTGAGGTATTTATGAATAGTATTTTGGGAACCTTGCATTAGGCCGAGTAAAAGAAGAAACATGTTTAGCATCTGGTTTCTCAAAAAAAGGAAGGAGGAGGGGCTTTTTATTTTATTTCAAGATGGCCGCCATTCTTTTTAAAATGTCAAATATCCATTGTTTTTTCTACTGCTCAAACACACAATACATAAGTGAAAAATTTTGGTCAAGACATTCAGACAAGACATTCAGATTGTTTTAGCTGAGACAGTTTTAAAATACCGGTAACCCTTTTTTTATAAAAAGGAGGCGGCCTCTAAAAAGGAAGCAGGCGGGGTTGCTAAACATGTTTCTTTTTTTACTCTGCCTTATCTTATTATAATAAAAGGATATCCTTATAGGCCCAAATATATGTAATGGTAAAAGGAGTTTTGGAGATAGATCAGTGAAGATTTAAAAAAAAAAAATATTAGACCACCCCAACTTGTCCGTCAACATGACACTCGGCATAATTTTGAAACTGAAGTCAACCAAGGTTTTGGTGTTACTTAAAGGTGTGCGGTTTTTTTTCTTCTGCAAGCTCGAAGAGGAGGATGAAATACAGCAGATTCTCTCCCCAGCCACCTGACATACAACTTCAAATAAATCCTGAAGAACAAACCGTCCTTTCGGACGACCAAACGAGAACAGATATGGTTCATGTGTCTGTTTCGTTTATTTCATTTATCAAATAAAAAAATTATCCTTCAAAACAAGGTATTGATCGTTGAAAACAAAACTAACATTATTAAAGAAGAGGAGAGATGTTTTGAACAAATGCCTTATGAACGCGATTAACAAATCATAAGTTTGAAATAAAGGGAAAGACCAACAAAAAAGCAAAAACAAATTACAAAACGTAAAATAATATGAAACATTATTTTTGTTACTTCTTCCCGGTTGTGACAGGATTATTTGCTGCCGTACAGCTTCAAATAAATTTTGAAGAACCAACAAAACCAGCCGTCCTTTTTAGGATGACCAAACTAGAAAAGAGATGAGTTCATGTGTCTGTTTTGTTTATTTCATTTGTAAAATAAAAAATAATTCTGGAAAACAAGTTACGTCTTGAATGAAACTTGATCTACGAGGTGAAACTTACAACATAGTTTAAGCAATGCATTTTTATTAACTTTCAGATCTTGTACCTAGTGAGAATGTTGAGAAATGGCTGAAGCATTTGCGGAATGAGTTTCCTACCGTAGCTTTCAAAGCTTCTACTCAGCTGCAGAGGCAAAACTTGGTACTTAAAAGTTATTGTGAATTTATCTCTTCAACTAGTAATTAATTGTTATGGTATGTGTACTTTGCTTGATATGCCCTGTGGTTGAGCAAGTCAGTGAAGGGGCATCATTTTTACTGTATTTGGTACTTAGACTGTGGCTATATGGGAACGAAAGGTTTCCCACTATATTTTTCTAAAAAGGGCTGTTTCATATGCAAATATGTGGGGGGGGGGGGGTTCTAGCCCTGGCAGCCTCAACACATTCACATTCCATTGCAGCATACGATTTTCTGGGGTGGGTTTTGGTCTTCATATATCACAGTCTGCCTAATGCAAGACGCACGACACGCATATCTTGCGTTGCGTTTGCATGTTAATGCTCAGTAGTCAAGATACGATGACCGAGAATAACTTTAGTTTGTTTATGTCTTGTTAAATGCAAATGTACGTGCGTGTCCGCACGACAGCAGACAACACTGAGCGTACGATCAAAACAGGAATTCCTTTACATTGGGAGCTGCATTTTTTCATGAAAACGATGGATTTGTGAGGAATATACATGTATGACAAGCAAAACCCACCACAGAAAAATGTATGCTGCCATTGAATGTGAATCTGTTGAAATTGGTGGCTTCTTGCAGGTAACATTTGAGTTATAAAGCTTTGAAAATTTTCTGCCCCAGAAACGGGCCCTAATATTTAGGGTTCTGTATCTGTGTACAGCACAGAAGAAGAATCCTTCATAGGGCTAGGGGTGGTTAGGGTTAGGGTTAGGATGGCAACAATGAAAAGAATTAGATTTGATGCAAGTTTTTCATTGGATGTTCAAGTCTAGACAAAGATGCTTTTCAAAAAAATCTTGACCACATTGAGAGCCTCTATTTGACAACTTCTATTGGTTTGGTCTTCATTTAAAATACGATTTGTCTTGCTTACAATGGCAAAAATTTACGCGAATGCGTTCTACCCTGGTGAGTACATACTATTAAAAATGTTAAAATGCATATAAAATGAACCGGTTACACATTGATATGTCAGTAATATTCAGAAGTGACATAAATTAATGTCTGTAACTGAATGTATTTTGAACTTTTTTCAGTCACAAAGTAAAGTTCCAGTAACGTTGTCCACCAAAGATTTACTGCAGTCAAGCCGCTGTCTTGGAGCTGAAACACTAATGAAATTACTCAACAATTACTGTAGAAGTGCCGATATCAAAACAGCAGTTACTGTAGGAATTGTTGGTAAGTGAAGTCTGAAACAAAAGTAGCTTGACTTGTCTATCAAGCCAGGCTTTAGCAATGTGAATAAAATTAAAATCTTAATCCCAAATGGCTGGCCACTTATACAACAATCTTAATCCCAAATGGCCGGCCACTCATATAACAATCTTAATCCCCAAATGGCCGGCCACTCATATAACAATCTTAATCCCAAATGGCCGGCCACTCATATAACAATCTTAACCCCAAATGACCGGCCACTCATATAACAATCTTAATCCCAAATGGCTGGCCACTCATATAACAATCTTAATCCCCAAATGGCCGGCCACTCTAGAACAAGCTTAATTCCAAAATGGCCGGCCATCATACAATCTTAACCCCAAATGGCCGGCCACTCATATAACAGTCTTAACCCCAAATGACCGGCCACTCATATAACAATCTTAATCCCAAAATGGCCAGCCATTCATATAACAATCTTAATCCCCAAATGGCCGGCCACTCTAGAACAAGCTTAATTCCAAAATGGCCGGCCATCATACAATCTTAACCCCAAATGGCCGGCCACTCTATAACAGTCTTAACCCCAAATGACCGCCCACTTATACAACAATCTTAATCCCAAATGGCCGGCCACTCATATAACAATCTTAACCCCAAATGGCCGGCCACTCATATAACAATCTTAACCCCAAATGGCCGGCCACTCATACAACAATCTTATCCCCAAATGGCCGGCCACTCATATAACAATCTTAATCCCAAATGGCTGGCCACTTATACAACAATCTTAACCCCAAATGGCCGGCCACTCATATAACAATCTTAACCCCAAATGGCCGGCCACTCATATAACAATCTTAATCCCAAAATGGCCGGCCACTCATATAACAATCTTAATCCCAAATGGCCGGCCACTCATATAACAATCTTAACCCCAAATGGCTGGCCACTCATATAACAATCTTAATCCCCAAATGGCCGGCCACTCTAGAACAAGCTTAATTCCAAAATGGCCGGCCATCATACAATCTTAACCCCAAATGGCCGGCCACTCATATAACAATCTTAACCCCTCATGACCGGCCACTCATATAACAATCTTAATCCCAAAATGGCCGGCCACTCATATAACAATCTTAACCCCAAATGGCCGGCCACTCATACAACAATCTTATCCCCAAATGACCGGCCACTCATATAACAATCTTAACCCCAAATGGCCGGCCACTCATATAACAATCTTATCCCCAAATGGCCGGACACTCATATAACAATCTTAATCCCAAAATGGCCGGCCACTCATATAACAATCTTAATCCCAAATGGCCGGCCACTCATATAACAATCTTAACCCCAAATGGCTGGCCACTCATATAACAATCTTAATCCCCAAATGGCCGGCCACTCTAGAACAAGCTTAATTCCAAAATGGCCGGCCATCATACAATCTTAACCCCAAATGGCCGGCCACTCATATAACAATCTTAACCCCAAATGACCGGCCACTCATATAACAATCTTAATCCCAAAATGGCCGGCCACTCATATAACAATCTTAACCCCAAATGGCCGGCCACTCATATAACAATCTTAACCCCAAATGGCCGGACACTCATATAACAATCTTAATCCCAAAATGGCCGGCCACTCATATAACAATCTTAACCCCAAATGGCTGGCCACTCATATAACAATCTTAATCCCCAAATGGCCGGCCACTCTAGAACAAGCTTAATTCCAAAATGGCCGGCCATCATACAATCTTAACCCCAAATGGCCGGCCACTCATATAACAGTCTTAACCCCAAATGACCGGCCACTCATATAACAATCTTAATCCCAAAATGGCCAGCCATTCATATAACAATCTTAATCCCCAAATGGCCGGCCACTCTAGAACAAGCTTAATTCCAAAATGGCCGGCCACTCATATAACAATCTTAATTTCAAAATGGCCGGCCACTCATATAACAATCTTAATCCCCAAATGGCCGGCCACTCATACAACAATCTTAATTCCAAAATGGCCGGCCACTCATATAACAATCTTAACCCCAAATGGCCGGCCACTCTAGAACAAGCTTAATCCCCAAATGGCCGGCCACTCATACAACAATCTTAATTCCAAAATGGCCGGCCACTCATACAACAATCTTATCCCCAAATGGCCGGCCACTCATATAACAATCTTAACCCCAAATGGCCGGCCACTCATATAACAATCTTAATCCCAAAATGGCCGGCCACTCATATAACAATCTTAACCCCAAATGGCCGGCCACTCATATAACAATCTTAATCCCAAAACGACCGGCCACTCATATAACAATCTTAACCCCAAATGGCCGGACACTCATATAACAATCTTAATCCCAAAATAGCTGGCCACTCATATAACAATCTTAATCCCCAAATGGCCGGCCACTCTAGAACAAGCTTAATTCCAAAATGGCCGGCCATCATACAATCTTAACCCCAAATGGCCGGCCACTCATATAACAATCTTAACCCCAAATGGCCGGCCACTCATATAACAATCTTAACCCCAAAATGGCCGGCCACTCATATAACAATCTTAACCCCAAATGGCCGGCCACTCATATAACAATCTTAACCCCAAATGGCCGGCCACTCTAGAACAATCTTAATTCCAAAATGACCGGCCACTCATATAACAATCTTAATCCCCAAATGGCCGGCCATCATACAATCTTAACCCCAAATGGCTGGCCACTTATACAACAATCTTAACCCCAAATGGCCGGCCACTCATATAACAATCTTAACCCCAAATGGCCGGCCACTCATATAACAATCTTAATCCCCAAATGGCCGGCCACTCATATAACAATCTTAATCCCCAAATGGCCGGCCACTCATATAACAATCTTAATCCCAAAATGGCCGGCCACTCATACAACAATCTTATCCCCAAATGGCCGGCCACTCATATAACAATCTTAACCCCAAATGGCCGGCCACTCATATAACAATCTTAATCCCAAAATGGCCGGCCACTCATATAACAATCTTAACCCCAAATGGCCGGCCACTCATATAACAATCTTAATCCCAAAATGGCCGGCCACTCATATAACAATCTTAATCCCCAAATGGCCGGCCACTCATATAACAATCTTAATCCCAAAATGGCCGGCCACTCATATAACAATCTTAATCCCAAAATGGCCGGCCACTCATATAAAAACAATCTTAATCCCAAAATGGCCGGCCACTCATACAACAATCTTATCCCCAAAT
Organism: Asterias rubens; assembly: GCF_902459465.1. Taxonomy (NCBI): domain Eukaryota; kingdom Metazoa; phylum Echinodermata; class Asteroidea; order Forcipulatida; family Asteriidae; genus Asterias; species Asterias rubens. The sequence goes on from NC_047063.1 coordinate 6,031,649, forward strand.
GACCGGCCACTCATATAACAATCTTAATCCCAAAATGGCCGGACACTCATATAACAATCTTAATCCCAAAATGGCCGGCCACTCATATAACAATCTTATCCCCAAATGGCCGGCCACTCTAGAACAAGCTTAATTCCAAAATGGCCGGCCATCATACAATCTTAACCCCAAATGGCCCAGAATGAGTGTCAGTTGGCTCGAGACCCAAACCAAATTGATTCTTCTAATGTTTGCTTCTAATGTTCATTTTGCCTTTTTAATTTCAAGGATTCCCTAACGTTGGTAAAAGCAGTGTCATCAACAGCTTGAAGAGATCCAAAGCCTGCAATGTTGGATCACAGCCAGGAGTGACAAAGTAAGCTTTTTAGTTTGTCTGTAGTTATTTTTAAAATGTGTTTTTTTAAGAGCACAGCCAATAAAAAATATATAGAATATATGACAAGGAGAGTCACTGGTTGATAAAAAGAAAGAGCAGCTTGCCCAGCCTCTTTGCAACAATAAAGCAGCCATGTTTTCAAAACACTAATAATGACTTAAATTCCTACAAGGCTTAAAGAATTTTGGTACTTTTTCCAAAATGTCCATAGATTTACATTAAACAAAGATGCAACTTTTCTTATTTTTACCCCCAAAATCTGATTTTGTTCAGGATTTTCTGGGTTCAAATCTAAAATGTATAAATCGGAAAAAAAAGTAAGATATTTCCCTGATTTATGCTTCCAAATTCGCTATTTTTAAATTTGAAAATTCGAAAATCGCTAACACAATCCCGTCTGGTATCGTCAGCGATCGCGCTCGAATCACAACGCATGCACCCGGTCTTACTAATTGCCGTCAACTCGCCATCAACTCGCTATCAACTCGCTTGTGTCAGTCAATTCGCCGTCAACTCTCAACCACGCAGATATGGCAGGCATGGATAAGTTTTAGTCTTGACCCAAGACTGCACCGATCAATTTACACAGCACAGTACATAATACACCATGCAGTACCGATCATTGACGACTTAGGTCAAGACTATTCCAAATGCAGAAAAGCACCCTCTGTTGTCGCGTTGTACAAGCCTGTGAAAATGCAAGATGGCGGCCGACTGCTCTGCTGAGAGATATTTTTTTCACGAGAAAAAAACCCTAAATTTTTACACAGAAATGTTACCATTACAGTTCTATGCCTCTTTTGTGGATTTTACAAACAAATTGGAGGAGTTGACGGCGAGTTGACGAGTTAACGGCAAGGAAGTTTTTAGGTAGGACCCTACCAGCCTACATAATATCTGTACATGTATTTCTACCTCCGTGCTATTTCCAAGTGTGCGTTGCTGACCGAACATTTTTATTGCAAAATAAGTTTTTAATACAACCGATCTTCAACTCATAAACCCATGAAAATGGCTGTTGATGAAAGAAAGTGTTATTAAGGGCAGAAATTAACGGGTAAGATCGTCCAAAAATTGAAGAAAAAAAAGAAAAAGAAAAAAACCTTTTTTGTAATTTTTTTTATTTTTACGTTTTGATTTTTTTTTGCATTAATGTTACAATTGGGCTAGTGAAACTTCTTTTGTGCGACCCAAAGTTTGTTTGACCCCAAACTAGTAAAATATACAGATTCCGTATGTTCACCTCGGGCGACCGCAACAAATCAGTCCAGGTTTGTCCCTATTTCTGGCTGCGAGGTTGGGGTGGTTTACTGCGTTAAGTGTCCAAAACGTCGCCACAAAATTTTTCAGATTTTTTTGTCAGCACCTGGTTGCACCTCTGATAAACTTACATGGTTTGAAGATAATGATAGTGGAAAGCTTCCCTTCAAATAATACTTACTGAGGTGCTGTAGTTTTTGAGAAATGAGTAAAAAATGTCATGAAAATACGTTTGTAAATGATTAAAATAATTTTCGTCTCATGAGACGAAAACTATTTCATGACATTGTTTTACTCATTTCCCAAAAACTACAGCACCTCAGCACGTAATATTTTCAGAGAAGCTTTCTACTATCATTATCTTCAAACTGTGTAAGTTTAGTGTAAATCTGTAGACATTGTGTTTTTTGTCCTACAAAAGTTAACATAGACCCTTTTAAGTGATTCCACTGGTTGTATAAGGCATCTTCTTTGAAATATGGACCATTCTATTACAACCTCAAATGTAATTTTTCCAAAAATTATTTTTAGACCTTTTCAGATATTTTAAATAATTGTATACATATTAAAGCCATTGGACACTTTCGGTAAACAGTATTGTCCAAGGCCCACACTTTGTGTATCACAACTTCTTTATAAAATAACAACAAACCTGTGATTTTTAGGCTCAATCGGTCATCGGAGTCGAGAGAAAATAACGGGAAAACCCACCCTTGTTTCCGCACGTTTCGTCGTGTCATGACAATGTGTTTAAAATAAATCCGTAATTCTCGATATCGAGAATTGATATTGTTTAAATGTTTTCTCAGAAAGTAAAGCATTTCATGGACTAATATTTCAAGAGAAGTCTTTCACCATTACCTTCTGTAAACCATGTAAGTTGTTGTGAATGGCGCTATTACAGCAACATTCGGATATTTACCGGATAGGTGAGTCGCACCGCTCTGAAGCCTGGGGGTTTGGAGGAGCTCTAAGAGACACACAAGCAGACGGTTTGGTTTCAAGAATACGACTGGCGTGGCCTGGGCTTGCGTGGTGCTTGGTGCACGCCCCGGTCACGCCTGACTGGTTTATTGCATAACCTCAGAACTGGGATGGTTGTTCTACAATTTAAAAAAAAATAAAAAAGAAAAGAAATTGAAAGTAATTATCATCCTTACCATCACAGTCCATAACACTTCTCAGCAAATACCACTTTTAAATGCCATTTTAAAATGTATCATAATCTGAGCCTTGAGAGACAAACCTGCTAAAGAAAAAAGATGTATGCACATATATATACAACAATTTTCTCTTGAAAACTTCTAAATAATAACTTCTGAATGAGAACTCTTTTTTTTTCTCTCTTTTTCTTTTGAAAAAACTTATAAGTGCTATTTCCAATGAAAACTCTTTTGATATTAGAAACTGCTTTTCTCTACGAAACCTGTACAAATTGTTTCCAAAGAAAGCTTTTTAAGACTCTTCTTCTCTTGATAGCTTGTAAATTGCTTTATTGTGAATAAAAAACTCCCCTTTCTTTTGGGAAGGAATTTATTTTTTATAACAATAACAACTGTTTTTCCAAGTCGTTTATACATGAAACATGCCATACAAAAAATATCGGGTACTTTTCCCTTGTGTTTGCTAAAAACCAACAAGAATCAAAAGAAAAATAGATATTAACTAACCAAAATATTTAACCAAACTTTACACCAAAAAGCCGGACGGTATTAGTGCAGCACTGGCTTAGCACATCTTCCACGCGCAGTCCTCGGATCCGGGCGACCTCTTGACCGACGATTTCAGCCATTGTCGGATTGATGAAGGTTAAGCTGGGCGATGACAAACGCGACAAGAAGTATGGTGAGTCCATCTCCAGTAGCAGACGGTCGAGGGGGATCATCCTTGCTAGCTCTACTAGCTCCGGTACGTTCCAGGTGATTAGAGGTGTTAGGCCAATGCACAGGTTGGGAAACCTCTTGCACCAATTTCGGCCGTTCTTCCAGTTATTGGTGTAGCAGTGAAGATGTATCTTCCACTGCAGAGGAAGAACTTCTGTAACGATCTGTAAGCAGTCGTCCTTGGCATCTTGGCAGTGGATTATCACAGGTTTGTTGAGCTCAACAGCTAGCATCAGAAGTCGCCGGAAGACGGACTGTTGGATGGATTTAAACCTTTCATGACCCCCCGAATAATCTAATCCCACTTATCCCAGGGCACAGGCCTTCGGATGTTGCAGCGAACGCCGGATTATCCGATCTGTGTTCAAAAAGAAGTGGCGGGCATGTTTAGGATGAAACCGTACCGCAGCAAAGACATACTTGTCGTCGACCAACTCTTTCCAACGTTTCTCGTCCGCCAAGGTTTCCTCATCGCAGAAATGGCAATGCACCCCTGGAAGTTGGAAAGGTCGATCTCCTCCTCTGTCAGGAATTCAGTGAGGGTGCCCCTATTTTGCGCTATATGTAGGAGTCGATCAATGTGACAATGGGCATCAACGTAAAACAATGGAGACTCTTTGGGAAGAACGGGAGACACCTGAGGAAGGGGTGGCTCTCGAGAAAGAGATGACTGCATTGTTGATGGGGGCACAGCGCTAGTTGGGGATCTGGTGGAAGGGGTGACTCCTGAGGGAAAGGCAACTCCGGTAGTGGTGGGGGGACCAGTGAGAGTAGTTATTGCAGTGTTCGCCAGTGGAAGACTGATGATAAACGCGATGGAGATATAATGCACCTGTTGTGAAGCTTCGGCATACCAATAAAGTTGTCGTAGGCATCCCTTACTTCAATTTCTTTGGCGCTAAACTCGGCGTTTCTGTCGCCAAGTTCCCAACAACAGATAAATTGAAGAAGATCTTCCGAGGAGACCACGTGCAGGGCATTACAAATGTGATAAATAAACCCGTCGACGAGATGTGCCAATTGTGGAAGGTGCATGGTAGTGTCGAATGGGCCATGTCGGCGGCAATGGCTCACTATCTCCCACTTTCAGCAAACCCAACAAGACAGTAATGGTAGTAAAAACCACCATGGACCGTTGCAGATGTGCTGACACACCACATGGCGTTTCATTTTATTGGTCTTAAACCCACACCCTGGGGCAACAGGTGGATTTATAAACTTTGCTTTTATTACAAGGCTCTGGTCGTTGTTCCTCTGTGTGCTCGTCCGGGGTGACTGCAACAACGGCTAGTGGCAGAGCTGCCAACTCTTCCGGATTTTGCGGAAGACTCCCGTATTTGACGGCAATCTTCCGTCATCCCGCAAGCAGTCAAAATCTCCCGGATCCCCAACCTGTTAATGAAAAAATAATAAAATTGACGAATTTCCTAGCCCTCCGCCGTGGCCCGTGTGTGTATAACGTTTGCGCGCGTGCATATTTAATTGCATAGATGCGCAGAAAAAGTTGTTCTAACCGTAGTTTCGTCTTCTGCGCATCCATACATGTGCATGCACTGATCAACCTCGCCACCATGGGTAGCGCGTTATATCGATACCTCTCGTCACTAACCCCTGGAATAGATGATTGCACTTACAGTGGCGTATACTCGTGTGGGATCGTTACGACGCACTGCCCACGATCGAGCAAATGACGCTGCTACATTGTACACCACTGGGAACGTGGTTGGGAATGTAAAGCAAAATGGCGCCGCCCAGCAGAGCAACTGGTAAGTCGGTGAAGAAAATTAAATACGCTCAAAAATACAAAGAAGACTACCACAAAGAATGGCCTTGTATAAAGAAATCATCACAGGATGAAAACCATGCCTTTTGCACTACGTGCAATTCAGAGGTATCTGTGAAATACGGCGGACGAAACGACATATTGAGACACATAGATTCCGACAAACCTTGCAGTAGTGCAACAGCACGATCCAACACGCTAGGCATTGCAGATTTTTTTTGAAAATCGGGCTCTGATGACAGCAGTATAATAAAGACGGAAACTTTATTCACAGGGTTTATAATTGAACATAACTTAAACGTTGCATCTTCTGACCATGCTGGTCCTCTTTTTAGACGAATGTTACCCGACAGTGCTTCAAAACTAGAAACATGTGCAAAACATTTAAAACATAAACAGCAATATTCTTTAGTAATATTTCAAATGTATATGTCTGTACATGAATATTGGTTTTTATGTCCGCAAAAATCGTCGTAACGCATGCTGAGATTGAGTCTTTCTGACTTAAAAATAAAATCTTCCTGATTTTCAAAAACCAATGTTGGCAGCTCTGTAGTGGGTCCTCGCTAGCCTTCATGAGAGGCATCCCTGGTTCGTCTTCGGATGGGTGCTCGTCATAGTCGGGAACGAAGTCCATTTCCTCCATCATGTTATAATCTGCTGAGTTGGAAAAATAAGGTGTTTAAGGGGGCATTGTCTTCACATTGCTTTTATTTCAAATACAAAATTCACGATAACATTCAATTGGGCCACAAAAGTGAAACATTTAACCAGAGGTATTTCACAGCTGGAGAAAAAAATAATAAAACGGGAAGGAATGTTGTAATATGCGATTGCACCACTGAGGTTATGCAATAAACCAGTCAGGCGTGACCGGGGCGTGCACCAAGCACCACCCAAGCCCAGGCCACACCAGTCGTATTCCTGAAACCAAACCGTCTGCTTGTGTGTCTCTTAGAGCTCCTCCAAACCCCCAGGCTTCAGAGCGGTGCGACTCACCTATCCGGTAAATATCCGAATGTTGCTACAATAGCGCCATTCACAACATTGACGACGATTATAAATTGTTGCGTGCAATTAGAAGGAAAATCTTCTAGAAATTTACTAAAAACTAATAAACTCCTTGTCCAAATTTGACGAGGACCAAACGTACTAAAATTCATAAACTCCTTGTCTAAATTCGACAAGGATAAATTCGTATTTTGCTTTGTGAAGGGCGTGGCAATACACACGGTGAAAATTTTCAACGTGTGAGCTCCCCGCCTTTTGTAGCAAAATTTTATATACATTTAATGTTCATTTTCGGCAATTTTCATACCTTAGCAAATCCGGCGTTCGTTGAATTTGCAACTTCATCAGTACACATGATTTGAACTTTAATGTAATTTTTTCTTATTTATGGATTCATCAGACCTCTGTTAATACACTTCACCAAAAGACATTTGTTTTTTTAATTTGAATTTTAAGAAACAGCATTTATATATTGGTGTCGGACATACATTTCACAGTGTCAAACATACTTGTCCAAAATTGCATTCAAAAATAGGTAACAATCAGTTCAACTTTTCACCTTTGTTATAAAATAATGATTTAATATGTCAGTTTGGTGTTGTAAGATCAGATTGAATCATTATTTGTTGAAAAAAGTGGTTACGTTTTGGGTCAATAGAAACAATGTACACGTGTAATGCAACTTGTATACATGATGTACATGCATATCCTTTGCATTGCTGTGGCAAACAAAAATGGGCAAAATACCCCAGTTTCAAAGTGTTGCCTAACAATGAAAGAGTTTCGTCCAAATATATAAATACCCCAGTTTCAAAATGTTGCCTAACAATGAAAGAGTTTAGTCCAAATATATGGTAGATGGGACTTGTGTTTAAATTAAAAATAAAGTTTGAAGTTGTTGGTGGGTAACTGTTGCCAAGGTCAAAGGTCACCAAGAATTTGGGTGTTAATTTGTTTTGATATTTTCTCTCAAGAACCAACTTTGGAACACTGTCAACAGTTTACTAAATGAATAAGAGCTCTATCTTTGCTTAGGGGTAACCACATGTATTTAAAAATCTGCAAAATCTAGCTTTTCTGATATTAATTATAAGTACCAGTGGGTTTTGGAAATGGAAATTAAAATTTTCTGCAGATTAAAATTATTGTGTTTTTAGCAGCCAGTAGAAAAAAATGTGGAATGATATACACTTGTTCTGAGGCAAGATTTGAGTAATGTGGGTGAGAGTTACCCTAGGTACCAATTTATAGCTTTGTATGATATTTTAAAGGCGTTCAAAAAGGCGTTCTCATATTTATTTCGGAGGTGTCGGACGCACTGGTGTCGGACGTAGGAACAAAATGCACGTCCGACACCAGGATTTTGTACAGTTAAGAAGATTTTTTTAAAGAAATAATTCCATGTTTAGATAGAGGGCATCAATTGTTGCTTTGTAATGTAAATTTGAAAATTGTCTGCCTATGGTTGAAATAGGGAGATTAAAATATTGACTATTTTGGTGTCGGATGTACATCGGAAAAGTAAGTTGCCTAAAATATTGAATATCATACAATTTTGAAAGAAAAATTGATTTTTCTTTCCGTCATTGTGTTGTTACCATAGCAAACTTCAAACAGATACAAAACCAAAACAAACTCTATTTAATCAGGGTAAAAACTTGGATTAATTTGGCAAAAAATTATTTTTGAGCCAATTTCACAATTTTTAAAGTTTTTTTTTCAGTTGAAAATAGCACTTGAGCCGCTGATTTTTTTTCAGTAACAAATTATATTTTATTAAAATTCATACATAAAGCTACAAAATGATGTCTCATTTTTTACATTTGTGCCATTTTGAAATTTTGGCATTGAGGTTTACATTTCCATGGAACTGCCCTAATGCCAAAGTTCACGAACCTCGTCTTAAACGCAGTGCCAGAAGTGTCATCATTGACAGACACGGTGCACTAGAAATGTTCAACATTAGTATTATTATTTTTTATGATTTGAGGCAGTGCCTGGTCAGGTATCAATGTATATTTGGTTTGCGGTAACTACGTGTAAATAATAATAATTTGTATCTACTTGCCAGGTAGAGTTTGTTCTGTGAGAACTGTCTTGCTTTATTCTACTACTGTGGAGTAGATGTTCGGGGGTTCGGGAGACTTCTCAGTTCTGAAAAAAAAACTGTCCTGTTTTTTAACTATTACCCGGCGGATGGTATAGAAAATAGGCCGGGACTGCTACTTTAGCTTATAGATAAGAGAAGAGTGGGCTTATCTCTTCAGTCTCCTGACGGTGACTAGAGCAAGCTAGTCGAAACGTTGAGACCAATTTAAGAACTGACTCCGCGGTAGTACAGTTAATCACGATCCTATAAACTTAAGTAAATTCACATTATAAAACTAATTGAGTTTGTACTGCAATTTCTTTGCTTTTTGTTAAACAAAAAAATCCTTTCCTCCTTTCCTCCTTTCCAGGGCGAAGCAAGAAGTTCAACTAGCAAAGAACATCAAGTTGCTTGATAGTCCCGGTGTTGTTATGGCAGCAACAAATAGTGAAGTTGCTTTGGTATTACGTAACTGCATTAAGGTAAGTTTGATTTAATGAGAGTTGGCAATGAAAGTTGGCATTTTCTAGGTTTCATTTAAAATAAGGGAAATAACTGCATCTTATAAGTGAGCCTTATCTGATATGAGTTCTTAGTGAATACCAAAGTGCTGTGAAATCTTTAATTTATTTGAAAGTCCTTGTTGTGAAAGCACTGTTAAAGCGTCATCTAGCTTTCAGTGGTGTTTGCATGTATTTTAGCCTGCAAAAATCAAGATGAAGACTAGCAGCCCATTAATTGTAAAAAAAATGTTTAGACAATGAGTGTTTGGGCGAACACATGAAACTATATTTTAAATAAAATGAAAAAGCAATTTTTAATTATATCCACAATAAACAGTTTACATTACCTTTACTTTATGGCAAGTGTTTATACCAACACATCAACCCTACCAACAGTGAATGGGAACTGGTGAGCCTCCTGTATGTAACTCATATTGCGCCTTATATATAGGTTAACACTTGTTTCTGTGAAGTTGGGGCATTGCGCCTTTTACACTGAGTGTTTTATATGCAGGAAATTATGGTATTTGCCAGCAGTCAGGAGTTCTTTAGCTTAATAAATGAATACTTTCATATGACTAGCTTACTTGGCTGCTAGAATACAATAGAGGCAGAGATTCTTGGTTACTACGGAATAAGTACAAGCTGGAGAAGCAGGGAGACATGGACTCTGACAGCCAATCAAAAATGCTTTGGATGACACATGTACACTGGGAAGCCACATGCCAAACCTCCAGCTGTACTAATAATGCAGCTCCCAACGTTATGTTGGTTAAGTTTTTAAATCAGGTTTTTAAACAATCCCTTACATGTATGGTTAGTCCCCTTATGGTAATGAAGGTTTCCTCGGTCAATAATTGGTGACAACAGAAGTAGACAATTACTTAACTGGTAATACAATTAATTTTCTGATACTCCAAATCTTTTATCGATGTTTTTTAGTATTCTGTTTTGATAAGCAAACTTACAAGTACAGACGACTGCGTTATTACGAGCCCGCATGTTACGAGGTTTCGGTTGATAAGAGGTTTTTTGCTGGTCCCGAACGGCCCCAGGCGTGTTTCAATGCATTAAAATACTGATTATACGAGCACGGTAGTAGCGAAAACACGGTTATAACGAGGTAATTTGGGAGACCCATTACGAGCAAAGCATTGTTTAAAACCCTTCTATAACGACAACAATTCAAAAAACCAACAAAGGAAATACCTGTACAGCTGGTAAAGTCGATATTTGTGGCTTTTAAGACACACAATAGAGGTGTTAAGTGGACGCTACCGCTAGCAACACTAATCCGAAATCGAGAGTCACGAGTCAGCAAGCAAGGTTGTTAATTCCAAACTCCGGACAATGGTGGGATTAGGAGGTTTGCATGGTTCAAACATTGGAGAAATCTTAATAATAAATTGGTGTATTTATTTAAAAATGCCATCGCAGCATACCGCTGAATTGCGGCATAATTTACAATAATTGAAAAATATTACATTAATTATTAAAAAGCTTTACAATATAGAAAATACATAGTGAACATTTGATAAAAAAAATCACAAAAGCAATGGCCTGCCAGATATGTACAAACAGGTTCACTACATTTGTATACATTTAAGACCAGAACTTAGGCAATTATATTAACATGGTTTTAGGAGTTCAGGAGCTTGGTGAGGTAGGGCAAGGGGCTGTTTTGGAATCTTTTGGTGTTGCAGTGAAACATACCAAACCGTGCTCGTTGGCGGAGTTGCATAGTTGCGGGGCGTTATGGGTAGGACGGTGGAGGGTGCTATTGTGTGTAAAAGTCTTAGCATTTCTGCCTCGCGGCATAGGGAATATGCAAATTAGTAATTCGACTCTACTGGGAAGTATTCGTTCGTAGACCCCATCCACACTACTGTGGGGGGGATTTTTTCAGTAATAGACTCCTCTGGAATAGGAGAATTGCCTCGGGTAACCGTGACCCCGATTTGACCTCTACCTCCGGGTCAACCGGAAGTGGGACCATCTATCAAGAGTTACACAACCGATTTAATTTTTTTCTTTAGTTATAGACTCATTAGGCATTAAATTTTGTTGGGGGAAATCTGTGACCCCATTTTCACCTCTTCTTCCGGGTCAACCGGAAGTGGGACCATTTCTCTAAAACAACACAACTGATTTTCAGACCTTTTTCAGTTATGGACTCCTTTGGCATTGGACAATCGCATCGGGTAGGTGTGACCCCATGTTGACCTTTATTTCCGGGTCAACCGGAAGTGGATCCTTTTTTCAAGAACTACACAACTTTTTTCTGTTATGGACTCTTTGGGCATTGAAAATCGAGCATGGGTTTCCGTGACCCAGTATTGATCTTTACTTCCGGGTTAACCGGAAGTGGGATCCTATCTCAAGAACTACACAATAGATTTTTGAACTTGGTTAAATTTATTCAACACAATGACCATAACGCCATGTTGACCTCCTTTCGATTTATAGCATCAGATACAAGACCAGGTAATCACATGTGCTAGAGTTGCAATGATTTTGTTTTGTTGTAGCATAGAAAACATTTATTAACAAAACGTTCGGGAACAGCTGTGTGATTGTTAACAATTACTTTCTCTAGTCATCTTGAATATTTAATATTCTGTTTAGTTATTTCATCGTTTGTTTGTATATTGATTGATTGATTGATTGATTGATTGAATGATTGATCGATTGATTGATTGATTGATTGACTGATTGATATCGATCGATCGATTTGTTATTTATTTTTCATTTATTTTTCTTGTTTTTTTCTCATAATGTTTTGTAACTTTGATGTTGTGTTTTGGTTTTTTCCCCTTTCATTATTGCCTTGTTTTGTATTTTCTGTACATGTACATGTTGTACTGTTGAGGTCCAATAAATAATAATAATAACACTGATTGTACTTGTATGTTTAGTTTTATAGATCATTTGTTTGTATTATAACTATTGTTCAAAGATTTTATTTTTGTGTTTGTACAGATTGAGGCACTTGATGACCCTATAAGCCCAGTGCAAGCAATATTGAAGAGATGTAACAAGCAACAGGTTTGTATATCTAGAAATCAAAAACCAAGTTAACTTTGCACCTTCAAGCCCACCCATGCTTGTTGCAGACATTTTTTACATCTAGATGTTTTCCAACTTTTTTTTCTTATTTCAAAATTTCTTGAACCAAATTTCATCCTAAACTACTTCACGTCATTTGTATATAGGCAAAATATGTCTGGACTGAACTCCAGAAGAACCTCAGAGCACCTTCACTTCGTTACTGGTAGCTGACGGAAATATCCACCCAAACTTCCCATAGTGTAGCATGAACATGCATGCACCTTACCTGTTACGCTTTGTTTCACCCGTACTTGGTAATATATCCCTTTTCCTGAGGTTATTTTCCCATGTAAAGCACCATTGTCTGCTTAAGCAGCTCCAAGTAGTTGGGCCCTGTCTGTTGTGCACAGTCTGTAGTGCACACTCTAGATGAAATGAGCATCCAACAAGTAGACAACTATTTGTGTTTGCGGTCATGGTTTTACATGTATACCACCCCCTAGTTTAGTATTTTCTTTGGAGAACATCTGGGTCTGGGTCCTCAAAAGTTTTGTCCATACATTGTTAATTAACATTATAATAAATCTTGTTGCAGATAATGCTGCACTATACGATTCCAGACTTCAGTGGGGTGGATGAGTTCTTGTGTCTATTGGCAAAGCGACAGGGAAAGCTTAAAAAAGGAGGGATGCCTAATAAAGACAAAGCAGCAAGGGGTATGCTAATGGACTGGAACAGGTCAGTTAACATTTACGGTTACGACAGTACGATTGACCACAGTTGTTATTTATTTTGTACTAAGCTTTGCGGTTATTTGGTATTACCAAGAGCCCCTTTTTTAGAAATGTTAAAATACTGTCTTGTTTGATTTGTCAACTTTAATACTGCGATATAAACAAAAGTATGACCGCGTGTGATTCCCCCCTCAATGATCAATCAGCAATGACCTGGCATTGGGAAACTTTTTAATTATGATTTGCTTGTGAGTCGGGGCTAGACCCGGTAAAATGCTCCGCTTAAGTCTGATTAAAGCCGTTGTTGATCATTTTGTTAGGGGCCATTCAAAATTGTCAATGCTTTAGAATTTCGATTTCTTTTCGAATTAGTGGGTGGGTGGATCAAAAGCCTCTTTTTCAAATATTTATTAATCGAAATTCACTTTTCATAAAAAAAAAAAAAAAAAGCTAGATCGTTTGACTTGCATTCCATGTAGGTACATGTAGCAACTGCACACCAAGCAAGTCTCACGCTTTCATGCAACACAACAATTTTCTCACGCTCAGGGCCGGACAGGGAAAAACAAAATAATAAGGCAAAATCTTCAGACTGTGCGCAGTTTTTCAGAATTGTCAACTTGGGCTAGCATACTAACAGAGCGCGAATTTGCAGATTGCGAATTTGCAGAGCGCAAAATGCGAATTGTGCACAAGTTTGTCTCAATCCATTTAGCAAATTTGTTAAATGCGCCCCACGTGCATAGACTCAACACATCATGTAGAAGTCATGAGCGGAGGATTTTGCACATCATTTTAGCCGGAAATTAATTTTCTTGGGGGAAATATTCTGACACAATCATACCTCCACATTAACCAGCAACATCTCCTGTGTGCCTCATGTGAATGTGAAGTAAACTGGAAACTTATTCCATGTATTTTGAAGAAAAGAAATCGCCAATTTTTTTCCTTCTCCAGGGAGCAAGTTTTTTTGGGGGGCGGCGATACCGTTAATTTCGGATTAAAACAAAATATTGTTTAGGGGAGTTGAAAAATCTAACGGATAGCTGGCCTCTGTTGAACTTGACACCGATCTTCACGGGTTTCGGTCACAATGAAAGTTGATAAAGGTTTTAGCCACTGGGCTACAATAACTGGGCCTGCGGTCTGGTGCTAGGCCCGAATGTGCATTAATAACATCCATGATGCAGCGCACACGAGTACAAGTACCATGCAAGTATGCATAATGCAAACCACATGTAGTTTTCTTTTTAATACTGCATATAACAAAATTAGGGGTGGGTGGGTCAAAAATCTTTGGAAAAGAAATCAAAATTTTAAAACATTGAAAATTATGAATGGCCCCTTAGTGCGATGTCCCATTATACTTGCCTAAGTATACGTCTCGTTCCACCAAGAGAGGGTGCTTTACTAAAAACTGTATTAAAAAGCCTACACCTTGAGCCTAGACTAGGCACACCAGTCTTTCACACAACGTCCATGTGTGGGTTTGTTATGTGTGCATTTGATCTCTGTTATTATTAAACTGTGCGCCGGATTTGTTTACACGACAGCACTAAATAAACATTTCAGTCCAGGGGTGGATTTCAGAAAGAGTTAGGACTAGTCTTATCTCGACTTACGACTAGCCATGCGTTTATATATCTCCTAGGATTAGTCCTAAAATAAGGACTAGTCCTAACTCTTTGGGAAATCATCCCCAGGACCTGTCTAAGGAATGCCACCAAAAAAAATAAAAAAATAAAAATCTGAAAATGAGGACAAAGAAGATATTGTTACCATGTTAGAACTGTGGTCTAAAGCTCGTTTCACACAAGATTTATACACCATGGTCATTCCCATTATAAATTCGCAAATTTGCATTGTGTGAAATAAATTGTGTGATGAAATCGCCAAAGACTGGAGTAATAAACAACCAGGATCAAGACCTGGTCGTGAAACTGCAAATAACCTTTTGGATAGACAACTGGCGCCCACAAAAAGGGACGTTGGTCCTCGACTCTCTTGTGAAAAGGGCTTATGTTTCTGTTAATATTTTTTGTCTACGGTGCAGTACAAAGCCTGTTATATGTTATACAGACTCAAAGTGCTGGCCCAAAATCCGGACGTGATAAACCTGTGTCCAACAGTTCACCGTTTTTGTGATAAAATAAAAACGTTTATCCTTTGCTGAGAGCTTTTTATAAAGACTAGAAGTTGTAGAGTTATAGTTGTTGTTGTAGAAAGTTTGAGAAATAATATAGTTTGATTTCATTGAATTAAATTACGAGTAGTGTAAAGAAATTTGGGTGGGGTTCGACTGTCAATACTTGGGTTGCGTTCGTTCCCCCGGGACAGTCGGAGCTCTCAGAGGGCTGCACGGCCACACTCCGTCGCCTGGCTCGCATCCCTTCAACTGGCCCCGCAGCCTCAGTCGGCGGGCGGACCCACCGCAAGAGGGGATGCTTCCCGCTCCCCCTCTTTGGTCAGCGTTTGGGGTCGACCCAATCGAAGGTCAAATACCCCGTCAAGGCCTAGAAAACCGGTGTCGGGGCAGTGACCAAGAGAGGCAGGGCAAAGAGTGGCTCAATTCCGGAGCGCACCGCCCTCTCTCCCAGCACCACCTCGGGGTCTCTGAAGCCGGAGGGCATCCCCCCTACCCACGCTCAGGGTACCCGGCCCGCACCGACCACATGGATTCCCCCAAGACGGTCGGTGACGGTCTTTTACGAGATTATCAAACCCGAGCGGCACCCGCCCACGCCATAGGCTGTGGGGCGCTAGCAATGGGGAAAAGGAGTAGATCCTAGATCCTAGAACGTCCTAGATGCACTGTTCCTTCCATTTGCAGGGGCACACAAGTGGCTTGATGCGCTTCCCGAACGGGACGGGACCCTTTTTCAGGGCAGTTTTAAGAATCTATGGAGGCCGAGGCCAGACGCCTTAAGGCCACTGACAAGATTAACCTCAATAAACCGCAGGCCTCCACACCAGCGGCGAAGAAACACAAACGAGCTTTGTTTGTTATTCCCCACCAACGCCCACAGAGACCCGCCCGTGGTGGGTTTCGTGGGAACCCAGGAGCAGCAAATTCACGCACGCCCACCCAAGGCCAGCAGCGGGCCCAGTCGGGTCGCGGCTTCTGTGAGTCCGTATCCCGGGGCGTGGCGGAAGTGACTTTCCTGTCTCCAGGCGACCTCTCGCCGACGGACCAGTTGGAGGCCGCCTTAAGGAGTTTTTGGGGTCCTGGGCTCAGATCACGTTTGACAGGTGGGTCCTTGAGACGATTGAGTGCGGCTACGCACTCGAGTTCACGAGGACCCCCCAGTCGGACGTGTTGACGCAGCCAATGCCCATCCCGTCCGACCGTCTCAAGCGCCGTGCCCTCGAAGGGGAGATCAGTTCCCTTCTCCTCAAGCGGGCAGTGCACGTTGTCCCAGACCACGGAACAGCAAGATATTCCCGGGTATCTCGCGTTAGCAATGAACCATCTATCATTTTGCTGCTGGTTACCAATGAAAATCCAGGTTTTTGTTTTTATTGACTGCTACGGACATAACATGGAACAGCAAGATCTTCCCTGGTATCTCGCGTTAGCAATGAACCATATATCATTACGCTGCTGGTTACCAATGAAACTCCAGCTTTTATTTGATTGACTGCTGCGGCCAAAGTTTTTCACGGTGTGTGTGATATGATTGCAGCAGCAATATTTAACCTGTTATCTCGCGTTAGCAACTGGGGAGGTAGTGCTTTCTGCTCTACTGGCCAGGCTTCGAATTGATGACACCCAAGCCTACATTCGTATGGACTGTTAAGGGGTTAACCCTGTTTCAGCCCTAGGAGTAGGTGGCAATGGCCTCTGGAAAAAAATAATTGTAGCCCACACCTTGAAGTGGCCTTCAGGCCTTGTGTGTCAGAAAAAAACAAAAAACCATCCAGCATTAAACGAAGACTCTATGTATTGGCAATTAACTGCCTGCGACCAAAGTTTTGCAAGGGAAACTTCCCAAAACAAGAACGCAAGTCCAAATCTCAGTCCAAATTGATTTTAAAATTGAATTTAAAACTAAACTAACTTAATTAAAACAGTTTTATTAGCCTAATTTTGTGCTTGTTTGTGCAGTACATCACATGCTACTCTATGCACACAGTAGTCCATTGCAGCTCCGCCATGCATCATAAAATAATCCATGATGTGTCGCGATATAGTGGGGTCGAGCGCAAGGCAAGATCGTGAGTACGAGGATAGCTGCAAAAGAAATATAGTCGGGTTGCCCTTCCACGCAGAGAAAAAACCACATACTAAGTGTCATCGCCAAATTGCTTACTTCTGGGTACTGGTTGCCATGTAGAAATGGGTGCATGTTTTTTGTTTTGTTTTGGAGATTCTTTTTTATTTAGAGCAGACTTTGAAACGATCGTCGGATAGGACTCATCTGCCAACTCACCCCTCATCAAGCGGCCCATGGATGTAAGCAAATAATCGCGGGATGTGGAGAATAAACTTGTTTGATTGTTTTAACAGAAACAAAAACACATGTTAATAAGGAGTTTGCAACAAAGTTCTTTCTTTATTTTTCACAATATTTCAATGAAAATGTTAACAATTATAAATAAATTTCTGCCGATCGGAGTTTGTTATTTTCGGTCCTGCTACTTGCGCTGTCAATTCACCGTCAATTCGCCGTCAACTCGCTTGTGCCATCTATTCGCCGTCAACTCGACCACTAGGCAGATGGCAGGTATGAATTAGTCTTCACCCAAGACGTCAGCTATCAATTTACACGGCGTGCAGTACATAAAACACTAAGCGGTACCAATTATTGACATCTTGGGCCTAGACTAATCCACATGCAGAAAGGTTGTCCACATTGTGTAAGCTCTGTAAAAAAAAAAGCAAAATGGCAGCCGACAGTTTTGCTGCTTTGAGGTAATTTTTATGAGAAAAAACTCAAATTTTAAACCGAAATATAACCTAAAAGGTATGAAAATTCCATCTTTACATGTAGCTAATACTTTACATTTCTTGGCCTCTTTTGTGGATTTTAAATGTATTATTGGAGGAGTTCACGGCGACTTGACGGCACCAAGTGAGTTAAAGGCGAGTTTACGTCCAGGTAGGTACCACTTTCGCACGGCCCCTCTCTTTGTGCGCTCATGACTGCGGTTTATTTGCCGGGCGGTTTATGCACCGACACCGAAAAAAATCTATATTTTGGGGAAGGCGGTTTATACGCCGGGCGGTTTATAATCCGAAAATTACGGTAAGTGCTTGCAGTCTAATCTTCTTGAATGACAGCTCAGCTGTCCTAAACTGTCCCTGAACGATGCCTTAGTGAGTTTTATAAGTAAAAACAATTTATGAAAAACAACCCTGTGCACTGCAGTGTGAAACTTTCCAGGAAGTTATCTTTGGTAGTTTTGAGAAGGTGACTGGTATTGTTAGGGGCTGCCTTTCAGGGGTTCAGAAGCACAACCTGCATTGGAAGTTTCATTTACACTTTGCTGCTTATGTTGGCTGTCTTTCATCTTTAAAATTTCACTAATTCCATGCGCTAAATGAATAGCCTTTAGCGGTAGATGTTTGCTGTACTTATCTTGCACTTACCATTTTAAGGATGCTTCCTTGGTAACCTGCTCACCCAACCAGTACTCAGCTCTGAATATACCAGCTTACAGGTTTCTTCTGTTTTTAACAGTTCACAATGCTTTTTTATTTTGTTTTGTTTTGTTTTATATATCAGTGGACGTATATCATTCTACACCCATCCACCGGAGCAGCACAGGTTACCTACCCACATTGATGCAGCAATAGTAACTGAAATGGGCAAAGCTTTTGACATTGGGTCGTTGGAACAAGAAGACAAAGAAACATTAGGAGGTAAGTTGTCATATGTCAAGTTTTTTTGTACACACAATTATTTTTCTCTTCTGAAATAAAATATGAAGTTAATTTTTTATTTCCTAGTTTAATTTTCCCCTTTACATTTTTTAAACAGTTTTACCACCTGTAAGGCCTAGCAATACAATACTTGTAGAGTCAGCTGGACCGACACTTGGTGTAACCGAAGATGATATTGCAAGTGACAATGAAATGGAAGAGCTTATGGTAAGAGAAGACGATGAGGATGTTGATGCTGTCCATAATTTGGAGGATAATACTGATGTGGAAGATAGCCAGGAACACAAAGAAGCTCAGCATTCAGAGGTGAGAAAACTTAACCCTCTAAATTTGTCAAACAGTGCAAAGTTGTATGTCTGATGTTTTAGGGGGGGTTTTGGCTCGACACAGAATCTTGGGCTGACTTCACTAAACTTTGTTTTGCGATCATAGTAGACTTGTGGACAAGTCGTTAAATCGGCCCCACGCGCTGAGATAGTGCTCTCGCGAGATCACTGCTCTCGCGCGAACTGATGGCTCCCCGATTTCGACTCCTCATTAACGACTTGTACAAGCTGACAGCGGTACGTATTCATGTATTCAAGTACGAACGCGGTATACCTTCACTATTGCCGCGGAGACAATCGTGCAGACGAGTCCATTTTTATAAGAGGGTAGTAATAGTTTCTAATACTGTAAAGCTTGAACCGGAGGGCATCTGTGAATCTTTTTTATTTTGATTTAACTGCTTTATTAGTTGATTAGGGCCTAACTTTACAAAGTCATCTTCAAATGCATTACTATTATCTGTTTAATATCCGTGAGCTGCCTCATGCAAATAAATAATGCCCACGGTCAATGGTAATGGTCCAATGCAGTCCTTAAACCTGATGTGTTCTGCTCGGACTGTGTATAAATTAAACTTGCTATAAGTCCCTGGACAGTACGTTACGTCAAATTACCAATCAAAATGTGTTTTAAATATGACACCTGGACAAGTTGCAACATAAAATATAGTTTGTATTACTACCAGTCCCAAAATTCATTATTTGTTTACTGACAAATGTTTTTTTATTTTAAGTTTTCATCTAAAAAGCGATTTTGAAAACCATGGTCGACATGTGGAAGTTTGATATGTGAGTCTTGTGGACAAGTTTCACAGGGCAGTCGTGTGCGGATCGCAGGGATTCCGGAACATTTCAGTAACTCTTTTCAGATGTCGATGTATTTTAAAGGTATTATAGCTAATCATCGACATACACTCTACTTGCCCAAGATATTGCAAGACAAGGTTTCATATAGCAGCTGTACTTTTAATTTTTTTTAAGCAACTGTAACCACGAAAAATACTTCTCACTTCCAAGCAATCATAACAATTAATATAAGGCTCAAATAGGGTAAAGACACCGTGAAATGCAAAAAAGGAACAGTGACTCAAATTGTAGTTTGCCTCAAACAAAAAACAAGAAACAAATTTATTGATAAATCGATCAACAAATGCAAACCAGTGGTTGAAATAAATAAATTAAATTGAGCAATAAACAATGAAAATACCTTCAGACTAATGGATATTGATGGTAGAAACTGTAAATAAAGAAAATGTGGAGTGTTTCCCTTGCACCTCCAGGTTGCTATATAAACATAGTGAGTAGTTGACCACGGATTTTGCAAAACCTGTTCATTACAAAACACTTTAAACAATTTACAAACTAGGCAAGTGCTAGAAGGGTTACAGCTCGATGGCCGAAGGTTCAATAGTCTGAATGTTCGATAGTCCAAATTGACAATAAGGTCCAATAGTCCGAATTGACAATAAGGTTTGATCGTCGATTCGGACTATCGGACCTTATTTGGACCAGTGAACCTTCGGATCAATGAACCTTCAGACTATCGTATCAAATGTACGGGTTAATGAAACCTACTTCATTTTGGGACTAATGAACCCCCTGTTATGGGAAATTTGTGCGTTCGGACAATCGAACCTTCGGACTAACGGACCTTTGGGTGGACACCGCTAGAAGACCGTACAGAAATGTAAACAGTGGTGGATATGGGAAAACTAACTTGAATGAACATTTTAAATGGGTCTTCTACCTATGTTGCACAACCGCCTAGCCTTTATACATTATCAAACCCTCTCAGTCTGTGCTTTGGATATTTAAGTATTTGGATTGGAAAGAATAAATTTTAACTAAAATGAGCAAAATAATTTTTGGTAATTGCACAGTATAAATGTCATTCTTACATTTGGAACCATTCAGAATGCACCATCCACATCAGTCAAGAACTTTAGTGCATATTTTGATTGAATTGTTTATGACTGATCAAATGGACCTGCTTTCGTTTACACCAAACTCTTTCCAACTTGTGTTAATCTTACGACTTGAGTTGAGTCCCAGCCTTGCAACGTAACATGCAAACCCTAAGATTAACGTTTCGTGAAATCGAACCCAGCTTTGCAAGTCTGTTCGATTTCATATGTCACAGATTAGGAAGTATGTATCTGATGATGCATAACATCATGTGATTCGCAGCCATGTTCTTTCTCGGTTAGATTGTTGTAATGGGCTGCTTACAGAAATCCCACATGCATATTTTAAAAGAGACTTCACAGTTTGCAGAACTGGGCTGCTCGTGTTATATTTAGATTAAATCGCCGTCGTGATGCCATGCTCCTTCTAAGATCGCTTCATTGGTTACCAATTAAACAGAGGATTGCAATTAAGATTATTTTATTTGTATGAACATTTCTTTATAAATCAGGCACCAGAGTAAGTAAATGAGTGTCTTGAGTTGTATCAGTTTTTGCGTACAAATCTTCACTCCAATGCAGATCCATCTCGGCTAACTTTTCCCATGACTCGCAGTAAGGCAGGAGATCAAACTTTCACAGTTTTTACAGCAGCTAAGGGGTAGGGGTGGAATGAACTTCCTTCCTAAACGAGGAGTGTTTCCCTTGCACTGTCAGGCTGCCATGTGACCCTGTGGAGAAAAGAAAGAAACACACAATGTTGACCTGAACTTATGTTGATTGTGTAATACTATCCGTAGTATGATAGGCTAATACTTATTGCAAGCAAGTAAGTTACCGTAAATGGCAGAAAATTGTGTTGTTAAAATCACACATGAAGATACCATTTTTCATGTCAGGTACATGTACCTCTCTGTGCAGACGTCTTACGTGAGCATGAATTAAGCCCAAAGTGGTGACGTCACCTAACAACACAATGATTTGACCTTCACGTTCACGTGTTTGCTGGCATAACATGCAGCTAATAAAACCTACCTAATACTTACGGGCTAAAGTGAGGTTCGAGGCAACACCATCACAAATAAAGACTCTCATGTAATTTCAAATCTTATTTAAGTTTTAGTGTTTAAATTTTTTAAACATTTTGTTATTATGTTTTGCAATATTGTTTCTAAAAAAACCAACAATTATGTTTAATTGAAAAAACCAACAACAACAAAAACAGTGAATTTGGTACTTTTTGCATTGCTTGAGACTCTACTCTCTAGATACAAAAGTTCCAACAACAATGCAAAACAAGTAACCTAGTGTAGAACTAGAAGTAGGGGCTCAATTTTAATAACCTGTGTGTGTCGGTGCAACTGCCACTGACAGTGCTTTTTGTGGAACCATGGAGGTAGAAACTACCTCCATGGTGGAACCAGTGAGTTATATGAATAATATTAATAACACATGTTTTGTTAAGTTTTAGACTTCAAAACAAAACTTGTTCTGGATAACATTCCGTATGGCGCCACCACTTTTTCACTAATTTTTACAAAAAAGGATATCTCATTGAGGTAAATTAGATACTATATTATTTCATATCGAATGAAAAAGTGGTGGCGCCATACGGAAACTTTTCCCTTGTTCTTTTAAGTAAGAAGCCCCAAACCAAGTTACCGGTAACTCCATGGAGGTAGATTTTTGCAATATTATTTGTCAACGCAAATTTATTAGTAGTTTAAGAAACTTAACAGCAAGCTCACCTGTTTTGATTTCATGATGCCAACACAGTATGCACCAACCATATCACCACTGCCTTGAGCAAGGCTACTGATTACATCGAATATTCGGCCGGTGCAAATCATTTCTTTACAAAAGTGTCATTGCCTTTCATCAATCAATACACGCTGTGTGCAGTGTGTGTGTGTTGGCATGCATATAAATGGCGGCTTCTTCTTCCTTGCGACCTGTCGTGGACGTAAGCGGATCTCTTGCATGTTGCATGCCTTGAGAAAACTGGCTTCTTGACAGCTGCTTCTATATCTTCTTCTTCAAGTTTATCAACCAAGTCAGACCAAGTTAAGACGAAGTTATTTATTTAATATGCACGTCAAAGTTCCCGATAAAAGTCCGTACTCAAAAGTACAACCATACACACACGACGTCTAGTGTAGGCATAATAAATACAGGCTGACAGGTTTGTTGATCGTTCATTCATACATGTGACTTCCCGAACCCATCCAATACAGGGTGTACTGTTTGATAGCATATACATGTTGAATATTCATTGATTTAACGACATCGACCAATCAGATGCGTCCGTACGATTTCGGCTGAAGTGCCCATAGGCTGTGCACAAACTGCTGTCAGCTTGTACAAGTCGTTAATGAGGAGTCGAAATCGGGGAGCCATCAGTTCGCGCGAGAGCAGTGATCTCGCGAGAGCACTATCTCAGCGCGTGGGGCGTGGATCATAGCTAAATCGAACGCAAGCGCTACACAAACCACAAAATCTATCGTAGTTGCGACGGGCTTTATTTTCGATTTCACTAAGGTATATTTGCGACAGATTTTATTTACGATGGATTCATATAAAAACCTTTACCTCAACCGAGGCTCTTGCAGGATTATTTGACCTTTCACCCATCATTGCGGCAGTTTTGCATGACAACTAAAAAATTTGTCCGCCATTTTTTTCAAGCAAACACGTTAAAATGCCTCGTTAGTTTGGACGCAGAAAAGCCCTAGTCTTGACAGGGATGAGATTCTTCCACCTTTTGGCGGAATTCCGACTTTACGACTTTGAAAAACCATCTTTTTTTTTCCAGTTCCGACTTTTTTTAAATCTCCGACTTTGGCAAATTGAGTTCTGAACCTTTCACTTTCCAACATTAAAATTGACAGTAAATTTAATCGTCTGGCGGGCAATTGACAAAAAGTTAAGGGAATTCACCTCCAGTGATGAACAAATTTCAGTCTTTTTCATTTTTTCAGAATCTCATCCCTGTCTTAATCTGAAACCAGCCACACAGAATTAACCATTATGTACCACATTAACCATCGAACAAAGCAAATAGCAAAAACAGCCAATTTGTAACCTGTAGTGAGACAATTTCAAATGAAGAATCATAAATAAAGGAAAACTTACGACTATGCTGGGCTGTGAGTGATGTAAACACAATGGTAGAAATACGTCTGGAAAAATAATAAAAACGCTGCCATCTTGCAATTTATCATGACCACACAATGTGCATGCGATCAAAATACTCAAAAACAAAAGTGTTACAATAAGCAACCACTAAAAATCAATTATTAACTGTGCCAACAACATAAACGACCAGCGCGCCTGCATTAATAAAAAGTATTCGATGTTTTTTTAAAAATTTCTGTCACAGAAAATATGTTCCTTTTGCATGCAGAGCACGAGCATTATTAACGTACAGCAGCTAGATGCATTGCCGTTGAATTTTACGATGGATTTGAGTTTTGCGCCCACAAAAATCAATCGCAAATTCGCCCATTTGCGATGGGCTTGCGATGGATTTCAAAACCTCCAACTTTAGTGAAATAAGTTTTTTTAACATTATACATGTTATACATGATGTTATATCAAACAGCCGAGGTCTTGAAATCAAGCATTTGAAAGCACACAACATCGTGTGACAACAATGGTGTTTTTTTCGTTCATAGATACAATTTTGACGGTAGAAATTCACAACGTACAATTTGCAACAGTTGAAATGTGTTCAACTCAAAAACTGGGCTGTGAAGCCAAAAATCGCTTCACATTCGCAGGAAGTATGAGCAGGCTTGGGGGTTACAGTATAAAGCCTGGTTCATACTTCATGCGAATGCGAATGCGAATGCGAATTTTACGTGCATTTGACGTCACAACCTTCCTTTGGCAGCGATATTTGTGAGTTGAGCAAAGTTGAACTGCTGCGAATTTTTCGTTGCGAATTTGTGACGTCAACATTCGTATCGCATTCGCACTTGGGGCTGACGCGGGTGAGCCCCTGGAATGACGTCAGAGCTATTCGAACATACTGGGGGCAGACCAGGGTCGACCCACGGAAGCTAATCGACTGACCTATAAATGCTCGTACAGAATATTATATCCCAGCGGGCCGCAAGCAGGGTCATACCTGGCCATCTAAGGTCCTACTACTTGCCGTCAACTAGCGGTCAACTCGCTTGGTGCTGTAAACTTGCCATCAACTCCTCCAATATAAGTTTAAAATCCACAAAAGAGGCATAGAACTTTTAAGTACAGTATTAGCAAAAAAATAATGTTTACAGCTTTTTTAATTTTTGGTTACATTTCTATAATTTTTACTACATTTAATTGTTTTGTTTTTCTTGTTATAAAAATTATCGCGAAGCAGCAAAAACATCGGCCGCCATCTTGCTTTTTCATAGACCTTGTACATAATGGACAACAGAGGGCGCTTTCCATAACATGGAATAGTATTGGCCCGAGACGACACTTATTGGTACTGCATAGTGTATTATGTACTGCACTTCGTGTAAATGAGGGTGGAGTCATGAGGGTGGAGTCATGAGGGTGGAGTCATGAGGGTGGAGTCATGAGGGTGGAGTCATGAGGGTGGAGTCATGAGGGTGGAGTCATGAGGGTCGAGTCATGAGGGTCGAGTCATGAGGGTGGAGTCATGAGGGTCGAGTCATGAGGGTGGAGTCATGAGGGTCGAGTCATGAGGGTGGAGTCATGAGGGTGGAGTCATGAGGGTCGAGTCATGAGGGTCGAGTCATGAGGGTCGAGTCATGAGGGTGGAGTCATGAGGGTGGAGTC
Source organism: Asterias rubens (assembly GCF_902459465.1). Classification (NCBI taxonomy): domain Eukaryota; kingdom Metazoa; phylum Echinodermata; class Asteroidea; order Forcipulatida; family Asteriidae; genus Asterias; species Asterias rubens. Next base: position 6,057,244 of record NC_047063.1, read on the forward strand.
ATGAGGGTGGAGTCATGAGGGTCGAGTCATGAGGGTGGAGTCATGAGGGTGGAGTCCGAGTTCCGAGTCTTTTGCCGACGTGACTCGAGTAAAATCCGAGTCACCGAAATTGTGACTAGAGACAGACTCGAGTCCGAGTCCTGGACTCGAATCATACAACACTGCTTCAAAACTCGTGATTATTGCTTATAATAAGCCGCTTGAATGATGTGAGCTGGCAGTAACAGCTAAGCTTGGGCGATAACTAGATATTATCGAAAATCGTGTACCATTTCTTAAACGATTACCATGTCGTCTTGATTTTTTTGTTAATCGAATTATCTGCAAATCGTGGTTTTGATGAAGTATCACTATGTTTTCCCTAATTGACACGTCTTGCAACCTACAAAGGGATGTTTAAATAAATATAAAGTCCTAGAACCAACCGCAAGATTCCCCAGTTGATCCCGAAATGACAGGGTTTCTTCAACCCATCAGAAGTCACCACATGTGCATTATGGATGCTTATTGGTTAATTAGAATGAAATGGGCGGGATCTAGCAAAATATGCACACATGTAAGAACAGACATGCGCAGTAGACACTTCAAAAGACACTTTATGTCAGTATGTGTGTGTAATTGAAAGGCCTAGGTTTGCACCATGGATAGACAGTACACCCGACAGATGTATATCTTGATTTATTTTTGCTTACAGAGTATTAAATTTTGGCAACATAAGTTGTCAGAATTTTAGCGTTCAGATATCGCGATCTTTTTTTGCCGATACATAGTGGAATAATAAAAGCAATATCGCCCAAGCTTAGTAGCAGCAAATGAGTCAACGCAAAGTGTGCTCTAAAGACCCAAGCTTAGTAGCAGCAAATGAGTCAACGCAAAGTGTGCTCTAAAGACCCAAGCTTAGTAGCAGCAAATGAGTCAACGCAAAGTGTGCTCTAAAGACACACGCATTTACTATGGCAGCTGGTACCCATAGGGGTGTGATTTCTCAGGCTTTTGCCAAAATTCTGACTTTCAACTCAAAAAGTCAACCATCGTGAATCATGTGAATCCGTTGAGAAAATAGGGGGGTTGATTATGCTAATTAATTATTCACGTTAAGTTTTGCATGCCGAAATGTATTTAATTGGTTTTATGACGAACGTAAACTATGTATTTCTACATGTTTTATTTTGTATTGCCATATTTGAGAACGAGGAGGAAACAGAGTGCTAGGTCAGATTGGATTATTTTTTAATAACGGCGAACGGCGCATAAGTTGTGATCGTTCTCACCTTGGACGTGTACGATTTGTTGTTTTTACTGGTTAGGAGCGTATTGCTTAGTCTTAGTCCAAAACTGCAAGAAACATTGAATGATATTGGGCGTTTCGAAGGCAGCGCGAGATCGAACGCCCTCTATTGGTGAAATTATGCGAACTACCAATAAACGCCTTGAGACAAAGTCTGGATGTGTTTGTGCATGCTCGGAAAAATGGGTTATTTCCCCAAAATTTGTACAGCGGCTCGTTGCTGGTGTGTGTACCCATGCATATTCTGTCAACACGTGGTAAAAATGAAGCAGTTACATGTATATGAGAATTTTGACGTCTCTACAGAAAACTACTGAATGTGTAGTTTAAATTGAACAAACATGATCAATTACTAGGACTCCATGGATGAAGTAAAATAGTTTTCTACTTTGTGATAATAGATTTTTCAGCTGTTTCGTAGCAGAGCGTAGCGAAACAGCTCTTGTTTTCGTTAAAGTTTTTTTTAGTTTTAGTTTTTTTTATTTGTCATGTTCAGTACTCGAAATTTTTTTGCATAGTTCCTAAAAAGCAATTGCAATGAAACTTTTAGGGATGGAGGGTGATGGTGCAATAATGATCCTAAAGCAATGATGTCATGACCTCATCACTGGTCACATGACGTCATCTTAAAGGTGTTTTATGTTAAATGTTTGAAAACCTATGCGCGCGCGATCGTATTGGCGGTAAATTTATGTTGTGGTTTTGCGGTTACAGAGAGTGCAGGAAGTCACAAAGTTCTGTTTAATACGTGGTGTTCTGAACGCAGACCAAACGCTCTGTTAACACAACTTAGTCAGATGCACTATTATACACACAATTTCAATCCTGAATTTTGATTTTGATTTTTTGTTAATGGCTTACACTTGTCACAATAAGGCCGAGCTAAAAAAGAAACATGTTTAGCGTCCGGGTTTCTCAAAAAAAGGAAGGAGGAGGGGCTTTTTATTTTTTATTTCAAGATGGCCGCCATTCTTTGTTAAAATGTCAAATATCCATTGTTTTTTCTACTGCTGAAACACACAGAACATTAATGAAACATTTTGGTCAAGGCATTGAGACAAGACATTCAGATTGTTTTTGCTGAGATCATTTAAAATAACCCTTTTTCAAAAAAAAGAAAAAAAGATAGAAAAAAAAAATATGCATAACAAAATAAAATAAAAAATAAAATAAAAAGAGGCGGCCTGTAAAAAGGAAGCTGGCAGGGGATGCTTAACATGTTTCTTTTTTTACTTGGCCTAATATTATTATGTTTTGGGTATTTACACTGAAATAAAGCATACAAGCAATAATTTAATTCGTACCCACAGAGCCTATTTGAGAATGCCTTGTACAACTGTAAATTGATACTTGGTAATCACTGTTGGTAATTTAATCCTTGTATAACAGTCGAAAAGTTTTATCTTATACAAATGACAAGTTTTCTAAGATTTGGTCATGACATGTGTTCAAAATAAATATGTAATTCTCGCTATTGAGAATTGATATTGCTTTAATGTTTTCTCAAAAAGTAAAGCACTTCATGGAATAGTATTTCAAGAGCAGTCTTTCATTATTACCTTCTGTAAACCCTCTAAGTTATTTTCCCTGTACCGAAAGTGTATAATGGCTTTAACATATTTAATAATAATCTTGCACTTCTTTGCGCCCCCCCTTAAATTTAATCTTTGCCCCCCCAAATGAAAATGTCTAGTTACGCCACTGCCACATACGTACATGTACACATGTACATGTATGTTGAATCTTGCATTGCCTTACAAAAGCTGTGTTCATGTCCAAATGGGTTGAAACCTGGTGCTAATCCACTCAGATCTGTGCACATGGTGCACGGTGAATCACAGTGCAGCCAACAACAACATCGGGGGAAAAAAAAATCCCATGCCCCTCTGAGTTCAAACGTACTCTGATTTGGTCACGTTTGAAAACTGATCCTTTAGGTTTTACAGACATGTTCTTAGATTTCCTACTAAATGGGAAATACGTGGGATTGTGTCATGTTTAAACAGCTACCTGATAAGCTTGGGCGGTTCCAGAAATTTGGGACTCGGTTCCGGTTCTAAACAAAAACTCAGTTCTGAGACGTACCCAGTTTCGATATAATATAAAACATAAGCCGCCCGTCCCGAGCTCACACACCCAATTGAGCCGATCTATTTTAACTAAAAAACCCCAAGTCAATCAGACATCAGTCCTGAGCTCACACACACACAATTGGAGCCGATCTATTTTAATCAAAAATACCAAAATACCCACCCCAAGTCAATCAGACATCGTGCCACCAAGTGCCTATTCTCCCTGCATAAACAAGTCTTTGGTACACGGATAGCCCTATGTGCATGCAGTGTGCCTACTGTGTATGTGTACTGCACAATAGTACTGTGTGTTGTGGATGGGGCAAACTTTTATGAATATGGATATACCGGCAGCCAATCACAACGTGCTGACTGTTGAAACTTTGGACTCCGTATATCTCATGCATGCTGCATGTAGTGAATGTGGTTGTAGATGCCTTAGATGCATGGGACTGGTATTTTGCACTCACTAGTAGTGCTGCGGCCGCTTTCACGAAACGCTAGGATTAGTCCTATCTCGAGTTAGGACGAGCAACCCGTCCTAACTTACAATGTAGGATGGGTTCAATTCATCCTACGTATTTGGATACGGAACTGAAGCCGTCCTAAGTCGTAAGATGATTCCTAAGTTAGGAAGAGTTTGGTGAAATCGACGGCTGGTGCATGTGTGATGTCTACCCAATGTGTGTGGGTATTATACTGTTGAGTCACCGCATGTATTGCTTGTGTGTACTGTGTTGTACATGCAGCCACATGTGATATTTGATACTCATGTCGGCTTGAAGCCTTTGCTGTGTATCTGCGGTCAATGCTTTCAACATCAAGCCTCAATTTTTAAAGCCGGTTTGGTCCCAGACCCAGCTCCACAGAGACATTTATAATTGGGTCCCGGTCTTCTAAAATCGAAACGACAAAAGCGGGTACTCTGTTCCATAGAAGAGTGGACCCGCGGGTCCAGTTCGCAATTTGGAACCGGGTAGAACCGGGTAACCGAAGGAACCGTCCAAGCTTACTACCTGAGCCGAATGTTTTCAACAGAAATGGTATTTTAACTTGTTTATAATGTACTTGTTCACCATTTTAATTTAATTTTGATATGTGTACACTTCTGAATTTGTCTAACTTCTGAATTTGAAAAGCTAAAAACACTTCTGCCGTTGACCGCGCGCGGCAAAGGACCATGCCACTGACGTCATGTCTGGGAGTTTGCTTTTTTATACCTCCACACAGCGACACAGCGGCGTTACAAATAGGAACTCCCAACTATGAAGTTTTGAGAGTGATTACGTAACGGGGCTTTTCGCAAATCTCTCAGAAAAGCGCTGGATAAGGGCCTTCGAAATGATTGACTTTTTACACAATTAAAATCATAAGACTCGATTTTCTTATTTATTGAAAACATTTTAAGTTAAGTTCAGCAAATATAGCAACTTGACATTTTCGTTCAAGCAGGTCTTTAAGAATAACTTTTCGTGTCATGTCGGAAGACCATCGTACATCCCAGATTTGAAGCCTGACCGTAGCGCTGGGGATGTCGTCGCTCCAGGCCACTTTGCCCTCGTTACCCCATGGTTACCCGGACTTTGTTACTAGCCAATCATAACCGTTGTTACTGGCAAAACATAAACATTGATAGATGTTTGAAATGTAACCTCCTTATTTGATGACATTTTCTCAGGTTGGTTTGATGTGATTGTTGAAAACTGCAGCATTGGAGTGCCCGACATACACAACTATTTTATTGATGGATTTTTTATTGCGGGTGTTCCTATTGGGCTGCCCTACACCCATTCTGTATGGTGTTTTGTTTGGAAATCTTGATTATTTGGAACTTATAGTTTACACCTAAGAACATTAGTGCAGTATGTTTATCCCATTTTGAATGGGTCATAGGAATAAGTGATACTTTTCATTTTGTCCATAGATCGGGGATGTTACTATTTCATTGAGTGGAGAGATTTCAAGTGAAAGAGTGAAATGTAATGATGGATCAGTGTATACTCAAGGAGCACAATTCATTGGTAAACACCAAAGTGCAGTGAATGTTGACACCAACCAGCATAACAAATCTAAAAAGAAGGAATTCAAGCAGATGATCAAAAAAAGGAAGAGAGCTGGTATGTATTAGATTACCTCCAAAATTAACTTCATAAGGCTTTAGTTTTCCTTTTGGAACCCCCTTTTCTTTGAAACATATTATTGGAATTGCAAATTGTCCCTAAAAATGTACTTGATTAACATGCCCAAACTTTCAGTTGCATCCTGGACCCCAAAATATATATGGCAACATTAAGTACAATAGGCGCCTTGTCAAAACCTCCAACTGATTCCATTCCGCGTGCATTCTGCAGGAGTCCGCAGATTTTTATAATGAAAGAACCCGTAGCAACCGGGCAGGTCCACGGCCAGGACAGCTCATTTACATGTCAATAAACATGAGTATTCCGCCGGCTCCGTTGAGCGACCGATTGGCCATTTTGAGGTCCAGCTTATTAGCTGACTGGCAGGTGGTTAACAATGGTCTTACCTTTTGCAGATTAAAAAGCAAGGGAGGGTGGATGTGTAACTATAAGCCATTTCCTCCAATGTAATTAAGACTTGCATAGGCATACATGACCAAAACGTGTGAATTCTAGAAATGGTTTTCTTTATTCCCGGGTTCGACTGACAAAAGTTTCAGGCTATGTGCAAGCTCCGTTCCAAGTTGCAAAAGTGGGCGTCGGAGTATAGCAGTGACATGGGATCTTTTGCAGCGATCATGATTACCAAACAACTAACTACCTACTACTTATCAAACGGGAAAATGGAACGGGAATGTGTTTATTAATTTTTTGGGACAGGTTACGTGACAGGACCAGACAGGAATTAGTTTATTTAAGTGAAAACGACGGGATTTGAACAAGTTACCGTAGTTTTTTGGATTAAAAACCGCCCGGCGTATAAACCGCACTTCCCCAAACTATAGAAAACAATATTTAAGTGTCGAGTATAAACCGCCCGGTAGTCATGAACGAACAAAGACGGGGCGAAACGAGGGTCCTACCTTGTCGTCAACTCGCCTTTAATTCACTTGGTTCTGTCAACTCGCCATCAACTCCTTCATCAATACATTTAAAATCCACAAAAGAGGCAAAGAACTTAAGTATTAGCTAAAGGAGAATATTCATAAGTTTTAGGTTCAATTCGGTATAAAAAATTGAGTTTTTTTCTCATTAAAAATTACTTTGAAGCAGTAAAACCGTCGGCCGCCGTTTTGCTTTTTTACAGAGCTTACACAGTAAGGACAACAGAGGGCACCTTCCTGCATATGGATTAGTCTTGGCCCAAGATGTCAATACTTGGTACCGCATAGAGTCTTATGTACTGTGCGCCGTGTTAATTGATTGCTGCCATCTGCGTAGTGGTTGAGTTGACGACGAGTAGACGGCACAAGCGAGTTGACGGCGAGTTGACGGCGAGTTGACAGCGAGTTGACGGCGCAAGTATTAGGACCACCGCGTTAGCTAGTGAGCCGTGCAGGCCGTGTTAGCACGGCCAGTTGGGCTGAAATCACGGGCAAAATTTTGATGCATGGCTTGGTTGAAGCCGTGCTGTCTAATAGTTTCAGTGAAAATTACTGAACTTTATTTTCATTGTTTGTGTTGAAAAGTTTAAAAACAGCAGTGAGTAAAATTAGATTTGGGTTAACCAGATTTCATCCTTCTTTTTGAATCAAGCTTTCGACGACGCAACCATAAAAACAAATCACTCGAACACGCTGACCACATTGCGACCACAAAACACAATGCACAAACCACACATTACACAATGCACGTGCAATACACAACACATGAGCAAGCCATCAGACTTCGTTTTAACCATCAGTCGTCATTGACCGTCATCAGCAGGCAGCATGAGCTCCATGCACGCGTGGTATGATAGAGGCGAATTCACTTGGTTTCGTTCAGATTATTTTAGCTACCAATCTCATCTCCATGATCCCATAAACCATCGCGCTCTGGATTTTTCTACTATGACGTCAGTATCGGCAAATGAGTGACACGCGGTGCAGTGCAATGCACCTTAAACCGCATACATTCTGCAGTTGCTTTGTAGATTGGTTCTGCAGTTTTTCCCAACTCGACGGCGGAAAACATGGCGATGTTTTTTCCTGCTATAAATTCAAGGGCAAATCGTTCGTTCGTTGTAGAGTTTGTTTGAAACATCAAGACTTTTTTGGATTGCATTGTTTGCATCTCTTGGGTGTTTAAAAACAAATACAGTCGTCAAAACGAGTTCTTTTCCGCTTGAAAGTTTGAGCCTGTAAAACAACATAGCTAAGCAACAATAGTTGTGATGATCAACGTTTGTACCATCTGCATAATAGGTTCAACAACTGGTTCATGATGTTTCTCAAGTTTCAAATCTTAAGTTGGTTTTGCTGTTTTCTCCTCACTAAAACCTCCCCAAATTTATTTTTCAATGCAAGTACGTTTTTTGGCCTAGTGGAACAACTTAAATTGCACTGTCTTTCGTAACTGTTTGTTCTTTATTCTTCGCAACAGTTTACAATTGCCTTTGACCCAGTTTCAACAATTAAACAACCTATAAGACTTAACCGTGATGAAACCGAAACAAATACTAAGGAAAATATTAATTACCATGATCAGTCAGTTAAAATTAAGCAAACAATTATGGTACATGTAAATCACTCTTGGCATTTTGATTGGTTGCAAATGTGTGAATCGTCATTTTACATTAATTAATTAATTTGTTCAAAATAAACACAAAAACAAGACAAAAATTGATAGAAAATTAACATTGGTAATTGATAACTCTTTGTTTCTTCAATAAAGAATATTTAAAAGTTACCTCTTCATTTTTGTTTTGGTCTTTAAAAACAAATCTGTATAAAGAGTATCATATACCCCAAACAGCAAACTTGTACTGCATTATTTCAGACTAAATGGGTCCAAGCTCCATTATATGTCGGCATACAAGCCGCCCGGTGAATAAACCGCAGGAGTTCAAAAAAATGTCAAAATCAACGTATAAAGCGCGTTTTGTAATCTGAAAAAATCCGGTATATACGGACACTACATGGCCGGGATGCTAATAAATAAATTTGGGAATTTGTTTTTGAATAAGGGAAGATGGGAACGGGTAGTGTTTATTATCGAGAAGATCCGGAAGCATATGGCAAGGATATATTTATCATAGGGAAAGACGGGACGTGTACGATGCAATTAGTAGTCAACTATTGGACCCTTTTCTTGAAGGATGACTCGTCACACAACTCACCAATTTTTGCAGCATATTCACTCATTAACCAAATAGAGTCGCTAAAGTGTTGAAGTTGTTAAGCTACATGTAGGACTCAACTGCATGTTTTTTAGAATCCAGTTCTGTGCCTCTTGAATGCCTGTTGAATGCCTCAGGATTATGTTGAGTTTAAAAGTTGCCAATGTGGTTGTCTATATTGTTTAAACATGAAATTGCGCGAATACCACATGTGCTGGAGGGTCGACGGGCACACCCAACATGCATGGTGCAATTGTCTTGTCGGTGCGGCCTGTCCGCTTCCAGGACGATGGTGTTCATGAGTTGAAAATGTATTATCCTAGGAAGAGCAAGGCCGGTCCGCGCCCAAGCCGCTGATCATTACCTGAAAATACAACTTGTTTATTTATGAGACTTATTGTTTTACTAACAATAGCGCCAGGCATGGATAAGCTCATTAAACTTCGCTGCGCTTCAACGCACATGACCGTTCTTCAGCGGACTGTCCGAGGTCCTTAGCAACGGCAGTATTTGCTGTCCATTCTGTGGCCGGCCGGCCTGTCTGCGGAGGAACGCTCTGAAGGTTTTGACAAGGCGCTTTGAGTGCAATGTAATTTTTTTAATAGAATCATGGAATCAATAGAATCTCCTCAGCTTTTATACTGGTGGGTAGTTTGGATGTATTGTGAATGCAGTTTGTATGTAAACTGCGCCAATAAATTATCTAAACACTTACAAATGTTCAGAGCTCATCAAGAAATGCCAAAAGAACAGGGGTTTCCCTTAACTTCTTTTTTTACTCCCCCCCCCCCCCCCCCCCCCGACAAGTCAACAAGTTTTTTCACTAGCCCGCATGTATTAATGCACACAATTTTTGGAGCAAGAACAAATAAAAACGGGGAAGTGAAGTCTGAGATTTTGTATTTATCCCCTAAATTCATTGACATCGTGAATTTGTGTTTTTTGAGGATCAGTTTTATAGAACTTCTTTTATATATCTTTGTGTTCATTGATCAGTCAGCGACGCACAGTGAGAAAAAATCAAATGAACTTTGTCCTGCATCGCCCTCTATCGGCCAAAGCTGTTAAAAACCTTAATCCAAGGCTGTGTATAGCAAAGAATGTAGTTGCATCAACCCAGGCTCAACGAGAATGCTACAGCAGATGATATAACTTTTTCTACTATCCTCTTGCGCTTACAACTTTATAAAGTTGTTTTGAAGTGTAAACACTTGAAGTGTAAACACTTGTTTATATTTGAATGTCATTGCCAGCAGATTCCCCCTTAACAATACTAATCATCTCCTTACTTTCCCCTTCGTCTACCTATCACATTTCCAACCATTTAAACCTGCATTGATCATCTGGATCAGGATGACTACCCTGTTGAATTGTAGTGACATGGGTTTTGGTAGCCCCCAAACTCTCCCACCAGTGATTTGTCATTTTTGTCCACTCTCATCCATGTATATTACAGACAAACTGGCAACAATTCTATCTGATGAGCTGACAGTGGCAATGGATTTTTTGGGGGAAGATGATGATGATGATGATGACGACTATGATTTCAAAAAGGACTTTATAAAGGAATAGCAAATTAGCGGAAAGGTCTAGAGGAATATTGTCTAATTTCATATCAGCAGGTACATTATCTAATATTTTGTTCAACCCATAGATATCCCATAGGTGCTTATTTACATACATGTGCCTAAGCGTCTGCACATACACTTATTGTTTATCTTGAAACATGCATCTAATAAACAATGTTGTCACTGACAGAAAAACTAAGTATTATACCAGTGAAAGGGGAAAAAAATCTTAATTTGATTTTAAACTTGTCTCACTTTATTGGTGCTATCATGGTTGGAAAGAATATTTCCTAAGCTTCAAAATAATACAAAACTTGTGGACATGTACATGTACCATTCTAACGTACAACATGTACATGTACCATTCTAACGTACAACATGTACATGTACCATTCTAACGTACAACTCTAACGTACAACATGTACATGTACCATTCTAACGTACAACAGTCAACAACAAATTGTTTTCCTTAGACAATTTTCTCCCTCTACTCGCTCATCGGCAAAAATTCACATCAAAACAGTTCAAACCTGTATGCTTTGGAGATAAGACATTCTTCCTGCTGGAAGTTTACACTTCCAAAATAATGAATTTCCAGCCCAAACATCGATCAAAATCAACATGAAACATGTCTGACTTGTTCTGTTTTGTTGAAATTATACATAACATGCCAACTAAAAACAGTTTGCCTCCAAACAATCCTCAAATTAATTTAATTGAATTTACTCTTGAAAAATGGTTGACATCTTTGAAGAGAACTTAAGGTTTCAAAAATTGAAGTTCTAGTTGTTTAAAATATTGTCTCTCAATAGTTTAATGGAGATACATTTTGGTGGATTAAACCAGTTTGACAATCTTGTGTGTCATAACTGTATTAACTTTCCAACAAGTTACATTTTGTTTGAATCACTGGAAGTTTTTTTATTTTCAAGCGGTTAATTTGTTAGAGCTTTTGGTAAAATTCCGTAAAAAATATTCTTGGTTATTTGTTTTGAGAACATGAGAATCATAACAAGTTTGGGTTGCTAGTTTCCGTTGAAATTTCATTAAAGTTTAATAAGATCATGATAAATATACTTAACTTTGTATTATTCTTATGAAGACCCCAATTTAGATTTTTTTTTTTAGCTCGTTTGTTTTAAAGTTAATTAATTAGTTTAGCAGAAAATGTTATTTGGTTATTTACTTTACTTGTTTTATTACTATTATTGTTATTATTACATCTAATCACAGCATGCAAAAGAAAGATCATATTTTCATTTGTGCCAGTAACTCGTCGAGTCGGGCTACGTTTCATAGCCTTAGATCTCGAGGGTCTTTCTCAGAATCCTGGCTGTTCCCTAAAGCACCTTCTTCTTTCTGCAACAGATCTATCCTCACATTTGTCCATATTTCGTCCAGATGTTTCCCTAGTGCTTTGGGAATGGTGCCAAGCGCTCCAACCACAACCAGTACTACTTTCACTTTCACCTGCCAAATCTTACAAAGTTCCCTGACCAGGTCTTGGTACTTTTGCATCTTGTCCATCCCCTTCGAAGCTACCCTTTAATCTCCTGGTACAGCTATGTCTATCAGATGCCACATCTTCTTAGCCTTATCTAAGACTACAACATCTGGACCATAATTTTTGTGACTTGTTTTACTCATTTCTCAAAAACTACAGCACCTCAGCAAGTGATGTTTTAAGAGAAGCTTTCTACAATCATTATTTGCAAATTGTGTGAGTTTAATGTAAATGTGTGGACTTTGTGTTTTGTGTCCTACAAAAAGTACCAAGACTCTTTAGAAGGCCTTAAATTAACTAACTCATGATATTCATTATGCACTGAAGGCAGGATTTTTGAGGAAACATCCCTGCCAAGAAGTGAAAATATTGGAATTCTGTACTGAGATCTCATGAAGTTCCAAATCAGATACTGTATTGTACGTACAGGTAGTAGAATTCTAACTTAATTTAGCTTCAAAATAAAAACATGTATTAAATGCAAAATATGGTGTATTCAAAATGTGTTTAAACAAACAAAATTTAAAAGTTACATTTATTTGTCTTATGTATTGGAAATGTACTTTAGTTTAAGTTTTATCAGGTAATAAACCACAAGTGAAAGTTGTTTGGTTGAACAAAGAATAATTTACTACAGCGGGACTTGGACACTGATTTTTGGCTATGTGCCCTGCTATAGGGCTATCGAGCCCCAATGTTGACAGTGTAGGCCTGGGCAACTAGTAAAATTTACTACTCAACTACTGTAGTTGTGCCTCAATTAGGCAGGACTTCAGCACTAGTTGAATATTTCTGGGGGTTTTTTCCACAAGATTCATTACATCTTTTTAATAAGTGTATTTGTATTGATGCGGGTACAGTGACTGAAATGTGATGGATGCATTGTGGTAAAGATATTATTTTGCAATGACACGCCATCACAGTAAGCAACTCATGCTGAACGAACCATTCAAATAAAGAAAATATTGCAGCAAATGCAAGGTAACATTGGATAGTGAAGTTTGTTTGTTTATTCTCGGGAATAATCAAAATCCATACAGTAGGTAGTCTTATCCATCCTGCCAAATTTATCAGATGTACAATGTATTGAAGATTCAAAATTGTCAAATTGTCAGTCATTCTATTTCATTAATAGGCATTCAAGACTACACTTCAACCATTATAAAGTTGAATTTCTACTTCCTACATTGTATTTACAATTGATGCATATAAACTTAGACTCACCAATCCTAACATGTATTTGCTGCTTGTTTGCGTTTTCTTTTGCGTCCATGTGCCACGAATTTCAACTTCTTTGTATTCACAAAACAGATGAGCTATGGCTTAAAGACTCTGGACACTATTGGTAAGTAATTGTCAAAATCCAGTCTTCTCACTTGGTGTATTTCAACATATGCATAAAATAACAAATCCGTGAAAATTTGAGCTTGATTGGTCGTCAAAGTTACGAGATAACTATGAAAGAAGAAAAAAAACACCCTTGTCACAGGAAGTTGTGTGCTTTCAGATGCTTGATTTCGAGACCTCAAGTTCTCAACCTGAGGTCTCGAAATCAAATTTGTGGACAATTACTTCTTTCTCGAAAACTACGTTACTTCAGAGGGAGCCGTTTCTCAAAATGTTCTATATCAATAGCCCCCCATTACTCGTTACTAAGTAAGGTTTTATGCTTATAAGTATTTTGAGTAACCAAAAGTGTCCACTGCCTTAGTTGCTCAACGAGCAACATTTTCTTTTTTAAGGTTAAGAAAGAAAAGAATGACCATTAACAAAAACTACGTCACTTCCGGGGGGAGCCGTTACTTACAATGCTTTATACTATCAACAGCTCCCCATTACTCGTTACCAAGTGAGGTTTTATGCTGATACTTATTTTGAGTAATTACCAATAGTGTCCACTGGAAAATCATCATTCAGAAACTAAGAAAGAGTACATCACTGGTTCCAGTTGCTAAAACAATGACAACCTTAAATGGTCATGTACTGGTAAATCGTGAAAAGATAAAACTCAAAGAGTGCATCACTGGTTCCAGTTGAATAAGCTTAAACATTGACAACCTTAAATGGTTATAGCTCCTTATTGAAATGATGTACTGTTAAATCATGAAAAGATAAAACTCAAAGAGTGCATCACTGGTTCCAGTTGAATAAGCTTAAACATTGACAACCTTAAATGGTCATTATTGCAACGTTGTACTGGTAAATCATGAAAAGGAGAAACTCAAAGAGTGCATCACTGGTTCCAGTTGAATAAGCTAAAACAATGACAACCTTAAATGGTCATTATTGCAACGTTGTACTGGTAAATCATGAAAAGGAGAAACTCAAAGAGTGCATCACTGGTTCCAGTTGAATAAGCTAAAACAATGACAACCTTAAATGGTCATTATTGCAACGTTGTACTGGTAAATCATGAAAAGGAGAAACTCAAAGAGTGCATCACTGGTCCCGGTTGAATAAGCTAAAACAATGGAAACCTAATGGTCACAGCTTCTTATTGCAACGATGTACTGGTAAATCATGCAAAGATTAAACTCAAAAAGAGTGCATCACTGGTTCCAGTTGTTATAAAATGCATATGATTGAAAATTATAATACAAATGCCTCGAAATTTAGTGGCTTTTCTTTTACTTTGTCAACTAACACGGTCGGCCATTTATGGGAGTCAAATTTTTGGCCGAACGTGTTGGTTCGCAAAGCAAAAGGAAAACCACACAATTTCGAGGCAAATGTATGTGGATCATTGTATCCTACTTTTTAAACATCTTTTCAACCATATGAATTTTTCATAACAAATAGTTACAAACGTTTTTCATATAGACCAACTTGTCCGATCCAATGCAACGGGTTCCTTCAAGCAAACATTCTAAGATGTTGCATGCCAAGTTTGTTAACACTTACATTACGAGATTCATCTGCAACGGAGGCAAACAATTCTTTCCTATTCGTCCAGGCAATATTTGTACCAGTGTAAGTACAATCCATGTTATTTCTTGTCTTATTATCCTAATTCTTTACTTCCCGTTTGGCATCCAGCAAACGGGTTAGTTCTTGTATTATACATGGCTTGTATCTTTACGGGGACACGCCTGGGTAAGGAGGCTTCGATCAGATATAATGCATGGACGTCTTAATTAGCTGTTTCGTAGCGAAGCGCAGCGAAACAGCTCTTGTTTTTGTTATTTTTTTTAATTATTATTATTTTTCTTTTTTTGTCTGGTTCAGAAATTACATTTTATAAGTGCTGATTTGCAAGGTTCCCAAAGAGCAATTGCAATGAAATTTTCAGTGATGAAAGGTATTGGTGCAATGATCATTGCAAAACAAGGATGTCATTATGACATAATCACAAGTCACGTGACGTCGGCTTAAAGGTGTTGTGTTTTAAATGTTTGAAAATCTATAACTACTCAACCATAAGAGACCGTAGGGATCTGTTTGCGGGATTGGGGAGGGATAAATTAGGTCTTCATTTTGTTTTGTGTGCGTGACCTCACATGACCTCTACTTCCGGTCGAAACAGGAAGTGCCCCTTTAATTCAAAAGTGGTAAAATTTATGAAGTTGCTTTCCAAGGACGTAAGTGTCTAGCAAGGGTGGGCAGTTAAAAAAAATATTGATGACGTCACAAATTGCAACAGCGCCCTCTAGCGGCAGGTTGAAAACTCTTCAAAATGGACTTTTTGAAGATGTCTGTGGTGAAGCTTTTTGTAATCACTTTAAATTTTACACACACATTTACGGTCAGGCAGCCATCATGTGTGAAGTTTCAGATCAATGACGTCATCGGGGGTCATGTGACGCGGCCCTAAAGGAGCACTTTTTGAACTAATATAACAACCAAAGAATTATGCGATCATGCTAAAACTTGGTAGGTTGTTGGATATTGACAAGTTCTTGTGAGATGTGAAATGACGTTATGATGACGTCATTACATGATTTTTTTATGATTTTTAGTCATAAAATGCTATCAGAACATGGTATAATCCAATTTTTTTTTTAAAGGCTTGATGATGCAAAGAGAAGTGGACAAATTTGAAAATTTTATTAACGAAACAGCTCTGCATTTGTGCACAAATGCAATCATGTCTAGTTTTGGGTTAATTTTTGGTCTGGATAGAGTAATTCAGTAAATGTTTGCTCCTTAAGTAAAGGTGTGGTGCAAATTAAAGGTTTTCAGGTGTATTTATATACCTTAGCTATAGTGGCACATGGCCCACACATCAACGCTTGCAATGTGGTGGTAACGGTTTGAGCTCTAGTAACAGTTGCTGTAATAGCCTGCCAAATACTGGGAACTGTCAGGCTCTATTTGTTAAGTCACGCTGGGGTCCGCTTAAGAATTTTTTTTTAATAATACAAGTCAATTCGAGGTACAATTTTGGTCGGGTTATTAAATCTTTCACCCGTATAAGTCGGGTCATATTCAGTCACAGGCAGGTAGC
This sequence comes from Asterias rubens, assembly GCF_902459465.1. Lineage (NCBI taxonomy): Eukaryota > Metazoa > Echinodermata > Asteroidea > Forcipulatida > Asteriidae > Asterias > Asterias rubens. The sequence goes on from NC_047063.1 coordinate 6,073,400, forward strand.
ATTTTGGAACAGTTGGCACTTCAGCGTCCTATTACTGCTACAGCAAGGTTCTTATAATTGTAAAAATTACGTCTAAAACAAACCCAATTTGTGGTTTTCGTTTTGCCAAGGTTGTTTTGGAACACTAACTATATAGAACCAAAGCTGAGAGCGGGGAGCCCTCCAAATCGGTTCCAGGTCACTGTCGCGCTAAACTGTTTTCCAATCTTGTTTTACTCCATATGGAGCATTTTGTTTTTATCATCAATCATGGTATTTTTCAACAAGTTGCTGGCCATAAACTCAATAATGGTATTTGCTTTTCATAAGCCAGCTTGTTAATTTTTGCCATTTTTTTCGTTAGGCAAAGCCTAACTTACTGTGCGGAAGTTGGCCTTATCGCACGGCATAGTTCGTGTCCATATTTATTATATTGTTTAGCTTGTTTTTGTTTTTGGTCTACCTGCCAAAGTTTTCACAAAACTGTCCAAAAAAATGTCGACCTTGTTTACAAGGCTGGCCAAGGAGTCCTAAAGTTGGTCATATTATATTAGCAGTTTAGGTAAAATATTTTTGGTTGCCATAATGACCTGCCCAGTGGTATACATTTTAACACTATCAACTAGGTGCTTTGTTTTTAACAATTATGAAACTCATAGAATACAGTAACTGCTGTCGAGAGTATTTTATATTGCAGAATGCCCCGTAGAAAGACTACCTCAAAGCGGGAGGCACCTGCTCCACTTCGGTATTCAAAAGGAAAAAAGCTCGCACGCAAGAGAAAAGCAGCGAGCCTTCCCAAGAAGTACACACCAATGATGATGAAGCACGGCATACAGAGATCCCAATACCTACCTCCACACCGATACCCCAGAACGAGCAGACTAACACTGTGCTAAGCATTGATCCCACTGAGCTCCAGAAAATGGTAACAGTTGTCAGTTGTCTCTGCAATAACAGACCACATCAGGCTGTAAGAACAGAACTAGATCGGGTGCTGCCGCAACGTATTCAAGAATCGGTAACAGCAGTAGGCTCACTCCCTATTACATCAGCTTCACCATCAGCAACAACACAGAATCTGAGCGGAGGAACTCGAACAACAATACCACCAAACATTACACAAGAACAGCCTAGTAACCCGCCGGCACCTCGGGAGCGATGGGGGTGGGACATGGGCCGACTCCTGGCGTTTCTCTGGGTGTTGGAGTCGGCGAGCTGTTTTCGAACAGCTCAGAGTTAGATAGTATTGGACGGCTCACCCCCTTTTCTGCACCATTATCACTTGATTTTGCAGTTAACCAATATACACGTAATAAGATTTGGGGTAATGAGTATGTTGAATTTGCAAGTTTACTAGACCCTACCAACGCAAGTCAGAACAAAATTATGTTACAGAAGACTGAAACTGGGATAATACATTGTGTGTAGTTCCAACAAATAAAAAACTTCACAAAAACATCAATGAGTGGATTTCGGCATTCTCCATTTTCTCAGCAGTTTTCACAAAGGAGTTTCCGGGCGAGAATGATAAACTACTGCAATTTGGGGAAGTAGTACATCAAATTGCCGCTTAAGGCGCAAAATTTAACTTGTACAATGTGAATTTTAGAAAACAGAGGCAAAGGACAGAACTCCCCTAGGATCACTTTCATACCGAATTGTTCCTAAAATCTAACAAATAAGCCACCAGCTCAAACATTTGGCGAGTCTGAGCAGTTTCCAGTGGGGTATTGTTTCCGTTTCTGTCGTGGTTTACCATGCAGAGGTTTTTGTGGGTTCAAACACAAATGCACAAAATGCATGGGTAACCATCCAGTGAGCCACTGTGCGTTGCAAGTCCAGTCAAACACCAGGAACCAGCTCTTGGAAATCCACAAGTTGTATCTCAAAAACTCGTACTCGAAAAACAAAATAACAGAATTGCTGGTCCATTTCAGGAAATGCCACTCTGAAATGTTTGCGTAAGCCAAATTGGTCTGGTTCCCAAAAAACATTCATCATTTATCACATCCAGCAAATGAGTCAGTAAACCATGGGATACCAAGTTACTATGCAATAGTAAATTGAATACGCTACAACTGACAGTGCAGTTTCCATCATAAACAAACTAGGTCCGGGTTGCGTACTAGCAAAAGTTGACATTCAGTCAGCATTCAAAATACTACAAGTCCATCCGGGAGATGGATAGATTGATAGATAGGTAGATAGATAGATAGATAAAATGGTTTATTAAAAAACTGTCCTTGCAGCACAAAGGCTGAATTACAACAATTTTACATAAATTTAAAATTTGAAACTAAAAAGAAGGCAAATTGGTGGTAAAAAAAACACATTGAAATTGGTTACTTTTATTCAAAAATGGTGTGACAATACAACAAAACAACAGACAAGAATTGAAAATGTTATAATCAAGAAAAACAAGCAAAAGACCAACTAAAATCTGAACATCAATCAGATAAAAGCAGGCCATTGATTGTAATTGTATTTACAACATTAAACAGTGATCATAATGGCTAGATGTGGTAAAAATATAGAACAATATTATTATTGCTCAAAAATTGGTTTTTGTTCCACAAACTGGTCATATACATAATCGGGCTATTTTGGTACCGTTTGGTTTTGCAAACTGGTAGTGAGATTTCATCTGAGTTTTTCTCAAGTTCCTGTGGTGAATATTTTTCCTAAGTGGTGGGACCCAGTTGCAGAATTGCTCAGAGGAAAGCAAGGATTTGAAGAAGCTCAGGCACAGCTGCTTCCTTCGTCCTCAAGGGTTTCAAGGTTGAGGATTGCAAGCACCTCTTCATATGGAGTGTAATCTTTGCCCATGATAATTTTACAGGCCCTCTTTTGGATATTTTTACAGCTATATTTTGAGCTGCAGTTATTCCTGAATGGCAAACAGGCGCAGCATATGAGCTGCAGTTATTCCTGAATGGCAAACAGGCGCAGCATATTCAGCTAGACGTCTCACAAAGCCAGTAAAAATAGTTACTAGGTCTGCACGTGGTAGGTTGAAACGTCTCAGTGTTTTGAGCAAGAAGAGTCTCCCATTAGCCTTCTTCCGTATCTCTGCAACTTGGGTTCCCCGCTTAAGGTCAGCATTGATATTGAGCCCCAAGATTTTGGTTACATTGACAGCGTTTAATGGTATATTACAAAGTGTGAGAGGTGGACTAAGAATTGGTCGTCTCAGAAATGACACTTTCATTTTTGAGCATTTGTCATTGTTTAATTTCATATGGTTCAGTTCAGCCCACTCCTCGAATTGGTCAAGCTCATAGAAGATCATAATCTGCTTGGTTTCAAATGGGAAGGGCATTTTTTTACAATATAACCTTACCAATGGGGTGTCGTGCAAGTTGGGCCATTTTTGAAGCTTTCAGGCTCACTAGGGTACGACGCGACTTGCAAAAAGAATTGGTTCTTTGGAAAGTTGCCCGAAGAATGGACTATAGTAGTTATTACTTTGGAAGAATTGTATCCAATAGTTGCTGCGTTTCATGTATGGGGTTGTTTTGCCAACCAAAGCATCACAATACACACAGATAACAAAGCCCTAGTCAGCACCTTGAATTCCAAAACGTCTAAAGACATTAAAATAATGGTGCTAGTTCGTACATTAGTCGTTAAATCAATGATAGGCAACTTTCAGATTAAAGCAGCCCACATACCGGGGGTAGAAAACGTTTTAGCTGACAAACTATCCCGACTGCAGGTAGAGTCATTCAAAAAGTTAGCACCATGGGCGGAGAAACAACCAATAACGCTTCCTCCCGAAATGCTACCAGAGAATTGGTTCCGGGGCTGCTAAGTCTTTTAACTAACTCAATGGCACCCAAAGGGCAATTAGGGTACTAATTAAGTTTCTACAGCAATATGGATTTAACAAAGCATTACATTTGCTTTCAATCGTAAGGGCACTGTTGGTAACACATTTTATATGAGGCAAAGTATGCATCAAGTACTATTTCAACGTTTATTTCAGCTGTTAGTTACGTACATACGTTGTACAATATGCAAGAACAAGGTCAATCATTTTTGGAATTGGGAAGGTGGCGTTCCGACGCATTCAAATAATAAAACAGATTGTAATCAAGTTTTCAAAAGTATTAGTGCTAATCATGAGGCTTAGAGTGGCACCGAGGCGTTTTTGCGGGGGAGACGACCCACTCAGCGTGGGCTGACTTGTGGCGGATTGCCCCACAAAAATTGCTCTATGCTGGCTCACAAAGTAGAAGCTTTGCATAAATGGTATTTTATATCTGGGAAATATTAAAATATTGTAATGTGGTCAATCATACGAACATATCAAATCACTAAACTAAAACAGTACATGCAAGTATTCAAGAAGTTAATTTGTGTTTTAAAGATTATGGACAAGTAAGAAGCATTAATCGACAATAGTAAAGGTTTTCATGTACAAATTTACTGAACGTACATTTGAGTCTAGATAACTGTACAGTTAAAACAATAAATAAGTTTAGTTATTTCATCAGCGTCTTTTAAAGTAAACACTTAAACTTATTATTATAAGAGAATGATGTTTATGTTATTACGGGTAATTTAGGATGTTTTGTATGACATTAAAGAAAGGACTCCTAAACCCAAAGCAAGTGCTAACTGAACAGTTATTTCAAGTCAAAAACCTTAAGCCATAAAATAACGAATCTGGGAAATTTGGGATCAATTGGTCATCGAAGTTGCAAGAAAATATTTAAAGAAACAAAAACCTTGTTGCACTATCGGTGCTATTAGTGCCTAACAAAGGTTTCATGTTTTTCCTGAAATCTTTTAATATTTGAGGGAGAACATTTAAAAAAAATCAATTTTTGCTATCAACAGCTCTCATTTGCTCGTTACTGAGTAAGAAGAGCACTTCCATTCTATCTTGTGCCTACAGCAAGCTTGTTGGGGAGTTAAAAAGACAAAAAAAACAGCTCTTTTACCAAAAGATACCTTTTACATGGTTGTAACTGCAATAATAGAAATATGTCATTCCAAGGGTTTGAAAGGAAACAAACAAATAAACAAACAATGATTCACAATATACAATTCTGACTGTTTTGAAACAGTTCGGTTCCTTAGGTTTATTTATCTTAATATTTTCTTCATTTATGATCATGCTTCATTATTTGTTAGAGTGGAGAAAACTTATTGTTATCTCATTAACAGAACATTTTAAAATAAATGCAAAAAAAATGTGTTGTGATCTGGATCAAGCTAAATGAGTCGTTTGTCAGAAATATCACTATGGAGAAAAAAAGAAGAAAAAACGAGCCAACAGGGGTTCACGTCCTATTCCAGTAAAAAAAAAAAAGTTTAAACCCAAACTATTTAAATACTTAACCAGTCAGGTTTCCCTTGTGGTTAATTACTGGAGACAAATGATTATGTTCCAACTTCATAGAAATTTAGTGCTTGCGTCTTGCAAATTGAATCATTGGACAATCATTGGACAATCATTGAAAAATAAACCAATAGAAACCAAATATTTGGTTATAAATAAAATCAAATTTGTTATTCGCCAGTGTACTTCGGCGTTCTCTTTTCTCGAAATGCAGTCAGCCCTTCAATTCTGTCCTTGGTAGGGATTACCTTTAGATGATAAAAACACACAATTAATTTGAAAACCAAATTAAAAAGAGACTTAAAGACATTGGACACGAATGGTAATTGTCAAAGACTAGTCTTCACAGTTGGTGTATCTCAACATATGCATAAAATAACAAACCTGTGAAAATTTGAGCTCATTCCATCGTGGAAGTTGCGAGATATTAATGAAAGAAAAAAACCATGGTCACACGAAGTTGTATGCTTTCAGATGCTTGATTTTGAGACCTCAAATTCTAAATCCGAGGTCTCAAAATCAAAATCGTGAAAAATTACTTCTTTTTCGAAAACTACATCACTTCAGAGGGAGCTGTTTCTCACAATCAACCTGTTTCTCAATACTATCAACCTCTCCCCATTACTCGTCATCAAGAAAGGTTTTATGATAATTATTATTTTGAGTAATTACCAATAGTGTCCACTGCCTTTAACAATACATTTTATCTCCTTGCAAACAAAGTACTGAGCGAATATTAAAAAAGGTTGGAAAAAGTATGTTAAAAAAATGGCAAGATGTTGATCTAAGAATAATAATTACATAAAATTTATAAGGCGCTCGGTATCTGGATTGGTACCATTCAAAGCGCTGGATGCTAGAAAGCTAGCAAACTGAATAGATGAGTATTGAGGTTGTGTTTGAATGTTGATAGATCAGGTGTGTCCCTCAGCTCGTCTGGCAGTTGGGAAAATAGACTGGAAAGTATAGATTTGTGACAACAATGTAACTCAAAGAGAGGTTTGCGGTAACACCATGTGAATATCATCTTGATAATAGTAATAATAATAATAATAATAATAATAATAATAATAACAATAATAAGACTTGTATCCACGTTGCTGGGTGTTCAAGGCGCAGTAAAACCCAAAAACCCAAAACACAACACAAAGAAAAACAGACACAACAAAATTAGTCATTGAAAACCTGTGACATAAGATAAGTTTTGAGAAGAGACTTGAATTTTGCGGTGCAAAGACAAGAGTGGAGATTAAGTGGTAGAGAGTTCCAGATGCGTGGCGCGGCTGAAGAAAAAGACCTGTCACCCCATGAGTGTCGAGACTTGGGTTCAATGAGGAGAAGCATGGAACTTAATCGAAGATTCCTTGATGGAGTGTAAACTTGAAGCAGTTCAGAAATATAGTGGGGAGCCTTGCCATTAAGAGCTTTGTGGACAATGAGCATCAGCTTGAAGATGATTCGTTGAGAGATAGGGAGCCAGTGTAGTTGTTTCAGAATGGGGGTGATAGAACAGGATTTTCTAGACAGTGTCACAATGCGGGCAGCAGTATTTTGGAGCCGTTGAAGTCGGGAAATCTGGTTGTTAGGAAGACTGTAGAGAAGAGCATTGCCGTTGTCAAGACGAGAAGTAACAAATGCGTGAATGACCAGTAATAATTAGAATGAACAGTTTTTACATAGCGCAAAATTACAGTGAAGTCTCAAAGCGCTTTTGAAAAGTGGAAGAGTGAAACCAGGCGCTTGAATGCAAAATTTACCAAAAAAATACAGAAACAACTACAAAATGCATACAATGAAAATTACTTAACCGAACAGATGAGTCTCCAAATTAGACTTCAACTGTTCTACAGAGGAGTTTTTTAAAAAGGTTTTTAGGGAGTGAATTCCAGAGTTCAGGAGATGCAACCTGAAAAGCTCTTTGCGCATAAACTTTTATTTGGTGGTGGCTGAAAAACAAGTGAGGAGATTTTGTGAGCCAGAACAAGGATTTCTAGTGGGCAATAGTTGTGGAATCATTCTATGAGATTTTGAGGAGCTACATACCATGTTTGCATTTGTACGTGGTAACTAAGAGTTTGAAAATGATTATCTGTTTAACTGATAACCAATGTAACAAGTAACAAGAGAGTTGGGTAACCCATACAACAGACCATTGCAGTTATCTATCTGACTCATTATGAAGGGGTGTATTAATTTTTCCGTTGTGCTCTGATTCAAGAATGGTCTGATCTTTCCTATCTTGTACATGCCATAGGAGGAAGCCCGACAAATATAAATGACATGTGTTATTGTAAAATGGTCATCCAATACATCACCAAGATTTCTAGCACACTGAGATGGCTTCAGGTTAACACCATTAAACATAATCAGAGGTAATACAATTTTATTTCTGAACCGTGATGACAGTTGATGTAGCTCTGTCTTCCCTTTATTGATCTTGAGAGCATTTACTGATGACCACAACTGAATTTCCCTTCATTGATCTTGAGAGCATTTACTGATGACCACAACTGAATTTCCCTTCATTGATCTTGAGAGCATTTACTGATGACCACAACTGAATTTCCCTTCATTGATCTTGAGAGCATTTACTGATGACCACAACTGAATTTCCCTTCATTGATCTTGAGAGCATTTACTGATGACCACAACTGAATTTCCCTTCGTTGATCTTGAGAGCATTTACTGATGACCACAACTGAATTTCCCTTCATTGATCTTGAGAGCATTTACTGATGACCACAACTGAATTTCCCTTCATTGATCTTGAGAGCATTTACTGATGACCACAACTGAATTTCCCTTCATTGATCTTGAGAGCATTTACTGATGACCACAACTGAATTTTATGTAAACAAGATTCTTGTCTAGGAATGACAAACAAATAATGGTTCTTGTACAAAGTAGTGTAGATTTGAGTGTCGTAACTGTCGTCTGCATAGATGGCATGACAAACCATAGGACTTTATGAGGAGTACATTGTGAAGACAATAGGGCCCTTGACCATCCCCGAGGTACTCCTTGTTTCAATGGAGCACTGGCAGATCATCTCCTATGACACAAGACTGAGAGCAATTGGTTATTAGTATGAATGAAGCTAGTTCAATGTGCTCCAGCCCGCTGGAAAAGAGTGTCATGGCTGCAGAGTATCAAAAGCAGCAGAGTAATCGAGTAACAGTAAAACAGCTTCTTGTCCTTTGTCTTGTGATAGAAGCAGATAATTACACACACAAAGTAGGGCACCGTCTCCAAACTATGGTTTTGTCGATATGCAGACTGCATGGTAGCATTTAGATTGTTTATAGATAAGTAGCTCTGCACCTCAAGTATAGCATCACGTTCAATTGGTTTGGAAAGGAACTTTAAATTAGCCACAGGTCTGACCTTTTTTAAGGTTTTCAGGGTTTTCAGGGTCCAGCTATGAATTTTTCAGAAGTGGAGTGATGTTGGCGTGCCTCAGCAAGCCTGGAAAACAATCATTAGTAAATAAGGTATTGATGATATGAATAATGATGGGAGCAAGTTTAATGGCACATTTCTTTACAACTTGCGAGGGGGCTGGATTAAGTGCATATGTTGAAGCAGGGGGTTCGGCCAAGAGACTGACAACTTGGTGCTCTGACCAGTGTAAACTTCTTGAAGATGGATTCACCGATTGTGTCGCTGTATAATGAAGCGGCGTGTTAAGAAGATTTCAGGACATCCTGAACTATGTGGTCGGCATTCTCAGCACAGAAAGTGGAGAAATGTTTTAATAGTTGCCCAGGCCTAGACATACAGTGACACAATCCTTAAATCCTTTCAGCAAGAATTTTACTATATTGCACCTGCAGCAATTAATACGCCACAATCCATTTTGAGGCATTAAATTTTTTTGACTATGTTGAAGTCGCAAACTAGTCGAGTAGCAAATTGCACTAGTCCCCGGGCTTTAATTGTGGGGTACAGTATTTCTTGTTAAAGCCTGTTCTCAAACCTGATCATTTTAATAACCACTGTTCTGTGAAATTGTTCTGAAAAATTTGTGTTTGGCAATAAAGAAATCAATTTTAAGACAGGTAATTTGTGTTGGCCTTTATTTAGAAATTGACGTAATCTGCGAAGCACCTCCTAATCCGAATGGTCACACCTACACCGCAATAGTTGAAGGATTCCCCCAGAATGTGTCAGATCTCCGAGTTGGTAACATAGTTGCAGATGTTGATCGAAACCGGAGGATTCCTGTACGTCTTTGCAATATTACCGCCAAGCCTATCACAATTAGACGTAATTGTAAGCTTGCACAAGTTTCCTCCATCATCCATGTGGACAACGAATCTCTTCCCATGCAACCACTGGAGCATTCACAGGACAGACGAGGCATGGCAGAAATTGCAGCTAGTCTCCATCCAACAAATCTCCATCCAACTAATGGTCTCCTTCACACTCGTCATCATCCAACTAATGATCTCCTTCATACTAGTCTCCATCCAACAAAACTCCAACAACCAACAGTAGGCAGAAGCAGAAATGTCACAGCATCTGAAGATTTTGCTAACATCCCATCTTTGGACTCATCCTATGCCAAGCTTGATAATGACACACAGAGAGAACAACTAGCAGCTCTTCTTCACAAACTGGATAATGGGTGCACTTCCACAATCATGCACACCATACCCCTGATAGACACCCATCCATTCCGTCTTCCTCACCATCGTATACCACCAACACAGTACCAAGCCGTAAGAGAACATCTTAAAGGTATGGAAGAGTCAGGAGCCATCAGTCGTAGCTGTTCTCCATATGCCTCTCCGATGGTAATAGTCCACAAGAAAGACGGGTCTCTTCGAATATGCATTGACTATAGACAGTTAAACAACAGGACTGTGCGTGACGCATTTCCTCTTCCGAGAATAGAAGAAGCATTGGATGCACTAGGCAGTGCAACTTTCTTCACGACACTGGACTTGACGCCAGGGTACTGGCAGGTGGAAGTTGAAGAGTGTGATAAGGCTAAAACTGCGTTCACCACCCCAAGCGATAACGAAGACCCCCCGGTCTATGATGATTTTGTAACCAAGCTAAGAGACAACCTTCAATCCGCTTACAAAATCGCAAATGAGCTCACCGAGAAAGCCAAGTCCAAACAAAAACGTCTCTACGACAGAAACACACAAGAGGCAACTCTCCATCCAGGCGACCGCGTGCTTGTACAGCACAAACACATAGTAGGAACTCAGAAGTTAGCAGATAGATGGGAGCCCAACCCATACGTAGTGGTCTCAAAACAGCCAAATCTGCCAGTATATGTAGTCTGCTCACTGAACGATGGTAAAGAAAGAACACTACAACGTAACCTTCTCACCTCAAGCAGGTTCCTTCCAGTAGATATGCAGTCTCCTTCAACAGATGATACAGTTGAAGCCAAATCTCCTTCAAAAGATGACACAGTTGAAGACAAATCTCCTTCCGACGATCAAACCGTCGCAGACAAATCTTCTTCAGAAGCAGATGACACCGTCGCTGAAAAATCTCCTTCAAAAAATGGTGACACAGTAGAAGTAGAAAATCTCGTAAGTCCAAACGAAGACTGGCAAACTACAGAGGAACAAACTTCAAGTGACGAAAAGGTTGATATTGCATTTATCCCTGTCATGGTGCAGCCGAACATCACACAAAACATCAATCGGCCCGAAAACCACCCACAAATACAGCCAGTTGACGACGTAAGTAAAACGTCAGTTGACGTAAGTGAATCGTCAAGTTTCTCTCTTCTACCTGAGTCAAGTTCAACACCAACCACAGACAACACCTCAACATCTTCTTCAGAGTCCTCCAGAGAACAAATACAATTGGTGGCATCACTTGATCAGCCAGGTCCAGAAACGGAGAAATCTACTAGTAGTCCAGAAACGGAGAAGTCTACTTCTGGTACAGAAACAGGGAAGTCTACTTCTAGTCCAGACACAGAGAAATCTACTGGCGTCACGGACGCATCAACAGATGAACCCGACCTACGTCTTAGTCGCTCAAGAAGAATACGCAAACCAGTCTAAAGGCTGATGTATGATTATCTTGGGCAGACGAAGTCACATAGAATAAGAGACGAAGACGAAGTAGAACAGCTCCAGTCAAAACTACTAGCTGGAAAGAAATTGTTGGCAAAATGGAAGAGTCCTCAAATGAATGCAAGAAGAAAAATGGCCAGCGTGAGATTTTTCCTACAGGAACATAGCTGAAGCATTTTGCTATTTTTATTACCCCCCCATGTTTTTTTTTTTTATTTCTACAAGTACATGTTTATCCCATGATGAAAATAGTTTTGGATATAGCTTGGTAGTAGTTTAGTTTATTAATTAACGGTTAATTAGTTTCTAAGTTACAGTTGAGTCACGAGGAAGTAGATAAGTAACAGTAGCGTATTATTTTTTTGTAAATACTTTGGTTTAATGACAAAATGTCGTGGACGACATTTATTCAAAAGGGAGAGCAATGTGACGGTCATGAACTATTACATTTGCCCACAGTCTATTTTTTATTTAACTTCACTCTCTATTACGTAATACCTCCAAATAGCGCCCTCCAGCGATAAAAATTTCGCGGGCTTTCAGTTCATAAGATCCTTAGACGAAGATCTCATCACATCGTATTTATCTTCGTCAACAGGTAATTATGTTTTTATATTGTTTAATGCTTACCTTCTGCATTTATATTGTTTAACTAAATCATTCTTTATGTTCCGTTTACCGTCATAGTCTAAGTTGTATATATTTACGGTTGAAATCTTTGATTTATTGACTCGTTTGCCATGTATTATGGAGTCAAACGAGGAGTTACCCCTAGGTCATGTTCATGCCTTAAGACAAGTTATGTATTCGTTTTGTAAATTACATCGGGACAAGTCAGTCCCTTTATTGTAAATATATCTATAGTGCTTTTTTTAAGTAAGCTCTGTTTTGGATCCAGCTTACGATTAGTTTATATTTTTCTTTGATTTCCAAGATGGCAGACGACGCCTAGAATTATGGCGTGAACCGCAGGGAGAACTGTAAAAGTTCATAAGATCCTGAGATCCTTAGACGAAGATCTCATCACATCGTATTTATCTTCGTCAACAGATTCATGAGTGTAAATAAAATACTGGAAAGCTAACAACTGAACAGCCGTGTCACGTCAATCTTTAATACAGTCAGAGGGGTCACATAACGAAGATGCAAGAATTTTCTTCCTCCATAGTCCAAAATAATGCGGAAAGGGGAAAAAGAAAAAGGGATTAATGATGACATTGGACAGGGAAAAATTAAACTGGACAGAGAAAAATACACTAACTGAGAACCACCTGACTGGCGGGACCTGCGGGGAAGGAGGAAAGTTATGGGACGGCAAAAAGTGCACAGAACAATTCACGTGCGGGATGTCGGGAAGGAGGCACGAGTTAGATTTGGGACGGGGATAGGAGGTATGGGTACAAAGTGTTACGTCTGTGGGACGGGGGACAGAGGTACGGCAACAAAAGAAATGACGGGGAAAATGAACAGGGCTAGGGTAGAGATTGAACAAAATTAAAAGGGACTATCATTAAATGGGACATGGGACAGGAAAATATTAAACTGAATGGGGGAGGGATCAAGCCCATGAAACGGGAAAGAACCACAAACAGGACCCGCGGGAAACTGGAAAATATGAGTTATGGGCAAACAGTGGCAAGAAAAGAACAATGCCAAATGCCACGGAGGCCTGGGTTAGATATGGGAATGGATAGGGAAGGGGCACACGGTGGGACAGGGAGTTGGGAGGAAAAAAATGGTGAGGGGGAGAAAAGAAAAGGGACTTGAAAACGATACAGGACAGGAAAATAATAAACTGAACGGGAACAAAATAAACGACACGGGATATTAACGGGACTGGGAAAGACCCACTATCGGGAACCTTGATAACGGCCTTATTTACATAATATGGCAACGCTCAGAGTGCACGCAGTGCTGCAAGATATCCAAGACTATAGTAGCTTGCCAGTATAGTCTAGATTTCAAGCTCGCCAGTAAACTAAATCATACCGTGGAGGGCGCGCTTTAGCGACTGCGCGTAGAACACTGACCAATATCAAGCACTATAGTCATGGGCCAACACTAACCATGATGGTTTTTTACAATAAAGCCCTTTTCACAAAAGGAAAATAAGCAGCCGTCGATTTCACAAAGAGTTAGGACTCGTCTAATCTCGAGTTAGGACGAGTAACTCTTCGTAACTTAGGATTAATCTTAAGGTCTGCATGCTACAGTGCAGGGTTGGGACTCGTCCTAAGTCCTAAGATTAATCTTAAGTTAGGAAGAGTTTTGTGAAATCTACGGCAGGGGTCCTTGGTCCTTAGAACAAAACGTTCTTTAATCCACCTCGTGTGAAACATACCTCTCCTTAAATAGGCATGGGTCCCTTGTCCTTTTAAGACCACAGTCGAGACCTCCGCCTTAAAAACACAAAGTTGTGTAAATTATACAACAATCGTTCATGCGTGCTGCATGAATGAACATTGCTGGCGTAACGAAGGACCCTGGTGCAGCTGGAGCTACCACATATGCGCGCAAGAAGAAACACATGATGCAAGTAAATCCAGGTGCTCGATCTCGTCATACGGTAACGTTGAAAAGAAACCTTTTGAACATGTTTATGAACAAGTGTGTGTTAGACTCCTTCAAGTTGCCAAGATGTTGCCTGGTTGACAAAATGATGACCAATGGGTTCGAAGTACACCACAAAATGTGAAAGTGAAGGAGAGGCGAAACAGAGTATCTGTCATGCGCTCAGTCCACTACTCATTATCAGAGCACACTGATCCAAACATTCAGTCATTAACCATCGGTTCGTTTCAGAACCAACACTACTCTAAAGAGATATTCACATGGTGTTTACAAACACAAACCTCTGTAGTTGTACTTCCACCATCCAAAGTTTCAAATCCTACTGACAACAATGTACTCAACTTTGGCTGGACATTGTATACACGAGTCTACATTCTCTTAACCAAAATCCTCTGTGTTTGGACAATAATGACATTCTCAAACAAAATCATTAGGGTGGGTGCATCTAGAAATTGGCTGCTTGGCTATTGACAAATTTATTTTGAGAAAAAATCTGTTGGACCAAATTTCTTTCGTTCAGTGGGTTTCTTGTTTGTTTTGTTTTTGTTCTGTTCTGTTCTTAATTGTGTGCTGAGATATGGTAAATGAAGTCAAGGTTGGAAGTGTGACTGATTTTTTAGATGGGTCTAGATGATGTTCTACTTGAGTTGAAATAAGACACCTCTGTCTTAAGATTGGTGTTTTACCTGTGAGTAGTAAGCTTCTTCAAATGCCATCCCTGATGCAAGATCCACCTACCCAAAACAAAGATATAACATTCCATAAAAGGCAGGTTCATTATCAATAACAGTGGTATTTATCTCCTTCAAAGCAACATTACTCTAGTCTAACGGTAGCACTTTTCACATAGTAAGTACATGTCACTACACATGATATAGCCTTACATGGTTTATTATACATCCAAGTGTAGTTCCTTTTAAAGGGTAGGTACACTATTGGTAATTGTTATATAAAGACCTGTGTTCTCACCTGGTGTATCCCATCATAACCACAAAATAACAAGCCTGTACAAATTTGGGCTCAATTGGTCATAGAAGTTGCGAGAAATTGATGAAAGAAAAAACACCCTTGTTGGACGAATTTGTGTGCTTTCAGATAGGAATAAAAGTCTTTTATTATTTTAGTGAGAAATTACCTCTTTCTCACAAACTACGTTACTTCAGAGGGACTCGTTTCCCACAATGTTTTATACTATCAACAGCTCACCAATGTTCGTTACCAAGTCAGTTTTTAAGTTAATATTGGTTTTGAGTAATTACCAAATGTGTTCCTTCCCTTTAAAGGAACTGGACATGCTTAATGTTTTGAACTGTTGGTCTGTTTCAATTCTATAGGATTGTAGATATACCTGTGGAAATTTCATCTCAAAAGAAGGCTCCATTATTGAAATATTTGGGAAATTCTGAAGGTCTTTTTTAAATGCAGGACAGGACCCCGTCCCAGTGCATACAGAGCAAGCAACGACATACTCAACCTTTTGAGATGAAACTTTAACATGTTAGTTTCATCATAGGTTTCATATTTACAAATATGTGAACCTCGATGTACATTATTGGGCCTTTCATCATAGGTTTCATATTGACAAATATGTGAACCTCGATGTACATTATTGGGCCTTTCATCATAAGTTTCATATTGACAAATATGTGAACCTCGATGTACATTATTGGGCCTTTCATCATAGGTTTCATATTGACAAATATGTGAACCTCGATGTACATTATTGGGCCTTTCATCATAGGTTTCATATTGACAAATATGTGAACCTCGATGTACATCATTGGGCCTTTCATCATAGGTTTCATATTGACAAATATGTGAACCTCGATGTACATTATTGGGCCTTTCATCATAGGTTTCATATTGACAAATATGTGAACCTCGATGTACATTATTGGGCCTTTCATCATAGGTTTCATATTGACAAATATGTGAACCTCGATGTACATTATTGGGCCTTTCATACATTTTGTAAAATAAATTCCACACCAATCCAAGAGTTCTAAAAAGATTGTATGTTTGCTGAAATGTTCATCTGAAGTAATGTAGAAATGTTATTTTAAAGTAAAAGTACTTCTTTTTTCTTCTTTTTTCTAAAGTTTAACAGGAGGAGATGGGTCCAAAAATGATGCGTTGGTTAGAAGCACTGCAGCCGTTGATAATGCATCATGTTTTGAGAAACTGTTCCCTTCCAAGGAATGTGTTTTTAGAGAAAGGGATTCAAAGCAGACATGGTGGAGAAAACCTACTACCAGCTGCTCCATACTCTATATCTCACGCAACAACTCCATCACCTCATCATAACAAACTCTGATTGCACTCCGTTCATTATCAACATTTAACAAACACACACGTTCTTGGGAACGATCAAGCTTAACGTGGGCGAAAATGCATACATTTACTACAATTGGCCTATTTGTGGATGAAACAATGGCATTGCCTAATCAGGAATAGACTTTTCAGGAAAACGTCGAAGGCAGGATTTCGTTCAACCATAAGTTCTGAAGTTGATTCAGATATTTTAGTGAGAAATTACTTCTTTCTTGCAAATTTGGTTACTTCAGAGGGAGCGTTTCTCACAATGTTTCATACTATCGACAGCCCTCAATTGCTAACATGTATGCTAACATTTATTTTGAGTAATTACTAAAAGTGTCCAGTGCCTTATGTGAAAATTTGTGAACACAAGTTTTTTGCCCAATGTTTGTATTGTGTAAAAAGCTATGATTTTTTTTCCAATGGGAACAAATTATATTGTTTTGACAATATTCAATAATACATGGCACAAAATTCTTACCTGTATACCCTTATTAACTGCTTTCTTTACCATCTTGACAGCTATAGGACCTTGTGGTAGAATTTCTTGAGCCAATTGCAAGGCTGCCTGGTAAGCTGCATCTCCTCCGTCATTCTGTTCCACTGCTCTATTCACAATACCCAGTCGAGCAGCTTCACATCCATCAAATACACGGGCAGTAAACATAAGCTCCTTTGCAATGGCAGGATTTATTAAGCGTGACAATCGTTGAGTTCCACCTTCATAATACAAAAGCTTTGGTTAAACTGTATATCTTTCTTCCTCAAGCAAAACTTACATAATGCACTCGGTAAATCATTCATGGACTTACTGAATGACAGAATCAAGTACCTTCTATACAGGGTGTCTCAAAAAAAAAAGGTAATCCTACTGTATGTTTTTTATGGCCAGACTATATGTTTACCAGCAGAAAGCATGGAATCTTCTAAAAGCCGAAGCCTTGGGCTTTTCAATGATACCTTGGGTTACATTCCATGGTCATGCATCAGGGAGCACCACTGTCTTGAAGTTGTGGTTCTGGTCTTCAGACAATGTGTAAACCTCAGGTTGTCCCAATGGTTCAGCTAACGGCAGAACAGAGAATCTTTGTGGTCAAAAAATGGTATGAAACGTTTCATGAACGTCGCGAGAAGACATTTTCCACTCAATGGGTCAATGTTGTTTTTTGAGTAGTTATTGCCTCAAAACCTCAAGGCATACGTGTGGCAAAATGGCAGTTTTTTAAAATGTATCTGTTACTGTGTGAGGAGTAGCTTTGAATAAATCATAATTCATAAATACCTCAGACAGTTTCGCTATTTCTATTGGTGGAGAGCGCGTTCTGTGGGTGTTTATAAACCTTTGTTTATGACCGATAAAAAGTGTTAATTCATGGGCGTGACACGCGACCTTGCTCCTGTCATGCCTGTTCTTATAAGACAGTTTCTTCATTCCTATTGGTCGAGAGCAACGGCTGAAACAGTTGTGCCACATCCGGCGATACGCGCGACGTGCACAGCATTCCCTTATAAGGAGTTGTTTACCCGAGGGCGATGGAAGGCTGTACCATTTCATAGCTGGAGGGGTGTTGTGTTGAAAGAAATCATTTAACAAATACAATTTTTGCATTTATTTCACTTTTTGACCAAAAAGTGATGATGTGTTTGACCGAAATAGTATTTATGAATGGGAATCAAAGTGTGTTGAATCGGTTTTCAACTAGTGGTTTAAACCCGCCGAGACCTGGTTCTTTATAATTTACCTCGACTTCGTCTTGGTAAAATTATCAAGAACCAGGCCTCGTTGGGATTAAACCACTAGTTGAAAGCCTCTTCACCACACATTGATTCCCTAATTTATTTACGTTAATTCTGAATTCTTCCAGTGCTGCTGTTAAAATTGTGACATGAGGTGATGCACCAACTTCCTGGCTTACAAATATATTTTACAACGACATCTATTTTATGGATCAAATCACCAAAAAAACTGCACTGAATCATGTAGTCTACTGTCGTGTCTACATGCACAAGTGGTTGGTTTTCAAGTAGTGTTACATATCAAACCTTGTTCTATTGCGCTCATAGAGTTATATATAAGAACTAGAGGGCGCACTGGCTTATATACGCGACCAGGCATGCGCGCAGGCGGCAATTTTTCTAAGTTGACAAAACAGGCATCGTACAGCGTGTGTTCGTGCGGCCATTTTGTAAGTGGCGTAACAGCATCGCGAAAAGCATTCAATAAACACAAACTCGAAAGTGTACTTCATATCCAACGCGCGTACAGAATGGCGCGCGTTTCTCCTTGCGGTCCCGTCGCGTTTGTGCAAGACGCATGACCAGTGTGCCCTCTAGTTCTTATAAATAACTCTATGATCGCACTGTTCTAATGGGTACCGGTCACTTTGGCACTTGCAAACACAGCACCTACAACCTCGACACCTAAACCCAAACTCGGCACATGTACAAATACAAACTCGGCACCCACTTGAAAACGTCAGATTTTCACACTGCATGGTAGGCCTCATTTTTATGTAAAAGTTTTGTCCCACCATAGTCCCCTTAAAAGCTTGATTGTGTTATACAGTTATCAGTAATAACATAACAAATATTATTGGGGCAAGGTTAGGCCTATGATATAGCACTGGATGAAAAAAATAACACTGAAAGGAGTGTGCAACAAATGATCTTTGGTGTGTGCACACCATAGCAAATCACGCTCAGAACTAGCATGGAGCTGTCGGACAATTAGTCCCCATCACGGCCGGTGCCTTTCGGCAAATCAGGCTTTGTTAAAAAACAAAAATCCATTGAAAATCATTAACCAAACTAAACACATAAACACTTATTAAAACTAGAAATTAAAAAAAACAAACTATAGGTGTTCGGACGTGTGAAAGGGGTTGTTTCACAAGTGTGTTCACTTTACTAGTCACAATAAAAAAAGTACCAATCAAAGCAAGCAATCGCTTTGGCCTACATGGTCACCAACATACCCATTTTTGTACGTAATGCCCTTTCATATGATGTATAGATTGTCAAAATAGCTTTTGTGGTTGAGGACATAGTGGTTGAGGACAATGTTTGTTGAAAACGCCTTGAAAACAGGCTTAAGCCAAGCTATTTATAGAAAGAAAAAGAAGAAAAAAAGAAAAAATTTTGTCGCCAAGTTACAAAATATCTGAAAGGGACGGAGAGAACCTTGTAATAAATGATCAAAATTGCAAAAAAATTCAAAACGACATGATGGCGTCATCATGACGTCATTTCGAGTTACACCTAGTTTCACCTCAGTCGAACCTTTGGTTTGGCAGACACACAGCTTTGGAAAGTGCACCTTTAAATCAATACCACGTGACACATGATGACGTCATCAAGCTAAGACGCCACAGATAAGTTGCTATTATGAAGGAGATTATGTATACCAATTTTGAAACAATTATCATAAACTCTGCCACAGACATATAGTAGAAGTGTATTTTGAGATGAGTTTCATCTGCCACTAGACAGCGCTCTTACATTTAGTGACGTAATTGGTATTATTTTTTTAAACCAGACCTTTGCCAGAGTTGTATTAAGTAATGGTAAAGCATCAAAAGGTATACATATCAACCTAAAATCCATTAAATAATGCCTTTTCAAAGTATGTTACAGGCAATTCCAGGTTAGACAGGTCAAAAGGTCACTAGAAGGTCACCAACGTATCCATTTTTGTAAAGTATGTAAAGCCCTTTAATATGATGTATAGATTGTCAAAATAGCTTGTGTGGTTGAGGAAATAATATTGACGACTTCAGAAGAGACTATACCGTAAGGGAACTGTATGTTGAATACGCCTTGAACGAAGACTATTAATTGTACGCTAAGCATCGCGCTCTATGGGTGAGCACTGGAGCGTGACTCAACACATGTTTTATGTGTACAATCTTTACGCCGACCAATGGTGACATTTTTCTGTGCTGTGTTTACAGAGTTTTTAATTTCCTTTCCGATGATGTATCGATTGTAAGAATCCGTCATGTGGATCAAAAGTTATGATTTTTTGAAATAATAAACTTTGACTTTTCATAACTCAAGAATGGATGACGTCATCATGATGAAACTTATACATTTTTCTTCTCCTAGTGAATATCTAACTATGTTCAAAGTTTCAAGTTCATACGAGTTTGTGAAAGTTGTCTTTGTTAGCGGACAAGGGACGCTGAGATGAAGAAGAAGTATGAAGAAAGAAAAAAAAGGGAAAAAAAACGAATCACAAATAAGAGGTGTTCTGGGCCGTTGCCCCGAACACCTAAAAAGAAAACGAACAAAAATAATAGGTGTTCCGGGCCGTTGCCCCGAACAACTAATTAATAAGTGCACAATAGTCACACATAACAGCACCGAGTGTCACTGCAGTTGTAAAGAAGACTGACACTTACCTCCTCCTGGTATAATAGCGAGTTTAGTCTCAACGAGACCCATCTTAGCTGTACTAGCTGGAAAATAAAAACACAAAAACAATGCCTTCAAAACTCCACAACTCACAAAGTGAGATAACTAATGTTGACAAGTTAATTTGTTTAGGCAGGCGTCAATTTGAAGCCTGGACCCACACTCTTCACGTCATCACCTTTCTTGCAATGAAATCTTCGTGATTAGAGAACAGCTGTCAACGTACATTGAGAAAATATGCAGCGACAGCAATGTGTTTACTAGTAAGAGGTTTAGATAGTATAACATATATCTGGAATGAGGTTGACATTCTACCCCCACATACTTGTAATATCTTTCAACCCCGGAAATTTGAGTCATTACCAGTCAGTTAAGAACTGCCCCTTTCGCATATGTTTCTTTATTTTTTTATATACATGTATACTGTAGAACATGGACAATGGAGATCGCGGCAAAACCTTTTTTAGAACTTAAAAAGAATCTCTCTTTTGGATTTTACTGCCTTCCCTCTCATTTATTGTGAAAAAAGACTTTTGCTTACTCGTCCAGCAGACTAGTACAGCACATTTGGAGAACGGGCAACAGCAGGGCAGCCGCTAATTTTGATTCCTGCCCGATGGCTTGATAACATATGCAAAAACCATCACCGATTAAATGGTGGACTGGAGAACCAACACTGAAATCCAATTCCCTTTTATTTTCGCTTATTTGTTATTGTTTTGTTAATTTGACATCCTAGCGGCTTCACGTTGCAGACACATAACAGCACCGAGTGTCATTTTGATTGCAGCAGCAAACCCAGGAACAAACTCTGTAAACACTCGTGTGCAGATAGACTGACAGTTAGACTTGACAAAACACAAGTACGACTGTTCTTCACTGTCTACGAAATGTAGTGAGAATTTGGTTAAGATCAATCGCTGTATATAAACATTAAATTTACTCCAAGAGTAGACAAACTCCCCACACATGCATATTCCGGTGACTTCAACATCTAGCAGGCGATCCTACCCCCCCCCCCCTTGATTTTTACTTCACACTGAACTCGAAGACGACATATTTTGAAGTTATAAAATCTGGAAATCTTGAAAAATCTGGAATACGCTCATGCCTGTAGTAATCTTTGAAGATAAACTTTTCTTCAAGTTCGTGCAAGTCGCCATTTTTTTCTTTTGGGCGGCACAAATTTTGTTTCTCTGCATAATTTACAAACTTAAACAGAGGAAGCCCCAGCGCAAACCTTGAACATCTGTGATCTTTATTGTTCAAACCACTTTCTTCACCACTTGTCATTAAATAAGAGCTGTATGAAGAAAATTGACTTGAATAGATTGAATGGGTAAGCTCAAGCATTATTATAAACTGCTCACAAAAAGTAAGGAAACTTTTTGTTATTATTTAATACTCTCCTTGTATATGGTATATATCAATGCAAAGCTGAACTGTTCCTCTTTAAAATGATACCACATTT
The DNA here is from genome assembly GCF_902459465.1 of Asterias rubens. Classification (NCBI taxonomy): domain Eukaryota; kingdom Metazoa; phylum Echinodermata; class Asteroidea; order Forcipulatida; family Asteriidae; genus Asterias; species Asterias rubens. Next base: position 6,095,547 of record NC_047063.1, read on the forward strand.
GCAACGATTACATGTTGCTGAACTTGGCTACACGAATAACAATGAGGCAAAGTCACAAATCAAATGTGCCAAAATTACCATTGTCTGTGAAAGGTCAATAGGTGATGCTCAATATTCAAACCGATCAAGCTTTTCAGAACCATTAATGGTTTACACAATGATTTGCACCAGTGATCTCATCGGACACAATTAACCCTCATCTCATGAAAAACACCTTGATGGGTATTTGCAAGACAATATTCTACAGCCGAATGCAGTCCCATACTTGCAGACTCTTGGACCAAATGCCATCTTTCAAGATGACAACGCTCGCCCCCATCGAGCCCGACTGGTGACTGACTACCTGAAAAGTGTTGGGGTGCACTGGATGGATTGGCCCGCTAACAGTCCAGACCTGAATCCCATGGAACATCTGTGGGACCAGCTTGGTCTTGCTGTCCGCACCAGAACCACCAACACGTCAACTGTGGCTGACCTAACCAGGTTCCTTAATAAAGAATGGAACACCATCCCTCAGCAGCGCATCACAAGACTTGTGTGCAGCATGGAGAAGAAGGTGACAGGCTGTCATCAACGCCTTCGGATCATCCACTTGTTACTGAACTTTTTGTATCAATAAAGTGTATTAACATCAATTAGTTGTCTTGCTCTATATCAAACTTCTTGTCTCAATAAAGTGGATTAAGATCAGTAAGTTGTCTTGCTTGTTTGAACTACAGTGTCAAGTTGATTGTTCACACAGTAACACAAAATTGCTAATTTTGGTACATTTGATTTGTGACTTTGTCTTATTCTCATTAAAGGCAGTGATAAAACCTTTCTTGGTGACGAGTAATGGGGAGAGGTTGATGGTATAAAACATTGTGAGAAACGGCTCCCTCTGAAGTGCCATAGTTTTGGAGAAAGAAGTAATTTTCCACAAATTTGATTTCGAGACCTCAGATTTAGAATTTGAGGTCTCGAAATCAACCATGTAAACAATGGTAAACGCATACAACTTCGTGTGACAAGGGTGTTTTTTCTTTCATTATTATCTCGCAACTTCAATGACCGATTGAGCTCAAATTTTCACAGGTTTGTTATTTTATGCATATGTTGAGATACACCAACTGTGAAGGCTAGTCTTTTACAATTACCAATAGTGTCCACTGCCTTTAACATGGTCAAGTCCAGCAACATGTAACCATTGCAATTGTGGTATCATTTTGAAGAGGAACAGTTCAGCTTTGCAATGATATATACCATATACAAAGAAAGTATTTAATAATGACAAATATACAGGATTGAAATATGTTTCCTTACTTTTTGTGAGCAGTTTATATTTGGTTTGCGGTGTGTACATCTACTTGCCAGGTAGAGTTTGTTCTTAGAGAACTGTCTTGCTTTATTCTACTACTGCGGAGTAGATGTTCGCGGTTCGAGAGACTTCTCAGTTCTGAAAAGACTGTCCTGCTTTTTTAACTATTACCCGGGCGGATGATATAGAAAATAGGCTGGGACTACTACTTTAGCTTATACGTAGGATCGTGATTAACTGTACTACCGCCAAGTCAGTTAAATTGGGTTCAACATTTTGACTAGCTTGCTCTAGTCATCGTCAGGAGACTGAAGAGGTACGAGAAGAGATAAAGGTTCAGAGGATCCAGTGTAAGTCAATCAATGCTCTGATTAGTTGTGTGGTTGGCGGGTTCAGGGATATTGTGAGGGTTGCCAATAGCCTTGATTCAAGGCTGTTGGCGTATTGTGCCCTGGCCCGGTGGAAGTTAAACAATGTTGCACTTTAGATTCTGCCTTCTGATCTTGAAACAGCAAGCAATATTAATTTTTTATTTTTAGTTGCTCCCATCCGCCAAAAATACTATATTTTGGGGTTTGTTTAATTTGTTCGTTCAGTGTTTTTTTATTTTACTAATGATATTAGTCTGCTGAGCTTGCACATTTAAGAAAGTCACTATGGAAAAGGTCAATTTCGGTTTATTCGTTCCGCATTTACGTGAATAAGTGTAACGACGGACAATGGAGTCGTCCACGATGCATACAAGTAATATTATTAATATTATTTTTTGGAGGGGCAGATGTTTTTTCCTGTCGTTTTTTTTTATGACACTCAGGATAGTATGGTTATTTCAATAGTGAATTTTGTTTATTTTACAGTTAAGTTGTTAAAACAAGAAATAAATAAAAACACGGTAATAAGAGTCTCAGTCAACGATTCTGGTCAATAATGTGGCAGAGCGGCATACAAAGCAAAAATGTTGAAATGTTGTTATACTTTGTATCAAGTTACAACAAAGTGTAACAATGTTGTATGATAAGAACCCAAGTATTTACAATTGCGGCACATCTAAGGGAATTGTGGCTCGCCGACTTTGGACATGGAGTGGCTGGCTTGTGGTTGAATTCTGGGTTTACTTTTAGATGGTCTTGATAGATCGTTTTGGGGGACCGAACCCAAAACAGACTTAATCCCGGTAAAACTTAACCCTGCCAAGAAAATCTTGGTGTTAAAAAAACGAATCACCAAATTCCCCGGACTTAATTCCTAATAAAACTGTGAACGCTCGCCTGGTTTGTGAGTTTTTATGACAGTGGCTGGCTAGACTTTCATAACAAAAACATTAATGTCTTCATCATAGTATTTTGACTATTTATAGGTGGCGCAAAACTCCCAACAAAAATACTCAAAAAACATCAAAACTAAATCACAGTAACAGTTCCTTAACTTGCTGTTCATCCAAGCCAGGGTTTACTTAAAGTCCCAGCTGAACGAGGCAATAAACCAGCTGGAATTGTATTTATTCTTGTTCATAAAGTGTTTGTTTGTCATTAAATTATTTTTTTGAAATTTTTGCACTTCTGAATTTTTCGTAATAATCCATCAAAAATTTAGGCCCGAGTCTGACGATTTAAAAAAGCTTCTGCCGTTGGCGGCGCACTCCATGATTTTGATATGGCATGGTAACGTCATGTGTGGGAGTTAGCCCAGGTAAACAAATCACCACACGCTGCTAACGTACCTCCATGATTTGTGTATTTAACGTGTCTCGCCGCAGCTAAATAATTCTGGATTTACAAAAGTATCTACTGTAGGCAAAATGCCTGCATCTTGTGTCGTCGGTGGGTGTACGAGAACTATTTCGAAGAATCCAGAGATACATTTTGTCAGGTTCCCAAAGAATCCTTCAACCAGCACTGAATGGGTGCATTTTGTGCGTAACACTCGGTCGGATTTCAAACAGACCAAATGGTCAATGATTTGCAGTGCACACTTTACAGAAGACTGCCTGGATGACTCTACGAAGCTACAAAGCAGCATGGGGATCACACGTAACTTCAAGCTGAAGCCAGGCTCTGTGCCAAGCCTGAAGGCCCCAACCATACCTCCGCTATCGGCTGCAGACGATAGCCATGAAAGAGTTAGTGTTGACGCCGATGTGACACGGCCGACAAAGCATTCTGGTGCAGCCTTCAAGAAACGCCAGAGAACCCGGGTAGGGATGATTTATATCAGTCAGTTTCCATTTAATAGTATGACCAATCACTCAGTGGTAGTTAGATTATTATAGTTTATAACAATTGAACAAAGCATGGTTCTTATTATTCCTCCATGATTAGAGGTAGTAACCGACAGCATGAACAGTGCAAGTGTAACACGGAAAAGGATACAGTCAGAAAAAACGATGAATAAAACTAATAAAACACACTAACTGGCTTTAGGAAACCGGGTCTATACAGCAGAGTAAACACTTTATATTTTAGGCATGGAGTTATTCAGCCATGGATTCAAGCCATCGTTAACAACATTTACTGGGTCGCTGCCTCCACACTAGATGGGGATAAGGAGCTAATGCTTGCCAAATTTGACAGTGTTCACAACCATCTGTTAAACGTACACACTCATGATAACGCCATTTTCCCAAGATGTGCACATGGACCCTTGCCAGACCGTGAATGGCTAAAACCAGGTTAGAATAATTATCTTGTCAGCAATTTGGCACCCTAAAAGTGACTGAAAACTAGAGAACATACATGTAATAGTGTAGCTTGATCAAACTGTGCTGTATGACCCCCCCCCCCACAATTTTTTGGGGGTCCATTTGATACCAGTTATAAACAAATATTACAAATTTAAACCCAAATGTCATCAGTTTGCAAAACATTAAAGTTATTTTTTTTCTGATTTAGGAACCAAACCAGCACAGGAAGTAGGAAAAGTCCCTGGTTCCATACATATTCGGAAAGACATCCAGATGCTTTCCCCATCTATGCAAACATCCAGTGTGGAGGGCTTTCATTCAGTCATCAACCACTTCGCTCCCAAAATGTACGTCTTTTCATATGAGGGAATGCTGTCCAGGTTAGTGACATTGTACATGTACCTTTAGCAACAGTATGATTATAATTGATGACAATGGATGACCTGACCTGAAAATGACCTGAAAATAACATGGACTCGTCACATTGATGTGCCTGTTTGTCTTTACATAATATATCCTTTGTCCATCTTCTGCATTTTTAATAACTCTTTGGTTTGATGACCCTAAACATTTTTGTGTTTATCCTGTTGTATATTCAGCATTACATGTATATATTATATTTTTTTCTTATTTTTTGTTTTTTCTTATCATGTAGAATCTATATGGCTGCTCTGCATTATAACGAGAATTCAGGACGCAGACAATTAAAGACTTCAGAGGGCAACCTCCAGTACAACATTAAGTTTCCACGATCAAAGCAGGTCACTGGGGGGTATACTGTTCAGAAGCTCCTGGTCGACAACACATTTGGTAAGTTCAACACTTGCATTATGAAATTTACTATTTTTCCAGCATAGCATGCTCAATGGGTCACTGGTTTTCATAATTCTTCTACCTATAGTCATTGCTCTATACAGCAAAAAAAAAAGAGGTCAATATGAGGTCTTAAAAAAAAACACCGCTTGTATCATACTTCATGCGAATACAATTTTTGTCGTCGCAAATTTGCAAGGAATGGTTCGTATCCAAGTTGATTTGTGGGCAACTGCAGTGAAACATTCACTGCGAAAACAACCATGTGGCGTCAAACTTTGCTTTGCGTTCGCATTTGGAGAATCATGTCTCATTGTTGGATTTTATAGAGTGCATATTTTAATATTCATTAATTTCAGACTACGTCAAGAGAATTATTAAAAAGGCCGTTCTTCTGTGTCAACATAGAGACAAGACTTCCAGGCAGATGTACCCTCAACTTGTCTGCAATCCTGGGCCAATATCGAGTACACTGACCAGACCCAATAAAGACACTGCGGTACAATCATTTGTTTCGAGGTTTAACAAAATAACACAACCAGTTGCAAGAGCTGCCCCCATGCAGCAGGAATTAGCCACTGCATCATCTCAAGCCACACCAGGAGTGGTAGCAGATACACAAGTCAAGAAGAGTACGAAGAGAAAGAAAGGAAATCGGGAAGGTACTGATGTGCCACAAAGCACAACACGAGGGAAGAGAACCAAGTCAACTAAACAAGCTCCAGAATAACAACTTTTGGACACAGAAAACCCGGAAAAACTTTGGACATAATTGTTACTGTTTCTTCCAGCACCCATCACGCTGTGTGCATACAATATAGGCCTATCTGCAAGTACATGTACATGTATAGCCTACTGTACTGACGGTGATGACTGTAATACCTTCCACAGTGTGTATTCTCCTCAATACATAATTGTGTATCGCAGTATTTTTTACATAATACATGTAGTGGGTTTTTGTACGATACATGTATGCATACCATGTAAAAGCACATGTATGGTGTTTGTACATTTACATAGCAGTGGCAAGCAATAAACTAAGCCAGCTGGACAATTAGTGGGATTGTGGGACATAATTTGACTGGTCTTTGTTGGGTGATGTAACTGCCATTTGGCCAGCGAATCACTTTCGAGTGTACTGAACAAATTTCAAATACAATATAAAAATTATACCACTGTTGGTGTGCTAAATTCTTACTTGAGGGTTTTTCACAACTTGGTGGGGTGGGGGGGGGTTGGGGCTTGAGGTGGAGGTTTACCCACGTACTAGACTAAGTATGGGGGACATTTGCTGGGCTGGGTGTCATCTGCCGCATATGGGAAAAATACTGTAGGGGTTCACCATTATGAATTATTACAAATCAGCACAAGGTCTTTGGTTCAAGAATAAAATTTAATTTGATCACACTGAAAACATGAAAATTACCCTCGCATGTTTTTACAGAAGCCTTAAAATCCTTAAAACCTATCTCAAACAATATTGAAATGTACATGTATTTAATAAAGACACTGGACACCTTCGGTAATTGCCAAAGACAAGTCTTCTCACTTTGTGGTGTCTCTCTACACATGTATTGACAAACTGGTGAAAATTTTAACTAAATTGGTTGTTGAGGTTGTGAGAAAATAATTGAAGAAAAACTCCATTGTCGCACGAAGTTGTGTGCTTTCAGATGACATCAAGTATTTATCTGAGAAATTAATTCTTTCTCAAAAACTATGTGACTTTGGAGAGAGCTGTTGCTCACAATGTTTTATGCTGTAAAGAGTTCTCCATTGCCAAAAAAGACCGGGGATGAGTACATGAAGCAAGGGGGGACAACAAAATAATCATGTCACCTGGTGAAGTAGAAATTAAAAGTTGGTATTGATAATAGCATTACTATTGGTTAATCGAATAAATAATGGGTGAAGAGGATTTTTTGCAGTGGACATTATTTCATTGAATTTGTTTTTGACAGATCTTTTGCAAGTTATTGGATAGTTTGAGAATTTTGTTTACTTATACTATATGTACCCCCCCCCCCCCTCCAGCCCTCACTGCTAAAAATGGTATTCTTTAACAAGAAAAAACATCTAACTTTGAGAAAATATTTCTTTTTCTCAAAATATTTTCTCAAAATATTTTCTCAAAATAAGATGTTTTGTTTTGTCTCATTTCAAGAATACCATTTTTAGCAGTGCTCCTCTGGTTACGCCACTGAATGATGTACATGTTCATTAGGCCATCTCACACTAATCCAGTGGAGGATACCGAAATCCCTTGTAGAGTCCATTTGGGTGGGGGAAAGTTCGTCTGATGGCATCCATGATGCAGGAGGGTAGAGGTACTCTATTGAAGCGTCCTAGATATCCCCAGCACCATCTCACCACTTGCCGATAAGCAACATGACGATATTTTCTGTAAATTAAGTGAAATTAAACCATCAATACTTTGTCAAACAGAATCTTCGGCTGGGCCTTGTACCCCAGCATGGGGTGCAACAATTAAAATTTAATAACAATGCAGCTGAAAACACCAATGGGGTCGGGAAGAGATGTACATATCTGCTTTTTCATGGAAGACTGAAGGATTATGTCATTCTCTGCAATGCACAACCTAAGCATATTTAGTTGGTCTGAGCGAAAGAATTACACATTGACCAATTTCCAAATGGTAATTTTACAAAGAATGTACTTACTGATCTATAGTGTGCCCTCAACAGCATCTCTGCCGTAGTATGCCCGATACTGCAGATAAGCTGTCTCCAGCACACCAGGATGGAGGCACACAGCTTCAAACCAGTCATGTGAAGCTAGACACTGGTTTGCATCTTCCAAGTCAATTTCCAGGGTTGTCATTTTTGTCCTCGTTTTCTCTACTTCCTTGCAGCATATTCAGAGTTCACTGCTAATGGCTGTTGGAAACAGTGACCACAAGAACACCTGAAAAAATGGAGGAGAAGATTGTAAACATGGCCAAGTTTATGAATGAGCGTGGACTCTTCATTTAGGCTTGTGGGTGTCAGATGCAAAGAAACCACTGCATTCAATGCTCGGAATGGAATCTGGTACCCTAGCTCCCCCCCCCCCTGAAAATCAACAAGGCACCAATATTTGCTTGTATTTTTGTGGGATAGGTAGAAGGCTTCCCATTTACAAATATTACGTTCTGGGTGCTGTATAGTTTTTGAGAAATTAGTAAACAATACAAAAATAGTGTGCGTCTTATCATAAAGCAAGGGTCTCATGCAGTGCATGTAGTGTCCAGTGACGAAAATTGTTTTTGCATGTAAAAACGTACAAACCAGCTAAATTGTAAAAACTAAAATACCACAACTGGTAAATCCGTTTTTACCTTCTAACAAACTGAGAGACAAAAATTGTTTTTGTGACATTGTTTTACTCGTTTCTCAAATGTAATTCCGTGGACATTGTGTTTTGTGTTCACAAGACCATTCTCCAATGACACGTCCTGCTATAAATTATACGATGATTTATTTTTAAGACTGAGAGAGGGTTCAGCTCAGTTTCCAACATTCTCTAAACTTTAAAGTCCTTTTTAATCCCCCGACGACAGTGTATACGTGCAGAAATTGGGAGCACCAATAAACAGTCATGAAGTGATTCCATTGATAACTCAATAAATAAGGAAGGCACATTACCATGCTGTATTTAGGAGTCGATCTTGGTTGTTGTCGCCGGGTTCGTCTGGTGCAACGTCGGCTACTACTACTGCAAGTGGTTCAAACCGATACGGTTCTGCGCCACGACGATCCTCTCCCTCCGCTTCGTCGTCACTTCCCTCCCCCTCTCTCTCCTCGAGAGAGCTTCTATGGTCGCTGTCACTATCAGCAGTGGTTGTAGAGTACACATCTTCTTCATCAATGCTAAAATCTTCCCATGATTCGTCACTTTCTGACATTTTGAGAACTTTCACCGGTGGAACTTTCGAGTCGACGATAGAAAACTTGTTGCGTGTTCACTATAGCAGTGCATATACACAGAGTAGTACGCTGACAACTAACAACACGGGACTCCCACACATGACGTCACACGGATTTAGCCGAGTTGGGTGACGTCACGGTGCTTTTCGCGAATCTAGCCGAGCGGCCCAGCCGAGTCGTGGTCAGAATCTTTTTTTTTTTTAATGTAAATAGCATTTGTTGGGGATGTACCCGGTACTTCAATATTTATTAAACACTTGTAAATAGATTACAAGCACTAACTACAAACGTTTTCTCTCGTTCAGCTGGGACTTTAATTCTGTCATTTAAAAAAGACAGAAAATGTCAAGTTGCGCCGTCATTGACGGCATCGTTGCCGCTTCCCGCTTGCCATTATTACCCATGAGAATGCGACTGGGCTTCCCTCCCGGCCCGTTGGACAACTTACGATTTTTCGATGATCAATTTTTCATCACGATGTCTGAAAAAACATCTCCGAGTTATAAAAATGTGTAGTGTGAACACATCTTGCACTGCTCCGTGTTAGTGTGGAACTGGATTAAATTTTTAGTCTCTGGGTTAAACAATTTTTTTTTAGTGTGAAAGGAATCTCCAGGTCAGTTTTAATCCGTGTAGTTGGTGGACAGGACTGCCTGGTTTCTGAAGTTGATATTTTCTATGTTTGTATTTATTTTAAACACATTAATTAATTAATGTAAAATCATAATTCATACTGTGTGCAACCGATCAAAATATCAAGGGTTATTTACCAACATAATTATTTGTTTAATTAATTTAAACTGACTAATCATGGTAATTTACCTGCTTCTTAGTAATTGTATTGTATGTTTGCATAACGCTGTTACCATTTGTGTTTTGATGTTTGTAAATATGGCTGAATTAATAACAATAACATTACAACTTGTAAATTAGGACACAGGTCAAAGGCAAGTTGTAAATGATATTTGAAGAGAAAAAAAAAATATACAAAATATATATATATATAAACGAAAGACAGTGCCATTAACTATTTCCACTGGGCAAAACGTGTGTATGAAAAAATAAATTCTGGTGGTTTTAATAAAGGAGAGAACATTTTTTTGAAACCGACTTGATATTTAAAAAGAAACAACATGAACCAGTTATTGGACCTAGACGAACGACGTTGATATTTGCTTAGCTAGCTACAAGTATGCTATTTTACAGATGAGACTATTCTCCAGCTTTCGAGGAAAACGCATCATTTTTATAAACTGCAGTTTATTAAAATACAAAAGTGATGCAAACACTGATTTCTGGGGTGAAAAAGTACCACATCAGTAAATGTTTGCCGCTGCATGCCCCCACACACGTGAAAGTCATGAAGCCTTATAAAATCTGCGGGAAAGCACCTGTATAAATGCATGCGTTAAGGTTGCCTACACTGCCGTCATTAAAAGGCAAATCTTGAGTGCGACGGTTTATGTGATAGTAGAGATGAGATTGGTACCTAAATATGAACGAAAACACGGGTGAATTCGCCGCTATCATACCACGCGTGCGTGAAGTTCATGCTGCCTGCTGATGATAACGATCCCGTAATTTCTTGAATGCTTTTTCGGCGCTGCATGTTATGAGAGCGAGATGGTAAGCTAGTGCGTCACGACAACGTTTTGGATTGAAAAAAAAAAAAAAAATAGATTACAGAAAAACACAACAGAAGTTTTTTTTAAAAGTTTTTAAAAGCAAAGAAAAAACATGCATGATCAAAAGAGTGTCGGAATTTGGTTATAACTTGTCGACCCGGCACGCTATTTAATGCCTGGCTAGAACCCTAGGTGGAAGGGGAAACTTAATCATTGGCCTAGTAGGAGTAGTAGTACATCCATCTCTGTGTATTTGCCGGCATATCTGAAAAGTTGATTGACATCCCTTGATCCTTTACCGTGTTCTAAAAGGAAATGTATCAACTGCACCATTGCACAAAGGTTCTAAAAAGATCAACAGATTCAGAACAATTGAAGATTACTTTTTGTTGAATAGTTATCCGGACGGTCTGCAGACTGGTCACAGATATTCAGTGCATCATGTTTATTCATTAGCCTATTGACACTCCAACAATAGTGCCAACCCAGTGCACCTTATTAACTGTGCTGCGCTTGGCCGTACATGACCGTTCTGTCTGCAGACTGTCTGCACTCCTTGGCAACACAGACTTGCCAGAATGGCTGCATACTTTCTGCAGAGGAACGGCTGGGGAATTTCGACAAGGCCCCTATACCACCAGCTGGGCAAAGGGTGAGCTACCCTAAGACTTCAAGGACGCGCTATTATTAATATCCACAAGCGTAAAGGTGATTGATGCATCAGAGACGACACTGCACTGGTAGCTCACTCACTTCCTGACATTCAAGAAATCCTGAACCGCTTTGCACAATCAGCAGGGGCCTTTGGGCTGTCAATCAACATCAAAAAGACAGAGATGCTACATATATCAACCTGCTCTGGTCAAACCCCTATGAAGCCCGACACACACAATAGCCCCTCCACCGTCCTACCCACAACGACCCGCGACATGCCTGCCACGGAGTCGTCCTCTTTTCGATGAGCCCTACCAAATGTAAGCGCCCAAGGCCCGAGTATGTGGGGATGGAGGGAGGGATACTCTACCGGTAAGTATTCGTTCGTAGACCCCATCCACACTTCTGTTGGGGGGGGGGGGGGGGTCTACTTCACTCTACTTACCGGTAGAGTTGAATTACTAATTTGCATAGACTCTCACCGAGGAAAGGTGGTGGGTGTACGCGATGCTACTGCATGTCTAAAGGGGGTGTAGGACCCCGGTGCACTCAAAAGTTAAGAGAACGCTTCGCGGCCGCTACACCTCATAGTGGTCCATGCCCAAAGGGACAGGGGGTGTCGTCCCCACGGGTGAACAAAACATTAATAAGTATTGTTAGCACTGTAATACCTTGGAAAACTCACCTAAACACATGACTGACGAGGTGGAGCTTGTTCTGGCTTTGCAGCTTGGCTGGCCGCCTGCAACACCGCTCTACCCGCTCTCCCATCCACCTGTAGAACGTCCTTCAGGTAGCAGTCAGAGAACGTGGACGGGCTCTTCCAGGAGGCCGCCCTTGTTATGTCACTCATGGAGACACCTTTAAAGAAAGCCCATGAGGCCGACACTCCCCGCACTTCGTGGGCATGAACCGGACCAACGGTCGCTGGCCATCCGCCCGGCACCGAGCGGATGGCTGTTACTATCCAACGCGCTGTTCGTGGCCGGTTCGGATTGACTTTGTGTGGTCTATGTACAACTTTAATGCCCGTACCAGGCACCAAAGTTTGTCGGTGGCAACCGCCGGCGAGACGTAGCGACCGCCACCAAAAAGGCCACTTTGACCGTTAAGTGCAGCAAAGTGGCTCCACTCAGCGGTTCGAAAGGGGGTTTGGTTAGCGCTGACAGTACGCTAAAGAGGTCCCAGGATGGGACCAGTTTGCGCACAGGGGGACGGGTGACAAACATCCCCTTAGTCAGCTGCCCTTTGGCCCGGTTATCCGAAACCGTCGAGCCGTCGGCAAATCCTCCGTGGACTGCTGCAATGGCCGATCGGTAATTCTTTACCGTGGCCGTCGCCAGCCCGCTATCAAAAAGATATAGGATGAAATCCCTGACTTCCTCTACAGAAGTATCGGCGGGATCTATAGCTCGCCGCCTACACCATTTAAAGAAATGGCGTAGTCGGCAGTCATATACTCTTTGAGTTGAGGCCCTCCGAGACTGGGCGACAACTTCCGCAGCCCGTCTCGAAAGGCCCGCTGCTCTAAGGGATCTCGTGACAGCGCCCAGCACGTCAGGTGCAGATCCCCCGGAGTCGGATGAACCACTCCGGATCCGGGCTGGTATATGAGGTCCGGTCGTTGCGGGAGAACACCGGCCTGTGCACCAGGAGCCTGATTAGCGGAGGGAACCAGGGCTGTCGGGGCCAAAAAGGGGCGATCAAGAGAACTTTGCAGTGATCCTGCTCCATCCTGCTCGATCTTTGTCAACACCCAGGGAATGAGGCGGGTAGGCATATGCCAACAGCCCCTCCCATCGCATAGTCAGAGCGTCAATCCGCCATGCCCCGGGGTCAAGACCCTGGCGCAGTAGATCGGCAGTTGATTGTTTGTCCGAGAGGCGAACAAATCCACATGAGGCCGGAAGAGCGACTGGGCCACACAGGGGCGGAGGGACCACTCTTTCGGGACGATCCAGCCCCGGGAAAGAGCATCGGCCATGACATTCTACTTCACTGGGATGTATACTGCCGACAGGGCGATCCCCTGCTGCATGCACCAGTGGATTAGGTCCCAGGCTAGTGCACACAGCCGGGCCGACCGGGTGCCCCCCTGGTGATTGATATACGCTACCACTGTAGCGTTATCGGAGCGCACCAGGACGGCCTGCCCCACTAACTGTGCCCGGAAGTGCTGGAGGGCATTCCGGTCCGCCAGCATTTTCCAGGACGTTGATGTGGGTTGAGCCACACCCCCGCTATATGGCGGGGGTCAGGGGAGCGTACAGAGATGCGTCGGTGACGACGGTCGCCGACGGTCAGGGCGGGCGGAACACTCCACCACGTGTAAGGTTGGCGTCCTCCACCCACCATTGGAGGTGGGGGTTTAGCCAAGGCGTGGTAGGCACCGGGAGGTTGACTGAATGACAGCTGGGCCGAAAGTAGGAGAGGAGATGGAGCTGGATAGGCCTCATCCTCAGCCTGCAAAAATCGATCATATCTACCATGCTGGCCATCAGGCCCAGTAATCTGAGCCAAGCCACCACCGGCGGAGTCCGGCAGGACCGGAGTTAAAAAATATTTATCAAAATCCCTGACGGGGAACCGATAATATGAATCAGCCCGCTTGGGGTAAGCAATCCAAGAAGAAGCTGACATAATTCCCTCGATGTGATCAGTACATACGCGGTCGAGTGGCATAGCCGGGAAAATATTCCCGCTCCTCGGAGCAGGGTCTGTCCTCCTCTTAAACGATCGCCGCTCAACGGGGGAGTCGTCCATTTTCTCGGCGGGAAGGATCGAGCACACGGGCCATGTCCCTTTGGACAAGGTGCAGTTCAGTCTCTGCAATTGAGAGCCGTTGAACACTTGAGGCCTACTCCTCCTTTTCCGGGGATGATTTGCCGGACACGGAAGGGTCAGACACACTCAGTGACTGTTCATCCAACGGCACGGCTGTGCCTAAGGCATGTTGCTCTACATCCCGAAGGGTGTATGCTGATCCCCAGCTGGGATTGTGCTGGTGCACCTGTGCGTGACCGCACACCACTCTGTTCCACAACACCCCATGCAACCTCCTGTGTGGTGGTTGTGGGACGGTGGCTGGGAGGGGAGGCCGGTGCCCGGCTGACTGTGTACGGCAGGCCCCCCGATCCGAGTGCACCTAGCCATGACCGGAGTGACCAGGGACGCGTCCCGGGATAGCGGTTCGCTACCCCGATGACGTTTCCTAAGGGCGTCAGGCAAAGACTCGTCAGATGACTGCAAATGACGGTCCTTTCTAGGCTTCTTTCTCTTGCAGAGGCCTTCTCAGAGAAAGCCTGAGTTACAGGGATACCCGAGCAACGGGTGAAACCCGAAGACGAGGGCGGGCCCTGTGAGTGGGGTATTCCGAGGGAATCCCAGGTACCCGGCTCTGCACCATTAATCCTCTTCCCCATGGCTAGCGCCCCACAGCTTATGGCATGGGCAGGTGCCGTACGGGTTGGATAACCTTGTAAAAGACCGTCACCGACCGTCGTGGGGGAATCCATTAGGTCTGTGCGGGCCGGGTACTCTGAGCCGTGTGGAGGGGGGATGTCCTCCGGCTTCAGAGACCCCGAGGCGGTGCTGGGAGAGCGGGCGGTGCACTCCGGAATGGAGCCACCCTTTTGACCGGGATGTTTGACCTTCGATTGGGTTGACCCACGCACGCTGACCGAAGAGGGGGAGTGGGAAGCATCCCCTCTTTGATCGGTGGGTCCACCGGCCGACAGCCGACTGAGGCTGCGGGGGCCGGTTGAAAGACTGCGAGCCAGGCGACGGAGTGTCGCCGGCGCAGCCCTCCGAGAGCTGCGACTGTCCCGGGGGAACGGACGTAACCCCAGTATTGACAGTCGAAGCCCTCCCCAGTTTCTTTACACTACTAATAATTGAACTCAAAGAAATCAAACTATTTTATTTCTCAAACTCTCTACAACAACAAGCTATAACACTACAACTTCTAGTCTTTATAAAAGCTCTCAGCAAAGGATAAGGCGTTTTTATTTTATCACAAAAACAGTGAACTGTTGGACACAGATTTATCATGTCCTTACCTCGTGGCTAAGAGAAAAGAGGACGACTCCGTGACGGGCATGTCGCGGGGCGTTGTGGGTAGGACGGTGTAGGGCGCTATTGTGTGTGTGTGAAAGTCTTAGCATTCTTGCCTCGCGGCATAGGGAATATGCAAATTAGTAATTCGACTCTACCGGTAAGTAGAGAGAAGTAGACTTTTAAACTTTTTAAAAATAAAATCGGGAAAGTAGGGAAATCGCAACCATCTGGATTTTTAGGGTCTTTAAAACTCAGAAACCGGAACTGTCCCTGGAAAATTTGACAGGTTGGCAGGTCTACATTCTCATTTGATAGTCCTGATGGATCAAAAACAATATCAACCTACTTAATTGTCCCACAGGACAAGAGAAGACTAGAGATAATCGATACTATACAGTGCACCATTAACCCACCTGCTAATCTGATATCACAAGAAAAAGCAAGTTCAAGTCCTCCTCCAAGTGCAGTTCCATCAATGGCAGCAATGACAGGCATGGGCATTTCCCCCAAATCAGTTATTAGTTGACGTGCACTGCTGACAAATGGAGCAACCTCACTTTGTTTCATTTTAGCACGTTCTTTCAGATCAGCCCCTAGAGTAACAAACAAGGAGACTATGATTCAGCTTAATAGGTAGTTAATTTGTTTTCCTCTTTCTGTTCATCAAGTGAAATTGCAAATATTAAAAATTTCCTCACAGAGCAGACGGTGCATTGGAATAGTTTCCCTGACTTTACTCATTTAAGTCACACAAGCAAGCCTTGCCAAGGGCTAAACAAACTACATTTTCTGCTAACCCTAATAACAATAATAATAATCATAAGGACAATTTATATTGTGCATGTATCCACCTAACAAGGTGCTCAAAGCGCATGTCAATGTTGAACAAGCAATTTTAATTCAATGACTATGAGGCAGGCATGATACTTCATGGAGGCAACAAAGGCGATTGCCTCAATTACCCCTGGCCATTGCATCAGTGCCCTTAAAGTGCTCCAGTAGAAATTCACCAAGGAAAAAATGCCTTGGTGCCCTTGCCCCTTCAAAAACGAAACATACAGGCCTGATGGGGAGTATGAGTAAATACATGTACCAACATGAACTGAACTTTCAAGTACACGGTTCAGCTTGCCTCTCAGGAAGGTAACCGATTGCACATTTAACCACGAAGCGGAAGGCAGCTTATACACAAGCGGGATGCGCGGCAACCCCGCTAGAAATCATTATGTATAAAATGAGCATTGTGTACGGGGGGGGGGGGGGGGGGGGTTAAGAAGAGGGCAGGGTCACAACACAAATCACTGCGCTTTTGTAAAATCATATACAATTTCCCGTGTTTTCTTCAGCTATTCATTATTTGTTGATCTCCCGATCCATTTACCAGTTTCGTCGCGCGGGTCCGGCAAGATTGTTTTTCTTTCCCAGTTGCGTTTTATTTTACATTCAGTTTATTATTTTCCTATCCCTTATCGTTTATAAGTCTTTCATTTCCTTTCCCGTAGGCCTATTCTATCCCCTGCCCCGTTATTGCAATTCCCCGTCCCCTGTCCCACCTTGAGACCCTTCCCTCCCCGTCCCAAATCTATAACCCAAGCCTGTGATGTGAGCCTTCGTCCCCGCAATCCCGTGCGTTGGTATTGTTCTTTGCTTGCAAAATTTTATGCCCATGTTTTCCGTTTTCGCGCGGGTCCCCTTGCTACTCCCATAACTCATGTTTCCAGTTTCACGCGGGTGTGCTAGTGGTTCTTCCCAGTTTCGTCAATACCCCATTCTGATGTTTTCCAGTTTTGCGCAGGTCAAATCCCATATCTTCATAGTCCCTTTGTATTGTTTTTCATTTCCCTACCCCAACCTGTTAATTTTATCTGTCACTTTTACCGTTCCCAGTCCCCCATTCCAAAGACGTACCACTATGTGCCACCCTCTCCCTGTCCCCCGTGCTCTTAACCCACACATCCGTCGTGCCTCCGTTGTGATCCTCGTTTATAATATTTGCTTCCCCTGTATGTACTCACAAAGTTGCTGGACCTCGCGCATGGTGACTGTGACATCACAAAGGGCGCCTGATGCGTATGTGAAACAACAGAGACCCCCTGACAACCCGAGGGTAGCCCCAACCCCAACGTTCATGCTCGCGCTTTGACTGTGACGTCACAAACACAAACCCCAACCCACGGGTAACCTGAAATTGACCCCGGGACGCATCAATTCGGCAGGGTGCGGGCACCACTTGACGTGAAAACAATGGCGGCGCCTATGCCATTTAAGCGCTATTATAGTATAGATGTACTAGATAAATAAACAAGTCATTAAAAGAAACATACCTGCGGAAAAGATTCCTGCAACATCACTCCTGACAATAACTACTCTTGCATTTTTGTCAAAGGTCACAGTAGATACTGCTTCGGAAAGCTGTTTCAAAAATAAAGACTAGGATATCAAAATTATGAAAGCAGTTACTGTTACTGTTACTGTTACTGTTACTGTTATTATTATTACTCTAAAGGTATTATGATAATTGGGTAGAAAAAGGGGTGTCATGAAAATTTTAGTAAACCTAAATATGTACAATTATTTAGAGGTATTAAGAGGTAAAAAATAATTTCTTGAAAAATGACGTTTGAGATAGTAAAATGGTCCATTTGTCAAAGAAGATGCCTTATAAAGTCCCTCTGACCTCTCTTTTTAAAACAAGTACTTACCAACTTGACAAGGTTTTTGCTAAATGAATTCTTTGCTGCTGGTCTATTCAACGCAAACACAACAATACCTGAAAAGTAAAAATTGAAGAAGAGTTTACACTTAAATGAACATTACAGAATTGGTTTTGCTAGCGAAAAAAAGCTGCTGGCAGTGTAAACACTTTATGTAATCCACCATATTCATAAACTGGTAGAAGTTTGAGATCGATCGACCATCTCGGTCACGAGAGAATAGTGAAAAAGTGATTACAAATTTTGCATTGCATCGATGCCAAAACAAAAATGAATAAAACGCTCATTGAGCGATGATCTCCAAACGCGAAATAAGATTATTTATTTCTCATCAACTATGACATTTCAGACAGAAATATTTCAAGAGATGTTTTCTACTATCATTATTATTATTATTATTATTTATTCGACCAATACAAGGTACAACAAACAAGTTACAATAGCACAAGACAGAACATTAACGGGGAAAAAAAACAATTATAAAAAAGCAAGAAGTAAGGAAAATAAATCCAGAATTAAATAAAGGAATAAGTAATGTTAAATTAAATTAACTTAAATAAATTATTTGAAAAAGAAAACAAAAGCAAAAAATAAACACAATAAGAGGGCGGCTGAGGGCGGAGCATGCAGGAGGAAAACAGAACCAAATGGGAACGACAACCAGAAGGGATAAAACACAAAGACAAATCATGCGGGTCAGGGGTAACAAAAGTACACCAAATTACTGTTGCTCGGAAGCATGCTGCCCCACGCATGACCAACAAACACAATGAACTCAGAAACAACAAAAGGGAAGGGAAACCAAACAGGGGATCGTTCACGACCTGCATGCAAACAAATTGAACATCTATTACGCTGTGTGGTTTAAACAATGATCCTTAAGGAGGCGGAGAAATGTCATAAGAGGACAAATTACAGCAGCTTCGCGAATGACGGGTGGTATCGTGTCCCACAATCTGGGAAATCGATGAGAGGGTGAAATGGAACAATGAGTCGGTACGAGCTGAAAGATGGCGGAATGTGAGTGAGTCAAGATGACAAAGATTAATGAAAACCCCGGTAAGAATGGATTCGCAGTGAGCAGTGCCATGTCATCATCATTAGACCGTGTAAGTTTTACGTAAATCTGTGATCTTCACGATTTTTGTTTCTTAGCAGTTCTGTAACGTTCCTTTAAGATTGATTGGTGTTCACATACATTTACACTGGTCATTCTGACAGGGTAATTTGGGAACATACAGTTTTAAGGACACTTAAGTCAGTTTCAAGTAAAAAACACTGAAAGGTGAGGACCTGTTGATATTACATGTACCTGTACATGAACAGTGATGATTGCAAGTCATCATGTACACGTAAGTCACCCGAAGTAACTTGTTTTGCTCTAATAAAGTGTTTTAAAGCTTTACCAATGTCTGATTTCAAGAAAGAAGACTCTTTCTCTTTAGGGGCATCTAAAAAACCTAAATCTGGGTTTTTATTCTGATATTGAATCGAAAGGAAACTTTTAAAACACAACTAAAGGTAAACATGGGTCACGATAACCCTTGTCTAACATGTCTAACCTTTAATGCTTTAAAAAGTTTCATAGCTGTATTTTTTTTTCTGGTTGTGCAGCTCTTGAGATATGGTCCCTCTTACAGTTGACCTGGAAGTCAAACCTGTCAACATGGGTCCATGGTAAACCACAACTAATCTCCAATACCCAAGGAGTCTATAACTGAAAACAGGTTTGAAAAACAGTTGTGTAGTTCTTGAGATATGGTGCAACTTCCAGTTGAACAGGTAGTAAGGGTCAAGTCGGAGTCACGGTTACCCACGGCTAATCTCCAATGCCCGAGGAGTCTATTACTGGAAAAAGTTTCAAAATCGAATGTGAAGTTATTGAGATATGGCTCCACTTCCAGTTGACCCAGAAGCAAAGGTCAACTCAGGATCAGGTTACCCAAGCATTCTCCTGAAGATACGCAGGGTATACTGTTCATAACGTTGAGACTACACCGACTCTTTTCAGAGTCAACACTCCCTCAAAAAAGATACTACACATGATTGTGTTATTTATAATCTATTTATTTTGCCGCTCCCCCTGTCCCTGTCCCACTTTGTACCCCTTCCCTCTCCCGCTCCATATCTATCGTGCCTCCCGGTCCAAGCGATCCTGTGCGTTGGCATTGTTCTATTCTTGCCACTGTTTGCCCATAACTCATGCACTCCAGTTTTCGCGCAGGTCCTGCTAGTTCTTTCCCAGTCTCGTTTATACCCTGTATAACAAAAACATGTGATAGCAACTTCACATGAGTAGCTTAGTCTGTGTTTTTCTTAGTTACATGGTAATTGCATTATGTACATTCCTTAAAAAAAATGTAATAATAATAATAAGACTTGTACTGCACACATGTCCACCCTGCGGGGCGTTCAAGGCGTAGTAACAAAATATATAAAAATAAAAAACATACACAACAAATATTAGTCCTTGAAACCTGTGATATAAGATAAGTTTTGGGAAGAGATTTGAATTTTGTGGTACAAAGATCTAAGATTTAGTAATAGAGAGTTCCAGATGCGTGGCGCAGCTGAAGAAAAAGACCTGATCACCCCATGAGTTAGGAGACTTGGGTACAATGAGGAGAAGCATGGAACTTGATCGAAGATTCCTTGATGGAGTGTAAACTTGAAGCAGTTCAGAAATATAGTGGGGAGCCTTGCCATTAAGAGCTTTGTGGACAATGAGCATCAGCTTGAAGATGATTCGTTGAGAGATAGGGAGCCAGTGTAGTTGTTTCAGAATGGGGGTGATAGAACAAGATTTCCTAGACAGTGTCACAATGCGGGCAGCAGTACTTTGGAGGCGTTGAAGATGGGAAATCTGGTTGTTAGGAAGACTGTAGAGAAGAGCATTGCCATTGTCAAGACGAGAAGTAACAAATGCATGAATGCCTTTTTCAGTGGCACTTTTATCCAAGTACTTGCGAATCTTACCTATATCAACAATGTTGTTGATGTGTGGCTGAAGTGTCAACGATGAATCCAAAATAACCCCTAAGTCCTGAGCTTTCAGCGAGGGAGCTATCCGAGCATCACTATGGAAATGTATGGCACTGAAACCTTAGTTAACTGTTGACGTGACCCAAATAGAAGGAACTCTGTCTTAACATCATTTAACTTCAGGAAGTTTCGTTGTGTCCAACGTCGAATCTCTTGGATGCATTTCTTAAGTATTGCAATAGATGCATTGTGGCGCTTTTTTGAGAAGATTTAAACTTGATGTATAGCTGAGTGTCGTCTGCTTACACATTGTAATTCAAAATAAATTTCAGAAAAATGTCACGAATCAGTAAAGTGAACAGCGTAAACCACAGCGGTTTTTACATCTGTAATATATGAGCAACAGTATAGAACCTTTTGGGTTAACAGCATCTTCACGTGCGGACCATGAACCAAGTTTTAGGGGGTAAACCTGTCAAAGAGTGGGCTCAAGAGTGTGAAACCTTTACGGCATGGGTCCGGGCCCGCTTAAGGGCCCGGGAAAATTTGCATTTTAGATGCTCTGTAATGCAATCTAGGGTCAATTTAGAGAGGGGATATTGTGTCATCCTTTGCCCACAGGATTAATGCCCATATTAGGGACACAGGGATTGGTCTTACACAGTGCAAAACTTGGGCTTCATGATAAAGGTGGTCAAAAAGGTGGGGGGGACATTAGATATTGTGTCCCCCACCCTCCAAAAGGTGGGGGGACATGTCCCCCTGTTTGAGTTTTATCTTTTCATATGAATCTACTTGTTAGAAGCAATGTTTGACTTAAGTTTCAAGTCAGTACATCATTGCAATAAGAAGTTATGACCATTTAATGTTTTCATTGTTTTAGCTCATTCAACTGAAACCTGTGATTATTTCTCTGAGTTTTATCTTTTTATATGAATCTACATGTAAGCAGCAATGTATGACTAAAGTTTAAAGTCAGTACATCATTGCAATAAGGAGTTAGGCCTACACCATTTAAAGTCACCTGGAAATATAATTTTTCTTCAAACGGTAGAGATGTTTCTGAACAAAATAATTTGTTGAGTAATTGTTTCCAATGATTTATATGTTTAAACAAATAAACAAAGTTGTCATGGGGTGACTCTGCCTACCCCTTTTGTGACGTCAATCGAGGCAGACTTTGCCTCGATCGAACATCGATCACGTACGTGCAAGTACATTCAAGTCCTAGTCGTGAGTTTTACTTTTCGAAAGTTTTTTCTAGCATTTTTCCGGCAATGTCGACCAGGTGTATTGCTACTGGATGCAGCAAAACAACTAAAGATGGGGTCAGTTTGCAAAGTGGTCCGGTCCGCCAACTTTTCCAGCGCTGTGCAGCAAACACTTCGAGCCGTCGTAATTCGAGAATCCGGAATACACTACACATTTGACATGAAGAGAAAAGTTCTTTTCCAAAACATGACGCCATCCCAACAATTTTTCCAGCTAGTGGGGAAGTCGAAGAAGGTACCTGAAAGACGTGACAAACCTAAAAGGAGCATTTGCCTAACAGGAACAAAATCAGCTATTGTTTCAACTTTGAGGGCATGTTCTTTGCTTGCTAAGCGTCACGTTCTTGTGTTGGCACTGCATGCGATTCACCGCGCCTTGATTGACATCACGAACAGCGCCCTCTCGTGTCGGGCTTATTTTTAAATTTGTAAATTAACATGGAAACTAATTTTTTTTAAACCTTATTTAATTGTTTATTCATATTCCACTCATCAAAACACATATTTTAGTGACAAAAGCTTCCAGGTGATTTAAAGGTTTTTATTGTTTCAGTTTATTCAACTGGAACCTATTGATTAATTCTTAGAGTTTTATCTTTTCATATGAATCTACATGTAGGACGCAATGTTTGACTTAAGTTTCAAGTTAGTTCATCATTGCAATAAGGAGTTATGACCATTTAATGTTTTTCATTGTTTTAGCCCATTCAACTGAAACTCGTGATTAATTCTTTGAGTTTTATCTTTTCATAAGAATCTACATGTAAGAAGCAATGTTTGACTTAAACGTTCCTAGAAATAGATTATATGTTTCTGAACAATAAAATAATTTTTTGAGTAATTGATTGTTTTCAACGATTTATATGTTAACGATCAATATGAATTTAACAAAATGTTTCTGCGCCTCGTTGAGAGGTATGTATCTGGACTTCCAACAAGTTTGCACTGTATGAAATCAAGTTTGACCCCAGAATTTAAACTTACATAATACGGACATGAACAGCGCCCCTTGTGTGGCAAATAAAATTGCTTTTGTATTCTTGACGATTAGTTTCATCTAGATCATTTGGACTGTTGGGGCATTTGATAGTGGTCGTCCATTCATAATTGCTTCAACCTCACAGAACAAAGTTTGCACAGACTCTTCACTTAGGTTTACATTCTGCTATCGCAACAGGGAGTAGAGATTTTCCTGGTGCTTCTAATCAAACGCTCCCAAACTCCTCTAAAGTGGGATCCTGCTGGAGGATTGAAATGCCAGGATATGCCCTTTTGAAGTAGATTGTTATTAATCTTCTGTTGATTCCAGGCTTTCATCTGCTCTTGCATCTCACGTTTTGCACCTACAAAATTTGTTCTATTGAGCACAAAATCTACGGATAGCATTGATGCAGGAATCTGTATCAAGCGAATGCACCACCTCCAAGCGATGACTCCATATCGCTTAACGGTACCTCTCCTGCGCTTCACTTCAAAAGCAATTGTTGCTCCAGTCAGCTCCACACTTTGGATGGTCATGTTCTTCAAAATGGAAACCCTTGCTTTGCCTGTCACAAGTGAACAGCTGATTTGCCGAGACTCATTACCAAGACGGATAAAGGCGGCTACACCATAGCCTACATGTACTTCACTGGCATATATGCAAGTACATGTATATGAAGCTGGCATCTCACAACCTTACCAAATCCTGGTAGTTTGTAGCATCTCCTGATTCTCTTTCACCTCACTCAACCACTGGTTCCAAATAGTTAGATCTTCTCCCTTAAAGCCACCTGGAAGTAGTATTTTGTCAAAATAAAGCTTTTGTCACTAAAATGTGTTTTGATGAGTGGAATATGAACAAATAATTAACTAAGGTTTAAAAAATATTAGTTTCCATGTTATTAACAAATTTGAAAAAGCCCGACCCGAAAGGGCTCTTTTCGTGACGTCAATCGAGGCGCGATGAATTGCATGCAGTGCCAACACAAGATAGTGACGCTTGGCGCAAGCTAAAAACATGCCCTCAAAGTTGAAACAATACCTGATTTTTTTCACGTTAGGCAAATGCTCCTTAAGATTCGTTACGTCTTTCAGGTACCTTCTTCGACTTCCCCACTAAAAGAAAAAATTGTTGGGATGGCGTCATGTTTAAGAAAAGAAACTTTTCTCTTCATCTCAAAATGTGTAGTGTATTACGAATTCTTGAAGCACGACGGCTCAAAGTGTTTGCTGCACAGCGCTGGAAAAGACTTGCAAACTGACCCCATCTTTAGATGTTTTGCAGCATCCAGCAGCAATATACACACCTTGTCGACATTGCAAAGTCTGCCTCGATTGACGTCACAAAAGGGGTAGGCGGAGTCAATCCCCACACAACTTTTTTTCTTTCTCTTTTTACAAAAAATTATTTTATTGTTCAGAAACATATACTGTAATGTATGAAGGAAAGAAAATCTTTGCACGTGACTTTAATCTTTTCATCCCATCCTATGCCTGGTTGGCAAATCCTCTACAGGAGAATGTTTGCCTTCAGCACAAAGGGAGCTGCAATGCCCAGGGAATCATCAGCACAAAGGGAGCTGCAATGCCCAGGGAATCATCAGCACAAAGGGAGCTGCAATGCCCAGGGAATCATCAGCACAAAGGGAGCTGCAATGCCCAGGGAATCATCAGCACAAAGGGAGCTGCAATGCCCAGGGAATCATCAGCACAAAGGGAGCTGCAATGCCCAGGGAATCATCAGCACAAAGGGAGCTGCAATGCCCAGGGAATCATCAGCACAAAGGGAGCTGCAATGCCCAGGGAATCATCAGCACAAAGGGAGCTGCAATGCCCAGGGAATCATCAGCACAAAGGGAGCTGCAATGCCCAGGGAATCATCAGCACAAAGGGAGCTGCAATGCCCAGGGAATCATCAGCACAAAGGGAGCTGCAATGCCCAGGGAATCATCAGCACAAAGGGAGCTGCAATGCCCAGGGAATCATCAGCACAAAGGGAGCTGCAATGCCCAGGGAATCATCAGCTCAAAGGGAGCTGCAATGCCCAGGGAATCATCAGCACAAAGGGAGCTGCAATGCCCAGGGAATCATCAGCACAAAGGGAGCTGCAATGCCCAGGGAATCATCAGCACAAAGGGAGCTGCAATGCCCAGGGAATCATCAGCACAAAGGGAGCTGCAATGCCCAGGGAATCATCAGCACAAAGGGAGCTGCAATGCCCAGGGAATCATCAGCACAAAGGGAGCTGCAATGCCCAGGGAATCATCAGCACAAAGGGAGCTGCAATGCCCAGGGAATCATCAGCACAAAGGGAGCTGCAATGCCCAGGGAATCATCAGCACAAAGGGAGCTGCAACACTGTTCCAAAGGGATGGACCCTCAAGCGATAGGCAACCGGGTCATCTTCAAGATCAGCATTCGGCCACCACAAAAATTGGAGGCAGTCACGGTCACTTCTTGGAACTTGTACTTGGTAGAACAATGTGGCTACATATGTCTCCCATTATAGCTGATGTATCTTTTCCTGACGAAATCTGAGGAGTACACCCATCAAACTATTTGTGAGATCTCGGCCCAATTTCATAGCGCTGCTTAACGGTAAGCAAATTTGCGTGCTAACTGTAGTAGAAAAATTTGCTTAAGCCTTAGCGTATTTCACAGGTTAGCAGAAAAATTGGGCGGCCATATTGCGTGTTTACCGTGGATTTACATTGTGGCGTCATTTATTTTTGTGAGGTAAGCACCGGAGGGTTAGCATGCCTTTACGCGTGCTTAAGGTAAGCAGCGCTTCGAATAAAAATTGTACAGTAAGCACAAAATTGGCAGCTAAGCAGCGCTATGAAATTGGGCCCTGGTCCTTGAAGTAACATGTCATTCAAAGGTACTCCCTGGTACATGTAAGTGGCTATGCAGTCACAAAACCACTCTAATCTTATTGGGCTTTCAAGAATGGTAGACAGCATGATGCGGAATATACCACACCCTTCTATCTGTCCACTGCAGGTCTTTTTCTGGGACCTGTTCAGCATATCCTTCACACAATAGCCTTCACCAACCTCTGGAAAGCATTACATTGTAGATGGGTAAGTTTTATATTGCAGATAGTTGCAGATGGTTTTCAAAAAACGTGCTGGGGCCAAGGATATGGAGTTGATTGTGAGGCTAGATCCAATGATGAACAGCCGTTTGACCAGTTTCGGATTATTTTTTGAGTTCACACAGGTTTTTGTTGCCTTCTCTACGATCAGTTTACCTAAACATGTCGTAACACTCACTAAAAGAAAATAATACTTTTGGAGTAGCTTCAAGAGCAGTATTGTCACCCCTTTGACCAGTTCCGGATTGGTTGAATCTATTTTGAATCAGTAGAGCGCCCTCTATTGTAATCCCATACCCCCATTCAAAAAAACTGTTCCACAATGCCACTAAACTAGTCTTTACCTGTTACTCAGATCCAGTGATTCCATTGACAATTATATTGGATAAACATGGACAAAACAGTGACATGAGCTTTTCATACATGTAGATGCCCAAACAGTACACTCCTATCACGTCCGTCATAGAATTTAACTGCGTATCTCTTTGTGAAATGAATGTAGGTCAAAGGTGCATTATACAGGCCGGCTGGAGGTCGTTTTCTGGCATTATTCACAAGCCTTGAAGTGTGACGTCAACTTTTCATAGATGCCCAAACAGTACACTCCTATCACGTCCGTCATAGAATTTAACTGCGTATCTCTATGTGAAATGAATGTAGGTCAAAGGTGCATTATACAGGCCAGCTGGAGGTCGTTTTCTGGCATTATTTACAAGCCTTGAAGTGTGACGTCAACTTTTCATAGATGCCCAAACAGTACACTCCTATCACGTCCGTCATAGAATTTAACTGCGTATCTCTATGTGAAATGAATGTAGGTCAAAGGTGCATTATTATTATACAGGCCGGCTGGAGGTCGTTTTCTGGCATTATTCACAAGCCTTGAAGTGTGACGTCAGATGTTCAAGCTACAATGACACAAACTTCAGAAGAGCGCCACCATTTGACATACCGACGTTATTAGATGAATCCAGACTACTCAAAGGAACAATGCCTCACAATTTTTTGTTTATCTCATAAAAAAGTAGTCAACTGCTCAGTTTTTACTTGAAGTATTTTTTACACGTTTTTACCATTTGAAACAAATGTAACTCATCCTGGCGCTGAAATTTAAAGAAATTTGTTTTTTTAAATTTCCGTGATTTATTTTTTCGATGATGTTTAGCACCTTACTTTGGGTTTATTGTACATGTATGTTGTACTTCACATGTATCAATAATAGAAATTGGTAATGTGAAAAGTGTCATGGTCCAGAGTAAATGGTCCAGAGTACATGTCCGGTTTTGTAAAAAAAAAGCGTTGGGATTAAAGTAACAATGGAGTAATGTTTCTTTATTTAAGTATTTAATACTATACGTGTAGAATGTTATAGATTTCCTTAGTGGGGCGAGCACATACTTTAAGTTTGGGGTGAGCAGTCACGCGTGTGTTAAACTTGTTAATCGGTTGGAACTTTTCTTCGTATGCCACACAAACACCTGTTTTGCAGACATGAACAGAATATTGGAATTCGCAGAGTTTGGAGAATGCCGAGAATTCAGGATTCGCTATATAAGGAAGGATCGCGGCCATCCTCGGCCCTCACATTTTTATTTCTTCAGTTTCGGGGCGGAGGTCTGCAGAGTAGCAGAGTTGAGTGGGCGGAGATTCCCTCCGAGTATGCCCACGTTGGAGCGGCATTTTTAATTGCCGAACTGTGATGTTCGACATGTGTTAGTTTCGCCGTTCCTGCACGGATCAATCCGTGAAGCCTCCAGCAAAGTTCGTCGCTGCCGAAACCATGCAGTAGGCTGCGGTGGTTCTTCAATGACGGGGAGTTTGCACGTCGACGAGGCAGAGCTGTGACTTCCCGAGAGCGTCGAACTTTACGACACACAGACTCATGACTTGGGTACTGTGTGAGTTTTCTTTTCCTCCGAGCTGCGGTCGTCGGACTTTGTTGTACCGGTTGCGTGAAGCAACGACGGTACGAAAGCAGAGAGCACCGAGGGGCCGACCATTTTTTCACACCGGGTTTCATCACATCGCGTACCTTGGAAGGACGACAATCTACGGGGACATTTTCATCAGAATAGGCGAACACTGGTCTTCAGCTCTCTCCGAGAGAGTCGAGGTATATCAGAGGCTGTTGGGTCTTCAACCCTATTTTGCCTAGGCTGCTCGCCCCCCGTTTATATTCAATTCATGTCACAACTGGTTAACTGCCTTTTTGTATTGCCTTATTTTTGTTTACGTAATGGTTTATATTAAATTTAATTGAACATACTTGCTGTTTCATGATGTGCTGGTCTGTTTGACTACTTTTGTTACCCTTATTTCTTTGGGGCGGGGGTATTTTTCGAAGTCTCTGGCCTTTAGGAATTTGGATCGTAACAAAAGTATCCTGCCCGCGGCGCTGCGAAATCCGACTATCCGCTTGCGCTGCACAGTGGGCCAGGCCGAAACCAAAGTGCGCCAAAAAGGGTAAAACGTGACCCTGCTAGTTTTAATTTTTTCAACACTTTTGAGGTTGCTTATACCCCATGGGACCATTTTATGGGGAAATTAAGCAAAAAATATATATATTGACTTGTCATGACCTCTTAAAGGTATGCAAATCCACAGAAATTGGCCATAAAATGAAAATAGTTGCAGAAATCTTTATAAAGCAAAAATAGACACCTTGCATTGAGTTACGGAGCTAAACTTTCAGGAAATTAAATCAGTTTGTATTTTTGTTGAAGTTTTCTATGAATAAATGCTGACAATTGTGTCAACATTGACATGAAATTTACGTTTTCTGTGTTTAGCAATACGGAAACTAAAGATTGCCGTCGATTGCTGCCTAAAGTCTACTCATTTCTAATAGAGCAACTTGTTTGCAAGGTGTCTAATTTTGCTTTATGAAGATTTCTGCAACTATTTTCATTTTATGGCCAATTTCTGTGGATTTGCATACCTTTAAGAGGTCATGACAAGTCAATACATATATTTTTTGCTTAATTTCCCCATAAAATGGTCCCATGGGGTATAAGCAACCTCAAAAGTGTTGAAACAAATTAAAACTAGCAGGGTCACGTTTCACCCTTTTTGGCGCACTTTGGTTTCGGCCTGGCCCACTGTGCGCTGGTCACCTCGCCCCCTCAGAGACAAGGTTGCGCAGGCCTGGGTGGCATGGGCGCAGCCATTTTGTTTTCACGTCAAGTGGTGCCTGCACCCTGCTGAATTGAGGCGCCCTGGATCAATTTCAGGGAACCCGTGGCTTGAGGGAATGTGTTGTTTGTGGCGTCACAGTCAAAGCATGAGCGTGTAGTAACTTTGGGGTTGGGGCTACCCTTGGGTTGTCATAGGTCTGCGTTGTTGCATATACCCGTCATGCGCTTTTTATTATGTCACTAAGTAACCTGGCGCGTACAGTCGAAGTAATAAGAACAATGCACAGGATCACCAAGGGGAATTAATGGAGGCAGGCCTATGCGACGGAGGTGGAGGTTATTAGAGCTTGGGGACCGGGACAGGGAATGGGCAAACAGTGTGGTACATCTGTGTGGGAAGTGGGACAGTGGAACAGCAAAAAATGAAGGGAACAAATTAAAAGGACTGGGGGAATAAAACGGAAAAGGAAAAGGGACTAATGATGACATGGGACAGGGAAACAGTTCACTGAATAGTTCGGGAAAACATGAGTTAAGGGCAGGTAAACTGTGGTGTTGAACGGGGGATAATAGAGGACATGGGACAGGAAAATGTTGAACTGAAAGGGGGAAATCAAACCGTGAAACGGTAAAAGAACCACTATACGCTAAACTAAAAAACATGAGAACTGGGTATAACTGAGACTGGGAAAGACCCGCGCGAAACTGGATCAGTTATGGGCAAACTGTGGCATGATCAATCACAATTGCATGCAGTGCCAACACAAGATAGTGACGCTTGGCGCAAGCTAAAGTATGCCCTCAAAGTTGAAACAATACCTGATTTTGTTCACGTTAGGCAAATGCTCCTTAAGGTTCGTTACATCTTTCAGGTACCTTCTTCGATATCCCCACTAGATGGAAAAATTGTTGGGATGGCGTCATGTTTTAGAAAATAACTTTTCTCTTCATGTCAAAATGTGTAGTGTATTCCGGATTCTTGAAGCACGACGGCTCGAAGTGTTTGCTGCACACGCACAGCGCTGGAAAAGACTTGCAAACTGACCCCAATTGTTTTGCTGCATCCAGCAACAATACACAGCTGGTCGACATTGCCGGGAAAATGCAAGTTGAAAAACTTTTTCGAAATGTACAAACTCACGACTAGGACTTGAATACGTACGTGTGTTCGATGTTCAATCAAGGCAAAGTCTGCATCGATTGACGTCACAAAAGGGGTAGGTGGAGTCACCCCCACACAACTTTTTTTTTTTTTACATATCATTAAAAACAATTACTCAACAAATTATTTTATTGTTCAGAAACATACTCTACAGTGGGACAAATAAAAAGAACCGGGAAAAAGACGGGCAAGTGTACGTTTTCACAAAGCACTGAAAGGTTCGTCGTGACTCGTCAGTGTCGCTAACCACTTACCCCCTCACCCCCCTCCTTCACCGCGCTACTTGCAGAATTATAAAGGCAATGATTTATAGCGGGCCCCGCACAGGGTATAGATGGGACTGGGAAAGAACCACTAGCCGGACTCCCGCGCAAAGCTGGAAAACATGAGCTATGGGTAACCCTGGACAATACTGAAAATTTTGACTGGCGATATAGCGTTGGGTAAATATCGCCGATATGACGATATATCATGAAGTTTTATTGAAAATTTAAAGTACTCAGGGGAAAACAATGGCTTAATCGCACGCTAAAAACAGTTTTACAGCAAGAACAGACTAACAAAAAAAGACTGTTAAATTTATAATAAAAAAATTGACTGCATAAATTAAATAAATTTGATACAAACCGGCAATATGAAAATCACTGAATTAACATCCATATTCCATGAAAAACAGATGTTTTACATCACCGGCTCTGATGCAATTAAATCATATTTGTACCTCAATAGATTGGACTAATGCAATTTCTAAAAATCTGGTGCCGCTATTTTTATTCCAAATGCGTTCACAATCATCTCTCACGTGCGTGTTACGTAAATATTCACAGTCAACTCGCTGAGACGATATTTCGCTCAAATAAAAACCGACATCGATATTGGCGATGTTGTTTTCAATATCGTATCGTGATGATATTATCGTCATATCGTCCAGGCTTATTATGGGCAAACCGTGGCAAGCGAAGAACAAAATTGCCATCGCGCAGGAACGAAGGCACACTGAGCTCGAAGCGTCGGTTAGATATGGGACGGGAGAGGGAAGGGGCACAAGGTTGGACAGGGGACAGGGTACTGCAAAAAAAATAATAATATGGGGCCGGGGTATTACAGGCCTACGAGAAAGAAAATAAAAATGACTTATAATCGATACAGGATAGGAAAATAATAAACTGAACGTAAAAATAAACAAATCGAGGTATAAAACTAAAAGGGACTGTGAAATGAGAAATGGAAAAAGACTATACGATTTCACAAAGCCACGATAATTTGTATTGTGACACTGCCCTCCACTACCTCCCCAGCCCCCCCCCCCATACATTTGCAGCATTTTATATGAAAAGCTTTCTAGTTTTAATAATGATGTGGCTCAAATGAACATACAAAAAAACTAAATCATACTCCATGTCATTTTCGAGATATGACCATTGAAATTTGCTTGAGGCGGCCATTTTGTGCGCACACGAGACGTGAAATGTGATTCTTGTGATAATTTTTGACTTTGAAAGCTCATAATTTAGTTTTTGTACCAGGTAAAGAGCTCAAGTTTAGTATTCCATCTTACTTCTTGCCAAATTTCATGAATCTGCACTCAATTGAAATGTATCTCCTTTAATTGTCTAGTTACAATGGTCACCCAAAGTAGGCACCCAAAGGAGGCACTTTAATCGGCCGAAAGTGTTTTTTGTGATATTTGGGGTCACATTGTGCCCACATGAGGGGTCAAATGAATCCTACATGTATAGGCCTATTCCCTAGGTATTATCTATGGGTGCATGTCTATACCCATAATTAATTATAATAAGCTCACCAATGCATTTATTTAGAAATAGCATGGGCCCAAAGTTGGTTCCAGCCAGAAAAAGGTCAAAAAGACCCCGCCCGTCTTGACCCCGGTTGACCCCGCGATCAATTGAAACATCTTTTGAAATTTACACCTGGCTTAAACCTTGCCGAGGGATCACTTTAGGGGTGGCGACCTCGGACTTCCAATAATCTCCGCCGGCACGTTAATCCGGAGGTCGTTGGCTTGAATCCCACTCTAGTCAATTCTTTGTTCAATCCCAAAAATTATTTACAAATTTACCCAGTCAGTTTCCCTTGTGGTTTAAATTGATATCTGAAACAAAAAGTCGCATCCGCTTAACGTGATCCCCTAGCTGACGCTTCCCAGGTTGTATCGTAATTTGGGTGTGACCCCTGGCTACACGGCAGTTAACGGTTGTATGGCTTCTGACTGGCACCCCGAACAAAGATATTGACAAAATAGGGACACCGCCAATATAGGGCTAGATAACTCAGTTGGTAGAGCGCCGGCACGTTAATCCGGAGGTCGTTGGTTCGAATCCCACTCTAGTCAATTCTTTGTTCAACCCCAAAAATCATTTACAAATTTACCCAGTCAGTTTCCCTTGTGGTTTATATTGATATCTGAAACAAAAAGTCACATCCCCTTAAGGTGATCCCCTAGCTGACGCTTCCCAGGTTGTATCGTAATTTGGGTGTGACCCCTGGCTACACGGCAGTTAACGGTTGTATGGCTTCTGACTGGCACCCCGAACAAAGATATTGACAAAATAGGGACACCGCCAATATAGGGCTAGATAACTCAGTTGGTAGAGCGCCGGCACGTTAATCCCGAGGTCGTTGGTTCGAATCCCACTCTAGTCAATTCTTTGTTCAACCCCAAAAATCATTTACAAGTTTCCCTTGTGGTTTATATTGAAATTTACACCAGTTAACATTTGATGTCTACTTATGTACACAAAATTTCAGCTTTGGCACTCAACTCCTTCATGGTTTGGTCGCTATTTGAGAAATAGATGTTTTTCGCACATTTTTTATCAATGTTATTACAATTCTTACCACAAATTGATGTTCATATACATTACTTGTGCATCGCGATTTATGGAGCGCCACGTCCCACGATACATTTCGTTAAGTTGTTACAGCACTAAATAAAGCGAGTGTTCGGAACATGCTGGGTGTGCCACAAATCTATCTACTGTTTGTTTACCACCGCTTTTTGTTGGTGGGAGGGGGGGTGGGTAAGAGCGTCGGAGATTATTGGAAGTCCGAGGTCGCCACCCCTAAAGTGATCACCAAGCAACAGGTGGCCTGTCTCAAAACCAGACAACACACCACTCACAATACACTGACCAGAATGTAAGGCGAGGTTGGGCTCGATTGTGCATGCTTTCTTTATTTGTGTAAGCCCCCCCCCCCAACCCCAAAATTTTATTCATTCCCACAGGCTCCTTCCAGCCTATAGCCCTATAGTTACCCAATGTTTCCAAATTATAAAGCTTCCGTTTGATCCCATCCTTGTCCATTTCTCATGCCGTTTGGAAGTCAATGCTTTTTTTATAAATTAAATTATTCTCCATTTATAATCTTTTCAACAAATGAGTCACCTGTCAGAAAGATTTCTAGGAAGTCTGGTAACAACATCGACCACTGGTTGACATATGGTCGCCTGCGAAACATCAATCTGAGTTACTTCGTTCATTCAATGCAAATTCGGTGATTTGTTTCAGTTTTGTCCTGGCACCCAGCCTCTTCGACCCCCTGCGCGGCAATGAATGAACCACTCCGGAGAACCATGCTTAGCACAATACGAAAGTAACCCGACCAAAAAGGGCAGATCGAATGCCGGTTGGGCGGGCAAGGGGCAATGGGTGAACCAATCCGGAGAACCATCTGCGAAACACTGTCCATTGAGTCGCCTGTCAGAAAGATTTTTAGGAAGTCTGGTAACAACATCGACCAGTGTTTGACACACGGTTGCCGCCCAAACTTCCTCCAATCAGACGACTCGTAAGTGGGAGTTCGGGTCAGGGTTTTGTAGACTTGCAACCCGACGTCTGAAACGACACAATCGTGTTGAATTCCACAACGATGTTGTTGAATATAAGAGATGTTAAATTTGCGTCGGGGATAAAGAATACTGATGTTGTTGAATTCGGCAAGGATGCCATGCCACTGGACCTTCTAATTTCAATCCAAGATGGCGCGGGTTACGCTTTTAATAGTATAGAAGTTAGCACATATTCAATTTGTTGATGTGGGCAATTCCTTGCAAGTGCGACACGAGGGTCAAAATTTTAAAATGAGTGTATTTTGAAGTTTCTAGAAATGAAAAAAAAAATGATCCAGACCAAATATTTTTAAAGTTACAGCACTCTGAAGTTGACGCTACGTTAAATGGGACCAAAAACTCATAGGTAAGAACACAAAATTTATTTAGGTGTTCGGCTTTTAGCCGAAAACCTATTGTTATTGTTAAGTTGTTTTTTTTTTTTTTTTTTTTCTCCGTCTTCTTCTTCTGCCTGAACGTTCTCCGCCAATTTTGAGAAAAACTGAAACTTGTATGAACTTGAAACTTCTCATGAACATCAACCTCGGTGAGTAGACGGCACCGCAACTTTTTTGGAATGGTAATGACGTCATTACGTTAAATAAACGTGAAATAAACCTTAAATAATTAGAAAAATCATATCTTCAAAACCAAAAGAGCTACGTTCAAGATTCTTTTTTTACATAAAACCTCTTATAAAGATCTACAAATGCGGTGCACAACGTGACCCCATTTGACCTTTACTTCCGGTCGAAACCGGAAGTTAAAGTAACAAATCATGTTATTTTGGGCTCTAGAGCCTAAGTGAATAAAAATATGAAAAAATGTCCAATGCATAAAATTTTTTTAAACTCAAGAGCATTCTAAAAATATAATGTGTGACGTCATAGCTACGTCACAACGAAAATGGTACACGAGGTCGAAAAAAAAATTATTTTGCTATCTCAAAAAATACAGCATGTACGGACTTGAAACTTACCACGTACTTAGACCAAAGCGTGTATATGACAAAGAACAAAATTTGGAATGATGACGTCATCGATGACGTCATTATATTAAATTGAAGTTTTTTATTAAAATACTCATATCTCCAGAATCAGATATGCTACATACGTGATCTTTACACCATATGAAAGGTCATGAAGTATTAAACAAATCTTACACAGGGTGTGACCCCATTTGACCTTTACTTCCAGTCGAAACCGGAAGTAGTAGCTCACTATCTCCCCAGTCAACTAAACTTAAAAAGTGATGGCTCGTTAATTCAGGCCAGAAATCCGAACACCTCGAATTTGTTATCAAACAAATTCTTATGTCTAGTTCTTTTTGTAGTTTTCATAATCTAAAGGCACTCATTTTATTTTGTTTGGTAAAAATGACAACTCTCAGTGTCGTTATTCAGGAAAACACCTTTAATTAATATGAAACTAATGTTACATACCTAGTATGTGCCATCAAATGAACGCTTTTGTACGGCTTAGTGTAATGTCAGTCACAAAAAATGAAGATTTTTGTCATAAAAGTATACATGGTAGCAATTAAAATCTGCCCTTAGTTATTTTCTTAGTAGGGGGTCAGGGTAGAGCAACAATGTTATCAAACAGGTAAATAATTGTTGTTTAAATTTTTTTATTAATTAAACAAAAGTGTAATGTCAGTCACGTTTAATGTCAGTCACGACAATGTAATGTCAGTCACGTTATTACACAAGCTAATTAAAAAGATTTTGAAAATTGGATGGACTATTAAGTTGTCTTTTACTCACAATGCAACTTAAATGAAGCTATATAATCCTGAAACAATGCTCTTGGATCTGTTTATTTGTATTTTTAGTCCAATTCATCCATATTTTACAGGTAAGTGAATAACAAATTTGTAAGGTGAACTGTACTCCAATCCATACATGCTTAAGGCGCATTATTCATTGTGAATATTTGTCATTGATCGAAGTAAAAGTAATACAATTGTTTTCTTTTTAAGTTAGGTCAACATTATTACAAGAGTCTCACACTACACAAGTTTTACAAGAGAGTAAGGAGGATACTACAAGACAGCAGCAGAGATGGGCTGCCAAAATAGCCTGGTAACAATGTAGCCTGGTAAAAATTTAGCCTGGTAACAATGTAGCCTGGTAACAATGTAGCCTGGTAACAATGTAGCCTGGTAACAATGTAGCCTGGTAACAATGTAGCCTGGTAACAATGTAGCCTGGTAACAATGTAGCCTGGTAACAATGTAGCCTGGTACCAATAAAGCCTGGTAACAATGTAGCCTGGTAACAATGTAGCCTGGTAACAATGTAGCCTTGTAACAATGTAGCCTGGTAACAATGTAGCCTGGTAACAATGTAGCCTGGTAACAATGTAGCCTGGTAACAATGTAGCCTGGTAACAATGTAGCATGGTTACAATGTAGCCTGGTAACAATGTAGCCTAGTAACAATGTAGCCTGGTAACAATGTAGCCTGGTAACAATGTAGCCTGGTAACAATGTAGCCAATACCTTGGAACCTGACCACCATCGGTAACAATGTAGCCAATACCTTGGAACCTGACCACCATCGGTAACAATGCAGCCAATACCTTGGAACCTGACCACCATTGGTAACAATGTAGCCAATACCTTGGAACCTGACCACCATTGGTAACAATGTAGCCAATACCTTGGAACCTGACCACCATCGGTAACAATGCAGCCAATACCTTGGAACCTGACCACCCTCTGACAATGTTAGTGTTCAATTGTTTTGTGCTTTCATATGGTATATATTTTGATCTAAGTACATTTTATAGATTGGCTCGTTAACTACATGTACACAGTTTTCTTAGCAGTAGTTAAAGAACTGTAGATTAAGGTATTGCAAATTGGACAAATAAAATAAATAGAATCTTACAGAATATTGCTTATTGGCTAGAATGTACATTAAGAGTCCATGTAAATGTTTTGATTACAATATAGTAGGCGTGTGTTTTTAGCAGACATATCCCAATACTTGAAAACTCTGAAATAGCAGTTTTACACTTTTCAGTCTTTTCTTCTCTCAGTTTTCTCATGCATGTGAAAAGCTATTACACAATTGTTACTATACTGATAGTAGTTTATTTCACTAAAAAAGGGAGCACCCATCTCTTCCTTCATGTGTCTTTTTTTTTCAATAAAAACTTCATCCAAATTCCAAAAATAGCAGCTTAAATTTTAGCTCTTTAATAGTACGTTTTATCACAATTAATGCATGTTTCAAACTTTAAACATCCAAAAAATTATAGTTATTCCCTTAATATAGAATTAAACAGTTCATTGATACTCTCTTGTGGACAGAATTTTTAATTTTGTTTGCTAAATTGTTGTTACTGTTATTCCAGCAGATGTTATGAACGCGTAATGTCAGTCACGGTAATGTCAGTCACGGAGGTTAATTTGCATAATTATCGAAAAATAATTTTTCCCATCTAACTACAAATTTTGGTTACCCTATCAGATATAATGTTAATATGGATTGAGATCTTTAGCACTTTTAACTTGAAGTGAAATTTTAAAAACATATCAACACTTTTTGGTTGCGTCGCTTTTTGTAATGTCAGTCACGGCAGTTAACGACCCCCCTAGTCGGAAAAGCTGAATATGAAATTTAAAAGTTTCAATGCTGTATTGTGTATTCAGGTCCTAGTATCCCCCATGCCAAACATGGTTAAGATGGCTGTCATTGTTTAAACATGAGAGCTGATTAGATATTCAAAATTAGTAAAAAATGTAATGTCAGTCACGCTGGAATTGCCCATGTGATGAATGCTTGCAGTTTGGCTTGAATGGTCTTTAAGTCTTCACCAGGAAGCATGATGACACAGATAATATCTTGGAATGGTATCCAACAATCATTGCGGGTGTTTTGTGGCCAAGAGAGTGCATTAGAGTTCTTGGTTCATTTTGTGCCATTGAAATGTGCACGTTTTAATGCATTTTTAGTATACTACCCACATTGAAACTAATGTCCCGTCTAAACCATATAATAGGAAATTATCACAAAAATCACTTTTTGCGTCTTGCGCGTGCACAAAATGGCCGCCTCGACCAAATTTCAATGGGTCATATCTCGAAAACAACATGGAGTATGATTTAGCTTTTTCTTATTGAGCCACATCCAATCATTCTGATGAAGTTTCATTAAAATCTGAGAGGGTCACCTGGGAACAATGATCAAATCATGGTACTGAACATTCTGCTGAGCATTCTGGAAAAAAAATAGGCTTAAAGAAGCCATGTGCCTTATAGGGCCTATTATTTTCTTATTTTTTTTAAAGATTTGTTTTTAACCCTCATATCCATATTAATATAAATATTAAAATTTCAACATCGGCTTGGTGGTTCAATTATCACTTTTTAGTTATACACTTTATTATAAATATTAAGGGGGAAAAATGTATGAAAATATAATTAAAAATCAGATTTGAAAGCCAATGATTATTCACCCCTTTTTTTTTCTTCTTTTTTTTGTGCAAATTACCATGGTAATTTTTTCAAATGTCATAAAAAATATTTTGAATAAAACGAAGACAACTGCTGGCTATAGAGTCATACACAGAGTCTCACAGAACACTTATAGTCACTGCAGATGTTTCTTCCACGTATGGCTTCAACGCAAGGGCGTCGATGGGTAGGGGACGGGGGGGACATCTTGCACGGCCAGCTCTTCTAAAGATCATTATTATTATTAATACTATCTATTCGGCCAAGATTCAAAGACAATAATGTTCACAAAAACAGTATTTTATATACAAGTAAACTTATTAAATAAAGACAGCTATAGCAAACACATAGGCCCCATAAATCAAAATGTTTTAAAGAACATGTTGCCTTGGATCGGACGAGTTGGTCTATAAAAAAACGTTTGTAACCGTTTGTTATAAAATGCATACGGTTGGAAAGATATTTTAAAAGTAGAATACAATGATCCACACAAGTTTGCCTTGAAATTGTGTGGTTTTCCTTTTACTGTGCGAACTAACACGGCCGGCCATGGGAGTCAAAAATTTGACTCCCATAAATGGCCGACTGTGTTAGTCGACGAGGTAAAAGGAAAACCGCGCAATTTCGAGGCATGTTTGTGTTGATCATTGTATTCTACTTTTACAGCATCTTTCTACCCATGTGCATTTTATAACAAACGCTTTTCAAAGACCAACTCGACTGATCCAAGGCAACGTGTTTCTTTAAAATGGTGCATACAATGTTTGAATTTGATAGAATCTCGGTTTTACATGAGGGAAACAAGTTCCCAAACTCCATTGAATGATGTTAATGTTAATTAACACCCCCTGTAACTCGCCTCCTTGTCAAACAAAAAATAGGCAGGAAGACGTTTAACACAGAATATAAACGTAAAGGTAATGGTATGGGTGAAAATAATGTATGGTATTTTTAAAGGATAACTTTCCGTATAGCGCCACCACTTTTTCACTCATTTTTACAAAAAGGGATATCAATGAGGTAAATTAGATACTATATTATTTCATATCGAATGAAAAAGTGGTGGCGCCATGCGGAAACTTTTCCTTTTTAAAACTTGCTCGCCCGTGTAGCCCCCCCCCCCCCCCCCCCCCCCCACTTTTCAGTAGCGCTCGGCGCCCTTGCTTCACCGGGAAACCATTCTTTCTCATTTACCTTGAAAACAGGAAAAACTCAAAACAAATGGGACCAGTTGAAGTTATCAAAGATCGGTGTGTGGTGTGAAAATTTCATTATGTTTGCATACTTCATAAACAAATGAAGATAATTAGGGCCGGCATCGGTTGATAAAATTATATGGCATTATTTTTTCCCAATTCAAAGAAAAAGGCATAGTTAAAACTGGTAGGTAAGACTAGTATTATTATTAGTAAGACTAAAATTTTAAGAAGAGGAGATAATTGTTGCGGTAGGCCCTAATGATTTAATCGGCTCAAATAACTACTATTTTGTTCAATTACGGTTCAATGTTGTCAAGAAACCTACCTGAATGTTCACCGTCCAAGTAACGGACACTAAGATCATTGTGATCAAGTGTGTTGTTAGAACTGACGGTTGATGATGATGCTGATGATGTTGATAATGGTAGTGAGCATGGTGAGTAGCATCGGCCAGTGCCAGTCATCATCATGTCAATAGTAGTACCATAGTCATAGAGCAAGCTGCTGCTACTTCTACTAGTAGTTCTACTACCAGCAGTTCGACTGCATTCCAGTAAATCTAACCGTTTCATACAATGCTGCCTCACAACTTTATTCTTCCAAACACTTCGCATGCTTCGGATAGCGTTAAAGTTCAACTGCAGCGCCATTTCTTTGTTTACAGATCGATTACACGGACGGATTATTTTTGTGGGATGGGTGGTAGACTTGATGACAAGTCGTTAGGCACTGCCTATTTGTCTGCCTATCATGCAACAGTCACAGTGCGACGTACATACAAGTTCGTATAATATAACTCTATGACTCACACACACACATACTGGGATCGAGGGTGTACTGTAACTACACACCGCGCTTAACAATTACCGTCTTGACTTCAAGACTAGGTGGGTGGAAGCCATAGAGTTAGGCCGTGTCCGAAACGACAGCTTCGGCTACAGCTACGTCTAGATCAGCGCATCTACCAGTGTTGAAGAATAGGCAGACGCGCGCGATCTAGCCGTAGCTGTAGCCGAAGTCGCCGTTTCGGACACGGCCTTATATAGGGTGTGCGTTCGTTTAGCTTCCCTGGGTCAACCTAGACTTGTGGACAAGTCGTTAAATCGGCCACACGCGCTGAGATAGTGCTCCCCCGACAACACTGCTCTCGCGCGAACTCACTGCTCTCGCGCGAACTGATGGCTCCCCGATTTCGACTCCTCATTATAGACCTTTCTTTTGTTGATAAACAAACCGCCTTGGTTGGCATGGTCGGCCGAATGTTAGTAAAACACTAAATCTTAAAAAGAGATGTTTGAACCAAATTCAGCATTCTCTGCAAACTTTCAATTAAATAAAATACCTCTCATAATTATTTGTTTTGTTTTTAACAAAATCAACAAATTTGGTTACATTGTTACAAAAAATAGCGATCTTTTCTTAATTTGCACTTACGGCTTTCCATAGTTTTCCAATCTGGGTTGGCAACAACTCGGGCTGTGACGTTGCAAAAGAAAGGTCTATAATGAGGAGTCGAAATCGGGGAGCCATCAGTTCGCGCGAGAGCAGTGAGTTCGCGCGAGAGCAGTGTTGTCGGGGGAGCACTATCTCAGCGCGTGGGGCCGATTTAACGACTTGTCCACAAGTCTATGTAATGCGTAGAGTAAACACAATTGCAAAGTACATGTACAGACCAAGTCGTGAGTTTGTAATTTTTTTTTTCCGGCAATGCCGACCAGGCGGATCAAACGACACGGGTGGTCAAACGACACGGGGAACATTGATACTGTGTCCCCCACCCTTCGAAAATGGGGTGGGGTGGGGTGGGGTACACGTCCCTTCCACTCTTTCAAGGTACACTCTTCCACTCTTTTCAGCATACAAAATTGTGTTGTGAACTGTGGCAGTTTCGGTGTACAGAAAAAACAAATCTAGTGGTTACCGGTTAACGGTTGTATGGCTTCTGACTGGCACCCCCGAACAAAGATATAGAAACTCCTCCCTGGAATGTGTGGGCTCCATCAAGCTTCTAGGCTGTATATTCCAGAGTAACTTATCTTGGGATCTTCAAGAGCAGGCTTTTACTTCAAAATGTAATAGACTGATTTTTGGTCTGATTTGCCTCATCTCTGGCAACTGTCCTTCGTGCGTATCGCTCCATTTGTTTAAGACTCTTGTACCCGTCTGGTGGAATCACCGTAAAAAATACATCAATTCCACCGAATCGGTACAGCGCAGAGCCAGTAGGATGATACTGCGGCAAAAATATATGGAACAGCCTTATCCAGAAAGACTGAAGACTCTGGGTCTTATGTTGCTGTCTGACAGAAGAACTTTTTTAAACATTTGTTTATTGTAAAACTGTTGATGTCCACTCGGTATAGTTTTATGAATGACTTAACTAATCTGTCTAAAGTTAACTCCCGTCACACAGAATTGCTCACTTTTCATCACCTAAAACCTAGGACGGACGCTTATAAATTTTCTACCATTGTTCGCTTTCCTAAAATGTTCTCAGAGCTCACATTGGATACCAGGAATGTTTTTGGGGGGTACAAGTCCTTTC
Source organism: Asterias rubens (assembly GCF_902459465.1). Classification (NCBI taxonomy): domain Eukaryota; kingdom Metazoa; phylum Echinodermata; class Asteroidea; order Forcipulatida; family Asteriidae; genus Asterias; species Asterias rubens. Next base: position 6,137,997 of record NC_047063.1, read on the forward strand.
GTTTGAAGCTGAGGGGGGAATATTTAGTATGTTAATAGTGCTAGTGGTTTTAATTGTTGTTTTCTTTAATTTGTCTAAGCGAGGGGTCTTTGTACTTTTTTGGGTGGTGTTTGGGGAGGCTTTCTGCTATCATTGTCCTCGGGCCCAGTGGGTTTGGCATGAATCTGTGAGGGTGCACTCTGTGCCAATTTTTTTTTTCTTTTGTAATTGTCAAAGACTAGCCTTTACAGTTGGTGTATCTCAACATATGCATAAAACAACAAACCTGTGAAAATTTGAGCTCAATCGGTCATCGAGCTTGCAAGATAAAATGAAAGAAAAAAGCACTCTTGTCACACGAAGTTCGAGACCTCAAGTTATGGTAACAGCATGGAGCTACGTGTGTATAGAATATCCTGGTGTCATGTGTTTTCAGTAGGATAACAGGAAAAATGTTCACAATCAAAAACTGATTTTTTTCCCCTTCAAATCATCTATCAATTTTCTTTTTAAACAATAACACTTACACTTGAAGTTTTGGTTTTACGTTGCGAGAGACAGTCCGCCAGTGCTTGTGCATGCACGACATTGGAGCAACGTCATATGTTTTCACACCTTTCATTGGTTGGTATTTTTATTGAATATTCAGAAGCTAGTATTGCGTGCAAAATAAATCAAAGTTATTATTCAATTACTACTTAACAAATTTAATGAAATTTTTGTCCTAAGGCATTATGGCTACTATATATTAGAATCCAGAGATATCATAAGGCATGAAAGTAAAACACCCCACCCCCCTTGAATTGAAGCACACACACTTCATAACAATCCGTTTTCCCCCATTTCAGACCAGTAATGTTTGGTTTCAGGAGACAAGAAACCAATCTATGATATTTTCTCTTTAATGTAGACTTAATATTTATTACGCTTATCGGAATTTATTACAGTATGCAGTTAATAAATAAAAAAAATTGTTTTTGTAATTTTCACTTAAAATATTTTATTTTTTTCCCCACAGTGGCACACCATAGAATCCCAAATAGTAACCACCTCACGTGATCCATCTAGTGACTGAAGAATGAAACTCTAGAATCTCTGAATCTAGCAGATAGTAATTTTGTTTTGAACTTTCGAGGTTGGATGATGTTTCTTTGAGTTGACTCATTTGAATGTTGGCATAATAATGCACTAGTGATTTGTACCAAAAATCAACCATTTTATAAATGTTTGAGCATAACCAACGACAGGAAACTTTATTCTCAGCATGATTACGCCTGATGAAAATACAGACCGTGAGTAAACTGCATAGCTTCTGTCACCGGTGCAGCTTGCACAATCTCGCGGTAAACGGGAATCAAAGGTGGGGTTCGAAAACACATGAGGGTTGATAACGTATACGCCTCTCTTAATATTTATGCATGAGGTACGTCACAATGCTAACTCAAAACGAGGCGATGGGCGCAGCCACTGCAAGTGATGGGGAACGTGCGCCCATAGCCTCATTTTGGGTTAGAATTATGACGTCGTGCATAAATATTAAGAGAGGCGTTGTGCCGCGCGAAGCGCGGCATCCCGCTAGTTATATAGAAATTGAACCCGGTAGTGTATAATAACTGTGATGTCTGTTTATGTACAAGTACATGTGTACAAGTACATGGGGTCTACGTACAATCATTACACACATCATGCACTTCTAGCTTATTATTTTTATACGAACGACTGTGTAATCTCGCCGCGATATCGGGACGGGACATGGTTAGCACAAAAAAGCTTCTTGCCTTCTTATTCAAAATCAATTAGAATACATCATTCGATTTTTAGAGCACTAACTTTGTAAGAATTTCAATAAAATCATGAACAATCCAGTAACAGGATCGGGAGAAAAGTTATCTGATGGGTATCACCGATATGAGCTGAATAAAACTACATGGGAGGTGCCGGTTCAGTACCAAAAACTCTCAGCAGTGGGAGCTGGTGCGTATGGATCCGTGAGGTGAGTTTACAGTCAGTAATCCTACCTCCATGGTCAGACATGGTCAGACCATAATCAACATGGGAATGAGATTGGGAAAAGTTTCCGTATGGCGCCACCACTTTTTCATTCGATATGAAATAATATAGTATTTAATTTACCTCAATGAGATATCCTTTTTTGTAAAAATTAGTGAAAAAGTGGTGGCGCCATACGGAATGTTATCCATCGTATCGTCATAATCGTGTACCCTATATTTCATGCACTGAAGAGGTACCCACCATGTCCACTCACTGAGTATATTAATACTTATAATAACAGGCAAGGGGTTTCCTTAAAAGATGTTTGTTATTAGATCGCATAGACTGGCAGTTGGAAAATGGGGTTGGAGTCCTTCTGTATCTGAGAGATATGGTGGTAAAGTGCCTTTTGATGAGCGATATACGCCGATAGACATACACAAGGATCTTGAATTTGAAGATGATTATGTCCTTAATGGGTAGCCAAGATCTTGTAGGATATGTGTGATGTGTACTCTAGTGAGTAGTGTTGGACCGGGTTACAATTCTAGCGGCAATATTTTGAAGGCGAGACAAGCGTTCAATATGATTAGGCAGACCATAGAGGAGAGAGTTTCCCCTGTCAAGACGGGAGGTTACAAAGGCATGAACGAGTTGCTCTGTAGCATCTTGAGTAAGGTACTTTCTAATGAGACCAAAGTTGCGTAGGTGGAGTGAGAAACTCTTGGCAAGACGAGAAGTGCCAGTCCTTAAAGGACATGTTGTTGTCGAATTTGGTGCCTAAATTACGAACTCAATGTCACCAATGCGAAGATGAGGAATATGGACTTTAGGGCGTTGCAGTTTCAATCCGAGAATGATAAACTCGGACTTCTTCTCATTTAGTCTTGAAGATTGTTAGTTGGGTAGAATTTCAATTTAATTAACAGAACCAAGAACAACTTTAAGCTTTAGTTTTATTTGTCCGATGTCAAAGTCCACCTGAGAGGAGTTCTCATGCCTGCATAACGCTGTTAAAGCACAACGGAGGTCGTCGTCTGCAAACAACCCCGATTTGTCACCACGTTTTCAACACATAAATTAATGCTCTTGGTTTTTAAAAACTTTACTACGGCATCCCTATTGCCACCTTTCTTCTAAACACCAGGGAAACTAGTCGGCCGAAACTGCCAGTGATAACTATTTTCCCCATCAAGTAACGCAACGCATTGTTTGGTTTCTATCAGGCTAATTAATTGAACCCCCATCTTTCACACGGCACAGCCTGTGGTGAAGACATTAGAACTTCACAAAACTAATTATTTAATCACTAAAATGCTGTTTTTTTTAGTTATGTTATAAAAAAATATTTATAATAAATTTGCAATTTTTTTTCATAATAACGTCTTTAAAAAGAATTGTGTTTGTTTTAACGCATTGTGGGGACAATAAAATTGTCATTTCTGTTAATTTGGCTATAAGGGGCACGTCCACTTCAACCTTCCGCAGTATTTTGTACCCCCCCACCCCCCTCTGTAAAAATCACAAGATCTTGTAATTGAAGTATGGAAGTATGGCAGATTAACTGGACTTTCGGGTTGCAAGTAACTATTGGTCAAGTACAAATAAACAGATAAATGTCTGCTTCACTGAGTGGCCCTTATAGATCGTTTTTCTCACAACCAAGTACAACATACAAGTAATAAATTAATGCATTGTATCGTCTATCTCGTCTTATCTCGTCCATCGTCTATCAACTTCTCAAATCGGGTCAATATTTGTATGATTAACTGCTAATTCGGCCTCAAGCCTTTAGCTTCATTAATTATAATAACTTCTAGGCTTTCATAAAATTAACATTGTTCACAATCATTGTTGCTTTCATTTCAACCTTCACCGGTGGCGGACCTCTGTCTTGCGGGTGAATCTTAATCAGCCACACTCTGCCACACTGGTCTTCATTGCGATTCGGTTAGACTTGGGTACGGGGAGGACGTCGCCGATTCCAGGGGTTAAATGGTCATAAACAAAGTTAACCAAATTGTCTTATACCAGGTTTTCCAAATCCAAAGCACATCAAAATATACATTGTATTAAAAACAACATAATTTTATTGCCACTATAGGCCTACAATTTCATTGATGTTTTTCATCATGTCTCAACATTTAAAGGGACACACCGGCTCACCGTTTACGCAATTTACAGCTGTAGAATCATAAATAATGTTTTTATAGATGGTTGCTGTAAAAAACAAATCATCAAAATGTCACGTAATTAGCGGAAAATTATTTAAAAAAACCAAAAGCGGTAAAAGGCCAGCGTGTATGTGTTTCCAGCCGTTGCAACTCAAATCTTTGTGGCATTGTCGCACCAATGTTGTAAGGAGACTGGTGCTTTGTTTATAGCAACGTTTTACTAGGACGCAGCATAAGGATCCAGGCTATCCAAAAATTATAAACAACCAGCTAAATACGGATAAGGCAAATCCTTCGACGATGGAGGTAGTCGTGCTTCGACGTACCATGGAGGTAAACAAAAAACTAACCCAGAATATGATGGGACAGTGACAAGTAAATAAAGCATTCCTGGCACCAACTAGGCTTACTACTGCATAGCCATGATGCAGTTTGGAATGCAATCGTGGCGTACATGCTCCCGACGTGCTACTCCTAGAACTATTTCGGTTTCGTCTGCCATATTGGGAGACGATAGCCGGATGAAACCGAAATAGTTCTAGGAGTACCGACGTGCCAGGACCCAATTCCATAATGCCCGTAGGCCTATAGAGGCACAGAAATTTGCTTAGCACAAAATAGTATTGCATAGCAGAAACTGATACCAGCCAAATTTTAATTAAATTTGAAATGTTGTGAACTTGTGGCTGGTGCCCGACTAAATTTTTGAATAGTAAAGAAGTTTTGTAAGCAGTATTTTCTGCTAAACAGATGAAGCTGATCAATGGGCCCTGTTATTCACAGTGAAACATTTTTTAATCCCATGGGGGGGGGGGATCATGAGGGACTCAAAAGCGTCCTTGTGAGAATGTATTTTGAAACGTAATCGTAGCTGCAAATCTTGAAGCGTAAGCCTAGCTTGACTCGGGATTGAAAGCATAATTTTTTGATTATAGCTAAGCGATGTATATGGATTGTATAAGTGTAGCTGAGTAGCTGCGTAGCTTGGAACGTAACCATATCTTTTGGAACGTAAGCATATCTTGGAACGTAAGCGTAGCTGGGTATCTTGGAACGTAAACCTAGCTGCGTATGGAACGTAAGCGTAACTTGACTCAGGATTGAAAGCGTACCTTTTGTTATTGTAGCGTATCTTGAAGAAACGTAAGAGTATCTTGTAATGTAAGCATAGCTGAGAAGCTGTGTAGCTTAGAACGTAACCTTATCTTTTGGAACGTAAGCATATCTTGGAACATAAGCGTAGCTGGGTATCTTGGAACGTAAACGTAGTGCATATGGAACGTAAGAGTAACTTGACTCGGGATTGAAAGCGTAACTTTTGTAATTATAGTGTAACTTGAGAAGGAACGTAAGCAAAACTTGGAATGTAAGCAAAGCTTGGAACGTCATATCTTGGAAGGTAAGCGTAGCTGGATATCTTGGATCGTAAACATAGCTGCATATATGGAACGTAAGCGTAGCTTGACTCGGGCTTGAAAATGTACATTTTGATATTATAGCGTAACTTGAAGGAACGTAAGCGTAGCTGAGTAGCTGCGTAGCTTGGAACGTAACCAAATAATACCTCAACAATCCCAAAAATAACACTTCATTCACAGAATTAAAAAAATATTTTTTTGACAAAATTATGCTTTGAGGGAATTTTTTTTAATCATTTATTTGTTCAACCTTTCACACAAAATTATTATTCATATTTTAAATAATAAACCACAAGGGAAACTGACTTGGTACATTTTATAAATGATTTTGGGTTGAACAAAGAAAAATTGTCTGCCGCTTCCCAGGTTGTATCGTTACCTGGGTGTGATCCCTGGCTACACGGCAGTTTGCGGTTAAATGGCTTCTGACTGGCACCCCCGAACAAAGCTATTGACAAAATAGGGACACCGCCAATATAGGGCTAGATAGCTCAGTTGGTAGAGCGCCGGCACGTTAAACTGGAGGTCGTTGGTTCAAATCCCGCTCTAGTCAATTTTTCTTTGTTCAACCCAAAATCATTTATAAAATGTACCCAGTCAGTTTCCCTTGTGGTTTATTATTCAATATCTGATATAAAAAGTCGCATCTTCTTAAGGTGATCCCCTGTCTGCCGCTTCCCAGGTTGTATCGTTACCTGGGTGTGATCCCTGGCTACACGGCAGTTTGCGGTTGAATGGCTTCTGACAGGCACCCCCCGAACAAAGATATTGACTAAATAGGGAGACCGCCAACATAGGGCTAGATAGCTCAGTTGGTAGAGCTCTAGTCAATTTTTCTTTGTTCAACCCGAAATCAAAATTATTATTCACCTATTCTTTTTTCGTTTGGGGGCTCCGTTTAATTTAAATCCTTTTTTTCTTCATCATGTTCATAAAACATTTTTTAAGCTACTCACACAATAACACTGTCATTATAACAAAATGCGGTATTCCTACGTTTTGACATCAATCTTTTTTTATTGTTACCTGAAAACTCTTAGCAAAAAGAAATTAGGAGCAATGAAACAAAACAGAGCATAATATTGGAAGGTTGCGATCATAAGAAATAACGGATTCGACACAAGGTGTACCGACTGACAAACCTACGATGACAAACATGTACTCTGATGTCTGGCTCCCAACAGCTCCCAAGCTCACGGCGAGACCCGCAAGCTGGGAGTTCATAGTGCCCGGGATAACACCTCCAGCCCCCATAGACACGGCATATGTGCGGTACGTGATATGCCCCCGAGGCTTACGTTCCGATTGCTCCTCGCCGTGGGGCCATATAACAAGTTTCTGTTACACGGACTCTTTGAATGCGAGTCTTACGTTAGATTTTTCACCATTATTTACATTTTGTAGCCATAATTTGAATACATGATCTTTTTCGTCAATTACTCGTTAATAATTTTGTAAAAAAATAAAAATAAATTTGGTTTGGTAAGTTACTTTTAGACGGCTGGAAGTAAAACTAGCCCAGAAGGCCACGTGATTGTTTGTACCACTGTTTGGTTAGAACAATCACGCGACCTTCGTTTTTGTTTTAAAATGCTCAAAAACGGCAAAATTAGATGATTTTTTTTAGGGACTGTTCTACTTCATTCCTGGAAGACCGTTGAATTAATTTCTTAGTCTATTTTGTAGCCCCAATAGCCCAATTCGGCCGGTGTGTCCCTTTTGTGTTTGAGGGAGTTATCCCTATCACTGAAACTATTTATTAGCACAATTGACTATCTCATCAAACACTTGTGTCACATGTACGGCATAGAGGAGACTGAAGAGACCTTCTTTTATGGGTTTTCCAGTTTATTTCGCACTCAGTGTAGTATAAATGACACAGGTGAAACTATAACAATACATAAAAATAGCTTATTAAATAACATGAAAATGCACATTATTAAGAGAAGGGAGACAAAAGCGAACCGTATCAGTCTAATGAAATCAATTTTAAATGCAGAACGAGATATGGCAAGCAAAATGAGCAATAACTAAGGTGCTATAATCAAGGTAACTGTTAAACTGGGATTAAGTTATCCAGTCAAATAGTTTCCTTTAATTTGACTAAGGTTTGTGACGGCAGAAATTGGACACAGTCTGTTTTATTTAAAACCTTTCTGAATTTGAGAATGCCTTTTGGAACAGGTCGTGACCAAAGTATTTAGATCCTTCATTGATTTGGATTTCATTTAATACCGATTTGTGAGATAGACCGAACTTACTGAAGGTTGGAGAGAAGTGTGTATATTAAATTTGTAACTATTTATTGTAAATGTAACTCTTGTGTCACTTGTCTATAATTATTTGAGTTTGCCTAGATTGTCTTTCGGTCATGGGTGCCTTGCTGGGTAAGCTGTGACAACACATGACGGGAGCCCGTAATCAAACTCAGGCGGTAAACGCAGGTTCCTTGTTGGCTTCTAGTAGTAGTTTGGACTTGGATTCGGCCATTGTTTTATAACGATTTAGGGTCTGTTTTCAGATAGACTTCTAGGTTTAAATTAGATTAGTCTGTTTAGCTTTACACACTTTTCTAGCCTTGCTCAAGGCACTCGCATTATTCGCTCTGAAAAGACGCTGCTGTAAACCCATCCGTATACACTATGCGTGGTGTGTGTAATCACACCGCATGACCCACCCGTATACACACTGTCACATCGTACGACTACTGTGCGCACAAGTCATCGCACTTGTACCACTAACTGCATGCGGAGGCCGTCAGGCCGACAGCCTTGTCTGGTCTGTAACTTCCGGGTTTAATGTGTTTCATGAAAAAAATTCCACTATTGGAAAAAAATGGGGGGGCTCTCGGATATACTAGTATGCAGCTCATGAATATGTATATCTTTCGTCAGACCTATCAGACAACACAGGATGTGAGGCAAATGTTTACTTGAAATTAGACCTATCTTCTGCGTTTGACACAGTGTTATCATGACATACTTCTGAAAATTCTCTCATCACTTTTTAAGTGGATGTAAACTTAACACATGGAAATCAAGACTTTCTTGCTAATTCTTGCTAATCAAATTACAGGGGGAAAAAAGCACTTAAAGTGGTCACTGAGTGCTTAATTTGTCTACTTTACTTGAAATAGTCATTTGAAAGCATTGAAAGGCAGTGGACACTATTGGTAATAACTCAAAATAATTTTTGCCATGAAACCTTACTTGGTTACGAGTAATGGGGAGAGGTTGATAGTATAAAACATTGTGAGAAACAGCTCCCTCTGAAGTGACGTAGTTTTCAAGAAAGAAGTATGTTTCCATGAATTTGATTTTGAGACCTCAGATTTAGAATTTGAGGTCTCGAAATCAACCATCTAATGCACACAACTTCGTGTGACAAGGGTGTTTTTTCCTTTCATCATTATCTCGCAACTTTGATGATGAATCAAGCTCAAATTTTCACAGGTTTGTTATTTTATGCATTGTTGAGATACACCAAGTGAGAAGACTGGCCTTTGACAATTACCAATAGTGTCCAGTGTCTTTGACGAACTTTTGAAAATTCATGCAAGCGTAACAATATATAGAAAATTCCTTATTTTTATTTTGATGTAAAATATTGATGATACTTTAATTTCTGCTTTGTTCTGCTTTTAATATAGCTCATCCTTAAACACAAAAACTGGCATAAAGATTGCTATCAAGAAGCTTTCTCGACCATTTCAGTCTGCAATTCATGCAAAGAGAACATACCGAGAGCTTCGACTTCTACAGCATATGGATCATGAAAACGTGAGTGGCGTTTACCTTATTCAGTCTTAAATAATTGCTGCATGTACACATGTGGGCTTGAATACATGTATCTAACCCTGGACGATATCAAAAATTAATACTGGCAATTTATCATCGTGTAAATAGTGCTGATTTATTATTATTTACTTTAAATCTTTAACACAATGATTCCAAGTTGGACAGGTTAAATACAAAATTATAAAAACTGTCATCTTAAAATGTGTTAAACCTGACCCCTGCCACGGATAAAAAGTATAATTAATGTCAGAACAAAGGGTAAACCTATTCGCCTACCGAATCCAAACTCCAATAAATAGTATGCGGTTAACAACTTATTGTGTTTAGTACTAATTTATTCTAAAACAAAACTATGGTGTTCAAAAGACCACAGGTCGCATCGCCTTCGCCTCTTGACTCTTAAGGGCGCTTGTGGACTCTTGAGGGCGCTGTTTCATTGCAGCTCTGATCCTGCACAATCTTTAAAGATGTAAGGGGGCCTAGGGCACTACAATATTTAGTTGGGCGCAGATTTGAATTTCAAGGCAGATGACTCTTTGAACTGTCTCTTAGCAAACTGGTTTATTTTGAACACAATACGAGGGACCTATATCCTGCACAAGTCTGTTTAAAGATTGTGCTGACCCAGACCTTCTAATATTTCATTAATTTTTTGAGCCACCAATATCGAATCTGTTCTTTGCTCTGGCTCGATGTGTGATATAACGAAACCCTGACAGCAAGCGATCCAGCAATATAATCTGAGTAAAATGACATTGCGCCTTCATCAAGACTTAAAAAATTGACGGCGATGGGGCAACGGCAAATTTTTTTTTCTTTCAATGAGACATTACTTAGTGTGCACGTGTACGTATGTAGGTACGGGCAACTACAGGCAAATGTTTCAATGCATTTATGCTGTACAGCAGGAACTACACGTATGGTCAGCAGGGGTCAGAATTTTTAGGGCAAGGCCACTTTGGCCTTCGATACAGCACCAGATCCCTGGCTACACGGCAGTTAACGGCTGTATGGCTTCTGACTGGCACCCCCGAACAAAGCTATTGACAAAATAGGGACACCGCCAATATAGGGCTAGATAGCTCAGTTGGTAGAGCGCCGGCACGTTAATCCGCAGGTCGTTGGTTCAAATCCCACTCCAGTCAATTCTTTGTTCAACCTCAAAAATCATTTACAAATTTACCCAGTCAGTTTCCCTTGTGGTTTATAATGATATCTGGCAATATTAAAAGACGGAATACGGACATTATACCTTTTAATTTTGTCCGACAACGGCAAAAATATAACAAAGAGGGGGGTCCGACAATCTTAAATTGTAAAAAAATGTTTCCAAACTCGAAGGGCGGCAATATTGAAAGACGGAACACGGACATTACATGTATACCATTTAAATCATTGTTTATTGTCCCACAACAGCAAACATAGGTAAAAACCACCCAAAAATGTCTTAACATGTTGCTGGGTATGCAAACTGATACTAAAGATAGTTTTAATAAATTCTAGAATATTTTGAGAAAAATATTACAAACAGAATTACAAATTTCCGTCAAAATGGACGGATGAAAGTTACCAACAAAAAATTGAAGTTTTAAAAGTTGTTTTAGGTTAATTTAACACAAGAAATATGAAATATTGGTAAGGCACTTATTAATCATGGATTTAACTAGGGTTTAGAAGCATAGTTGTTACATACGTGAACTTCCTTTTTTCTCTGGAGGTCCTTCAAAAAGTCGGTACTAACGTGACCGTAATACATCCAAGACACCTCATAACGATAGCAATGTATCAGGAGCTTTTTATCGAACATTGCTATTATTATTTTAAAACAAAATCCATGCTATGCCAAGTCATATGGATCATTAAATAAATGAAATAGAAAATCCAAGATGAGTGGACCTTTGGCGCCAAGAAAGAAGAACATTTAGTCTGCTATCGTGTCCTCCGTCAAAACTGAGACGAAACGATAGCAGTTTTAAATCACGCCACCCCGGTGGCGGGCCTGCAGACAACGAGGGATAGCGACGTCATTCCATCATAGCGGGTGGTACTCGGAGGCCGCACGCTGGAAACCACAACAAGGTTTGTAATTTATGTTGTTGAATATCAGTCACTTTTGTTCAGATTAATGTTTTATGTTGTTGTGGTGATTACTGATGCTTGTCAGCAACATGTGATCACGTTGTTCGGTGCGGACAACACATTGTGCGTTGTTAGTTTGTTCATTTTTTGCGATGCAATCATCGTGACGTTCAATTGGACATAAATGCTGCTAAAGTAATATTTATATTAGTGAAAACGTGACGATATTCTGGACGCAACTATGTGCTATGGTTGCACTAGTTTGGACAGCAATAAAGCTAACGTGATAATATTTTGACGTACACTGTGTTATGGTGACAATTATTGGACAGGAATACTACTAACGTAATAATTCTTTGGACGGAATGAGTGAAAACGTGAACACTCTGGACGGGAAAATGTGCTATGGTTACATTATTTTGGACAGCAATAAAGCTAACGTGATAATATTTTGGTGTACACTATGTTATGGTGACAATTATTGGACAGCAATACTACTAACGTAATGATTCTTTGGACGGAATGAGTGAAAACGTGACAATATTCTGGACGGGAAAATGTGCTATGGTTACATTATTTTGGACAGCAATAAAGCTAACGTGATAATATTTAGACGTATACTGTGTTATGGTGACAATTATAAATCAATCTTTGGACGGAATGAGGGAAAACGTGACAATATTCTGGACGAAAATTGAGATATAGATCATAGATGGTTACACTATTTTGGCAGGCGAGTCAGAACCCTTCCCTCCCCAGCCCGTCGGGCGAGTGCGCCGTCGACAATGTGCTTCCACACGCAAGGTTTCTATGCGGGCGAAAAAACACCGCAAAACGCAACCAGACTACTGTGTATTGTAAATACGTGTGGATGCAAACACAGTATTTCTAGTTGGGGCGAATTGACTTGGTCTGGTACCTGGCTAATGAAAAAATGTACTCCTTCTACACACGTTTTCTATGCGGGGCGAAAAAACTCCGCAAAACACGACAAGACTACCGTGTATTGTAAATACGTGTGGATGCAAACACACAATGTTTCTATGCGGGGCGAATTGACAGCACACACCGCCTGTAATAATTATTGGGTGCGTTCGTTTAGCTTCCCATGGGTGGATTTCACAAAGAGTTAGGCCTAGTCTTATCTAGAGTTAGGACCAGTTACTTGTCCTAACTTAGGAGTATCCATGCAATTTGTATATTTCCTAGGACTAGTCCTAAGTTAGGACTAGTCCTAAGTTAGGACTAGTCCTAACTCTTTGTGAAATCCACCCCTGGGTCCACCCCGGTGTGTGGCGTTTTTTTTTCCAGGACGAACGTGGGTTATTATCTGCATACGTTTGTCCTGGGAAAGAAAAAAAATGCCACACACCGGGGTCGACCAGGGGAAGCTAAACGAACGCACCCATAGTTCCGTTTTGACCGCGTCTTTTACTCTAAATTATTTCCAATCCTTTAGCTCAAAAAAAACCCCAAAACAAACAATGACTGGAAAACACGAAGAAATGTAAAAAATGTTAAGCTATTAAATATAAAAAGCAACATTATTTCAAGAAAAGTATGCGATGAATACAGGACATCCTACGATACTCTAATGCATTAAACAAATCATTATTTTTAAAACTTGTTAATAAGTTTAGAACACTACTAATCGACAGGGAGACGCCCTGATAAGATCAGATCAGATATGATTCATTCATTCACCCATTCCTTGATTCATCCTATAGCAACAGAATCAATAGGATTAGCACAGATACTAGTCAGTTTGGCACATTCTGTTAGAGACCCACATGCAAAGAAAGGGGAGGTACTCAGCCTTCATCATCATCATCAAGCAATTGTGTGTTATATTACAGAGGAGAAATTAGGTAATCCACTGATGCGTAAAAGGATTCAAATACTTTACAAACTTTTTTTGAGGAGCTTATATTTACATTAGCTTGTTTCTATTTCAGGTTGGCAAAAAAACAAGTTTTCGGCAAACACAAAAGGTGAACGATCCAGAAAAGTATGCAGAATACGTGAAGAAGCAGGCCAAACTCTCAAAAGAAAGAAGAGATTACATAAATAGCATAAAGTCTGACCCAAACCCAACAAGAGAGATGACTCGCCTCCTACAGCAGGATAGAGAAGTTGTCAGGAAAAGACAGCGACGTCACAGAGAAAACAAAACAAACCAATCAACAACAAAGAAAAAGACACCAATGACCAAGCAATTGAAGGTAAAGCTCAACTTTACCGAATGTTCGAACAGACCCACAAGACAGAGCAAGGAAAACAAGGTACGAGTACGAAAATACTGGAGGGTAATGATAGCAAAAAGTAGAAAACAGCTGTATGCACAATCTCAGAAATACAGGCGGCATAAAGAACACGAGCGTGAAAGGAAACGGGAAGCAAGAGCTGCAAAAAAGAGCACACAGAGGAACAACGACGACTCTGATGCACCCACAGATGGATTCCAGTCGAAGCAATCGTTGTACAATTGCTCATCCAAAGCAAGAAAGATTCTGCCAGAATCACCAACGAAATTTGCTGAAGTAATAGCACACATATGTACTCCACGCAAAAGAAAATCTGTAGATATCGTCCTGGGAAATACAGCAAAGAAGCAACGTTTCAACAAAGTAGAATCGACCCAACAAGAAATCTCCTTCCAGCTATCAAAATTGAAGTCAGATGTTGCAAACCGTATCCTGTCATCAAAAGCACTCCGACACACTGCCACAAGGATAATTTCCAGGGCAACTTAAATGAAACGTTGCAGAATAGACAAGATGCATCACTGCCCTATCAGGAAACCACGCAAAGACAGCATCACTCTTGCAGTTAAACAACAGATCCAGAATTTCTACAAGAGGGAAGACATCTCAAGGCAATTGCCCTCTAAACACTTCACGACCAAGGCAGGTCCCGCATTCCTAATGCAAATAACTGTTAAATCGCCATACAAAATTTTCAGAAAGGAAAACGAGGATGTTAAAATCCGCCTCACAAGGTTTCAAACCCTTCGCCCAAGGTTTCAAACCCTTCGCTGGCTCATCGAGAATTCTGTCTTTGACCATATTCAGGCATGAGAATCTTCCGGATTTTTCCGGATTTCCGGATTTTTCACTTCAAAATATGTGGTCTCCGAGTTCAATGTGAATTTGATATAAAATTTGGGGGGTAGGTCCAGGTGGGTTAAGGTCAAATGTTGAAAAATATTGTGAAAATTTCCCGAGAAAATGCATATTTAATTCATTGATGCCGGATGGAAAGGAAGTGCGCTTTCTCGTTTCGTCCGTGTTTAATATGTGTACACAAAAAGACGTCGAAGTGTTTCTTATATTCAGATCCTCACTGTTTACGTCACCGAAATGCGCATGTATGGATAATTTGTCAAGACGTGATACGTAAAATACAATCTTTTTATACACGCGGGGCACTGTGCAGTCAGCCAAATTCTTACTACATCCTGTAGACTGTGAAGAACAAGTCCTCTGTGTGTTTTATGTGTGTGGTTGGCGCGCGCGATGTGTATCACAATGCTAGTGTTGAACAAAATAACTAACTGCGACTTGTGCGAGTCTATTTGCTACACATGTTGTTGCACAACCAGCGGCATGCACATGGCAGACATTTTCCGCTGTCGCTGAGTCAAAATGGCACTCAGTGTAGCGTTTGTGCAACGTGATGCCGCTGTTGATGTCAAGGAAATTGACAAAACGATAAAGAATAAATGGAATTGGAGCTGGTGCGACAAAGTTTTGTTTCCTGGATCAATTACCATATGCTGGCTAGAAATAAGAATGCATTGACTGCATTTAAAACATCTCCCCATCTAACTCACAACATGCGTGGTGCAGCTGCTGCCTACAGTACAAGGCTGTGCTTGCAGCAAAAAAGAAAAAGAAAGTTGCGACTCCTGCGGCAACAAAGGCTGCCTTCAAGAGACAGGCTGCTATTGCTGATAGGGTTGGCAGGTTGGCCTTCGAGGCAAAGCAGAGAAGGATTGCCCGAAAGAAGGCTTTGGAAGCTCTTTCAAAGAACAAGGCACCAGGAAGGAGACCATAAATATTAAAAAATGAGTGTTTTTCTTTTTCTTTTGTTATTTTTTCCCAACTCTTTTCAAGATGTTTATTACCAATAGTGTAAATTGCTTGAAGTTACAAACTGTGGTGAATCAATATTAAATGTATGTGTCATTACTTGACTTTGAGTATTGGTAACCGTAATAAAAACAAAGCCCTTGTAAGAATTCAAAATTGTTTGAACTTTTATTACATTTTTAAGGAACTGAAACATTGGACAGATAGTGATGTACTGCATTTTGTTTTACCATTCCAGATAAATTTAATGAATCAAAATGTCTCTTTAAGGGCCTAGAATGCATCAGAGAGCATCTACAACCTAAAAAATTTCCGGGGCCCTAAAGCGGGCCCCAGACCCCACGCCCTAAGGGCTTCGCGCTTTGCGCTCGCAGGCTTCGCCATCGCAATTTCGTCTCTTTTTTTTTACCAAATACTTTTCCTTCTTTTTTCTGAAACTCCATTCTCATGCCTGATATTGCATCAATGTTAAATACAAACTGCTCGCATTGAACAGAGTAATTTCAAGTTATGGCGTGGACAGTTCAGTAAAGATTTCTGATGAGAAAGAGCTCATTGACACCCTAATTTGCACATCAAACTCTGACAGGTTCCATAGTTACAACTGTGTCTTTGGTAAGTGCAGCAGATGCAGAGATACAACTGCAACAATCCAGAATCATTACCAGGAAACACTTGAGATCAATCCTCCTCCAATTGTAACATGGAACAGCTGGGAAAGGGCCACAGTAAATAATGGCACGATCAAACGGATCATGGTCACAAAACAAAAGACTGTTACTGACCTGATCGCGGAGCTCTATGTAGATGTCAGCAACCCATGCCAAGGTACTTCATTCACAGAACACATGTTCAATGCATCCTAGTCAGTTTCGAGAACTGAAGGAGCTCTGCCCAATGGCTGGGCTCTCTTGGTAATGGACTTCGCCAAAAATCGAACAGTCCATTACCAAGATGAGATCAAGTCTGCGTTCTTTGGACAAAGACAGGTGACCCTGCACCCTACTATCGTGATCAGCATTCAGGTGAGATGAAACGGGAGTCGCATATTTTCATCTCCGATGACATTGCTCATGACTTTCATGCTGTAAACCATTTCTTGGAACAGTCCATTGCAACACTGAAAAACATGTTCGTTATTTCTAAAATAGTAATTTTCAGTGATGGCTGTGGTGCCCAGTATAAAAGCAAGGGACCCTTGGCTGACCTCAGCCGCCAAAACCTGCACACTGACCACAGTTACTTTGGTTCGGAACATGGCAAGTCAGAGTCAGATGGGGAGACTGGAGTGGTAAATCACGCCATAGAACGTGCAATTGTTGGACGCCAAGTAATAATTAACAATGCTCAGGACATGGTCAGTTGGTGTGAAGAGAATCTCTGTCAGCCATCAGTCAATGGATTCACAAGGAGGTTTTTCTTGGTCACAGTGACAAACCGCAACAGACCGAAGACTGACGTTAAGACACTTAGCACTTAGCTCGTTACATGCCTTGACAGTAGATTATTCATTGTATAATTTTGTATTATGTTCTACATTTCTTTTTTGTTGTATGTTTTTTTTTTTTTTGTTCTGCGCCTCGGAATAGGGTCTTGTACACTAGATAGATGGCGCATTATAAATGCATTATTATTATTATATTATTATTATTATTATTATTATTATTATTATTATTATTATTGTTATTGTTATTGTTATTGTTATTGTTATTGTTATTGTTATTGTTATTGTTATTGTTATTGTTATTGTTATTGTTATTGTTATTGTTATTGTTATTGTTATTGTTATTGTTATTGTTATTGTTATTGTTATTGTTATTGTTATTGTTATTGTTATTGTTATTGTTATTGTTATTGTTATTGTTATTGTTATTGTTATTGTTATTGTTATTGTTATTGTTATTGTTATTGTTATTGTTATTGTTATTGTTATTGTTATTGTTATTGTTATTGTTATTGTTATTGTTATTGTTATTGTTATTGTTATTGTTATTGTTATTATTATTATTAAGACTGTTCCAGGTGTGAGGAAGTTTCACCAAGTGCTAAGTACTGGCACCGACTACGAGATTTTGGTCAGGAACCTGTCCTGTTACTGCCAACGATGCAGGAAGGAGAAGAAACCATGCCTTAATGAATCCTATGTAGCAGATTTAAAATCTGTTACAATAGCCAGAACAGCAACATCAGGTAATCAACACGATATCGTAGTGTCACTTCAAAAACATTGTATATCCGGCAGATACATGTAAGCGCAAGGAAGGAGGCAGATAAGGACAAGGGAGCAAGGAAGGAGGCAGATAAGGACAAGGGGGCAAGGAAGGAGGCAGATAAGGACAAGGGAGCAAAGAAGGAAGCAGATAAGGGCAAGGGATCAAGGAAGGAGGCAGATAAGGACAAAGAAGCAAGGAAGGAGGCAGATAATGATAATGAAGCAAGGAAGGAGGCAGGTAATGACAACGAAGCAAGGAAGGAGGCAGGTAATGACAAGGAAGCAAGGAAGGAAACAGATAATGACAATGAAGCAAGGAAGGAGGCAGATAATGACAAGGAAGCAAGGAAGGAGGCAGATAATGACAATGAAGCAAGGAAGGAGGCAGATAATGACAATGAAGCAAGGAAGGAGGCAGATAATGACAATGAAGCAAGGAAGGAGGCAGATAATGACAAGGAAGCAAGGAATGAGGCAGATGAGGACAAAGAAGCAAGGAAGGAGGCAGATAATGACAATGAAGCAAGGAAGGAGGCAGATAATGACAAGGAAGCAAGGAAGGAGGCAGATAATGACAATGAAGCAAGGAATGAGGCAGATAATGACAATGAAGCAAGGAAGGAGGCAGATAATGACAAGGAAGCAAGGAAGGAGGCAGATAATGACAATGAAGCAAGGAAGGAGGCAGATAATGACAAGGAAGCAAGGAAGGAGGCAGATAATGACAAGGAAGCAAGGAATGAGGCAGATGAGGACAAAGAAGCAAGGAAGGAGGCAGATAATGACAATGAAGCAAGGAAGGAGGCAGATAATGACAAGGAAGCAAGGAAGGAGGCAGATAATGACAATGAAGCAAGGAATGAGGCAGATAATGACAATGAAGCAAGGAAGGAGGCAGATAATGACAAGGAAGCAAGGAAGGAGGCAGATAATGACAATGAAGCAAGGAAGGAGGCAGATAATGACAAGGAAGCAAGGAAGGAGGCAGATAATGACAAGGAAGCAGGGAAGGAAACATAATGACAATGAAGCAAGGAAGGGGGCAGATAATGACAATGAAGCAAGGAAGGAGGCAGATAATGACAAGGAAGCAAGGAAGGAGGCAGATAATGACAATGAAGCAAGGAATGAGGCAGATAATGACAATGAAGCAAGGAAGGAGGCAGATAATGACAAGGAAGCAAGGAAGGAGGCAGATAATGACAATGAAGCAAGGAAGGAGGCAGATAATGACAAGGAAGCAAGGAAGGAGGCAGATAATGACAAGGAAGCAGGGAAGGAAACATAATGACAATGAAGCAAGGAAGGGGGCAGATAATGACAAGGAAGCAGGGAAGGAAACAGATAATGACAATGAAGCAAGGAAGGAGGCAGATAATGGTAAGGAAGCAAGGAATGAGGCAGATAAGGACAAAGAAGCAAGGAAGGAGGCAGATAAGGAGGCATGGAAGAACACGGGAGACGACAAGGCAGAAGGCACAAGAATGGACAAAAACCCTATCACAAGGTAAATTTCCAATCTGGGATTGCAAGCTTGCATTTAATTTTTTTCAGGTTCAAACTTGACTATGAACATGAACAAAATTTCAGGTTGTTTTAATGTTCAATTACGATGAACGATGCATTTTAAGGGGCAATTTGTCGCGGAGACCTAGACCATAACGAACAACTTTGTACCTTCACTTGTAAAAATAATGTCAACAAAATTATAACTTGGTAGCTGTGAATGCTCAAATAATGAAACTCTGCAGCCTTGGTAGTTTTTATATACCTTACAATTTCAAAATCTAAGAAAATAGAGGTGTCTCGGGAAGGTCTCGGCTACAACACTGCTCATTTGTTCCATTCAAGGTGACCATGAGACAGGACAAGCGAGATTAGAGTAGGCCTATGGCTAGTTATTAATTTTGTATAATTATGATTGAATTAAGTCAATGGAATATGATATTCAACCTGCAATTTCTGAATGGTAAATGTATTACTGTACCTGCAATTTTTGTAATATTAATACCTGCAATACATTTGTTGTTTTTCCTAATTTATAGTAGTAGTATTGAGATGTTAGTGGCAACAGAAAAACGTTTCTTTTAAGCTAATATACGTGTATAAAGACATAAGCTTGCGAACCAGCACAATGTCAAGTCAGGCCACACTTGAGGTACACTATGCACGCTTATTTTCTTTAGCACAATTGTAAAAGAAAGGTTGGTCTGCTGCCACCGGCATCTTAAAAGTGTGACATTTGTTCGCATTGACATTATTTATCCTATGTATGACTTAAACCCATGACAACTTGTTGGCTGTTGTGGCTGTTTTGCATTGCATTTGAAATAAATTTGAAGGAATTTAATATTTTACCTTGTCATGTTTTATATCTCAAAACCTGTGTTATTTGTAAAAGCGGGGAGATACTATGTTAATCCTATGGAAAACTTAGGTGGGGAAGGAGCTACTTCTACAATGAGGATCTGCATGCAGCTGATACAAGACCAAGCACACTCTGAGAAAAATAAGAGTACAAGACATAAATATACATGTACATCATTGCAAATGAATGTTAAAAGGTCACAGATACATACATGTAGTAATTCAATTTGATCACCTTGGTACAAGGAAAGTTGCAGATTTCCATTATTTGTCCAAAATACTGTCACGTTAGCAGCACTTAATTGGAATATTTATGACCATTAAACATAAACAACTTTTCTGGGTGTATATTTTATTAATAAACATAAAACATCAGATATCACCAATATGAAACCCAAGGTCTCATTTAAATTATAGGTGAAATAATGGCCGATTTCCATTATTTGTCCAAAATACTGTCACATTAGCAGTATTTAATTACAACATTAAACAGCTACCTGAGCGGAATGTTTTCAACAATGGTATTTTTACTTGTTTATAATGCACTTGTTCACCATGTTAATGTAATTTTGATATGTGTACACTTCTGAACTTTTCGTAATTATCGAGGAAAAAATCAGACCCCTACCTAAAGGTTTTTTGAAAAACTAAAAACACTTCTGCCGTTTAGAGCGGGCGTCAAAGGACAATGCCGCTGAAGTCATTTGTGGGAGTTTGCTTTGTTATACATCCATGCTGCAACAAACAACAAAGCGGCTTGTATCTACTTATGACGTTTTGAGAGTGATTACGTAACGGGGATTTTCGCAAATCTCGCAGAAAAGCTCTGGACAAGGGCATACAAAATGATTGTTTTTTTACACAATTGAAACCTATTTATAATCATATGACTCGATTTCCTTATTCATCAAAAACATTTTAAGTGGAATTCAGCAAAGTTCACGACTTGACATTTTCGTTCAAGCAGGTCTTTAATGATCACCACACATACAAATTTTATTTTGGGTTGTATATTTTATTAATATACTTAAAACATGAGATATCACCAACATGAAACCCAAGGTCTCATTTAAATTATTACTGGACTAATAAGAAACTTGATGCTGATCACTTACCTGATAACTGCTAACGTTACAGAACACTATCAATTGTCCTTGACATGTCACGTTAGCACTGTTGTTTTTAGTGTTTCTTAAAAAATCTAGATAAGATATGACACTCATTTTGTACATGATTGATTTATAATAGTTTCACTTTGTTGTCATCAACTTGATGGATTAGAATGCTTGTTTTAGTTTATTTCACAAACTTTATTAACTTTATATGCATAGTAATGTATTTTTTAAGAACAAAAACGCTCTAAAAACTGGAAAACATAAAAAGTTATATTTTTTAATCAACAGATTAGATGTATCTCTTGTTTCACCCATTCCCAAAGTGGCAGAAACGATTTTAAATTTTTACTCATGTGTAGGTTACTGGCCCCTTTTATTGTGTTTCCTGTCATATCTACTGCTCTGAGTGTCAACAAAGCGTGCCTTCTTGTGCTGTTAGACCTGTCCGCAGCTTTCGACACTATCGACCAAGATCGCCTTATGTGTGTCCTCAAAAGGCAATTTGGTGTTGTAGGCAAAGCCAAAGCATGGTTTGCATCATACCATTCTCATCGCTCCCAGCACATCAGCATTGGCGCCTTCACATCTGATGAATTCCCTCTGAGATTTGGTGTTCCACAAGGGTTTGTTCTTGGCCCCATACTGTTCAATGTATACACTGCGCCACTTGAAGCCGTCATGAAGTACACTACCATAAATATGCAGATGACATCCAGCTATACGTCTTCTACAATCCAAACATTGACGGTGATCTTGAACAAGCAAAGCATCACCTCTCTTCGTGCACGAGTGCAATTCGTAACTGGATGACCACAAACCTTCTCAAACTGAATGACACGCAAACAGAGTTTCTTCAAATAATGTCCCCACACCAACTATGCAAGTTCGGCTCAACCAACATTGTCATTGGTGAAACAATAGTCTAGAAACCTCGACGTAACACTCGATCGCCAACTATCCTTGAGTGCTCAGGTATCAGCCGTTTTCAAGAAGTGCAACTTTCACCTCCGTCGAATAAAGTACATAAGGAAATACCTGACCACGACTACTGTAATGCCATCCTCTACGGGGCTACAGGTTGTCAGATTGCCAGACCACAACGAATCCAGAACCACGCAGCTCGCTTAATCACTGGTACTAGCAAATTCCACCACATCACCCCCATCCTTCAACAACTCCATTGGCTTCCGGTTTCGGACAGAATCAAGTTCAAAATAATGCTCTTTGTTTGGAAGTGCCTTCACTCCTCAGCACCGGTCTACCTCAACAATCTTCTCTCTATATATCATCATGAAAGCCGACTCCATAAACTGGACAACGCAACAAAACTTACTCCCACCATCTGTAAGAAAGTGGTTGGTCAGGGTGCCTTTGGTTATAGCGGCCCCAACCTATGGAACAAACTCCCTCCAGAAATCCGCCAGTCTGACTCGATCATGACATTAAAAAAACTGTTGAAGACCAATTTGTTCAGAGCCCTTTAATTTGTTTATTGTTAATTCTCTGTTTGTTCAACGCCTTGATCGAGTGTATAGGATATGTGCGCTTTATAAGAACTTTGTATTATTATTATTATTGGAGCATAATAAAAAACAAATTTCAACGGGCAGTTGCATGCCTGTGATGTACAGATTGAGGAAATATTAACTATATGAAATATTGATGTCTGTAGAAGAGACTAACTAACCAAAAGGGAAATGTATGTTGAAAACGTCTTGAACGAAGACCATTTGTTGTACCCAAAGCTTTTTCGCGCTCTACGGCTAAATATTGACTTGTCAACGCTAATACACTACACGAGGTGATGTACGTGTAATGTTTATGCACATTACTAATGGGGGATTTACGTAGTTCTTGGTGAGTCTGGAAAATCACTTCAATTTTTGCAAAGTAGTGTGGTCAAATTCAAACGACTTGTACATTTCCAAAAACCAGCGCTGTTTTAGTTTGGAGTCGCCATGCAAACCGTCATATAAATGGGCAAAGTGGTTTCTTTTGTTACTTGTAGTTTTTCCACTCCTTGTTCTCTTTTCAACTTTACGTATTGTATTGTGCCAGGACAATGATCTCAATAAGCATGATAAGACTCCACCCTGTGGAATGCTATTGTGTGAGATAATCTTCTCGTTTACCTCATCTATAACAGAGTCGTGATTATGCTGAAACTTTTCAATTCAATTCAATTCAAGAATACATTTATTTCCATACTCTCATAAAAGAATAACAGCAGTTACATGTATTACGGAGTAAAGCAAAACATTTCTTTAAGTAAGAGTAAACATGAATAAATAAATAGAGTACGGGGCCGTTTTGGTAAGCATAAGCTTGTAAAAAACAGCCAGACAGAAAAAAAAACGAGACAACCAGACAGACAAAAAAACCAAGACAACCAGACAGACAGACAGACAGACAGACAGACAGACAGACAGACAGACAGCCAAAAAGGACAGATGAACATAATACATGACACAACAAATTCGTAATAGAAGCGACAAGATGGCAGAACAGTTAAAGTTGAAAATAAATAAGACAAGTATTGAAGAGATGATGTGGTTCAATTACATAGGATGGGAAGCTAGGATACATAATGGGAGATAATGTCACGCTTGAAGGCAGACTTAAAAAGACTCATGGACCGCTTAGATCTAATGCGTTCATCTATGGCATTCCACACACGAGGACCAAAGAAGCGAATTGTGTTCATAGAGTAAGTGGTGCGAGTGAATGGAACATAAAGATTAGTGCAGGATCTAGTGGAGTAGCTGTGAGTTTGCTTAACAGACTTGAAGAAGGAAGAGATGACGTCTGGAAGAAGATTATTATTGAATTTAAACATAAATATCCCAGTATGGAGCTTATTAATATCAGTGGCAGTGAGAGTGTGCGATTGTGCGAAAAGAACTGCTGAATGTTCTCTGTAAGATGAGAAAGTACAGATGCGAATAGCCCTTTTTTGAGAAATAGCCACTTGAAGAGCGCAATCTGGTAGTATTCACACATGCCCAGACAATATTACAGTAATTTAGGTAAGGAAAGATAAGGGTATTGTAAAGAAGAACAAGCGAAGAGGCAGGCAGGAAAATGACGTATCTTGGAGATAATGCCAGAATTACGACAGACGACTTTATTGACAGAAGAGATATGCTCAGACCAAGATAGTTTTTGGTCAATAATGACCCCAAGAAATTTAGTTGAAGAAACTCTGGTTATTGCAATGTCGTCAATGATCACTGGAGGTAAATTAGAGAAGAAGATGAAATTGGTTTTGGCATGGTAATGGAAAGTTTGTTTGCCTTAAACTAAAGAGAGACCTGACATAATTCAGTGTTAAGTGTGTAAAATAAGGAGGAAAGTTGACGGTTAGAGTAGAAAATAGTTGTATCATCTGCAAACAATGTGAAAGAAAGAAAGGTTGGATGAGCAATAGAGATCATTAATGTACAGAAGAAATAGGAGCAGCCCAAGGATTGAGCCCTGAGGAACACCATGCTTAATATTTAAGCGAACAGAATCGCAGCCCTTTATAGAAGTAAACTGGTAGCAAGATAGTCGGAGAACCATTGCAGTGCGATTCCCCAGATGCCATAGTGTTCAAGTTTGGAAAGAAGAAAAGAGTGGTCAATAGTATCAAAGGCTTTAGAGAGGTCTGTGAAAACACAGACTGCGTGCATTTTATTATTTAATGCATGAGTAACATTGTCAACAAATTCAATAAGGGCCAAGACGGTAGAATAGAGATAGGTCTGTAATTATTAATGTTGCTCCTATCCCCGTTTTGAAGATGGGAATGATTTTCGCAACCTTTAGATTAAGAGGCACAGATCCACTCAGAAAGGAGAGGTTGAAGATGTGAGCGAGAGGTTCAGCAATAGAGGGAAGAACAGATTTCATAACAGTAGAACTAATACCATCAAAAGCGCAGCTAGTACCCTTTTTTATGTCTTTACCGATACGTAGGATTTCTTGTGCATTAGTGGGAGTTAAGAAAAGGGAGAAGTCATTAGGATTGTGCATGTAATCTGAGAAGTGCGCTCGAGAAGAGGGTATTGTTTTAGCAAGAGAAGAACCAATGTTAGTAAAGAAGTTGTTAAAAGAATTGGAGATATGAGGTTGTGACACAAAGTTGTCACCATCCATAGTGTAGCTATCTGGAAGCGAGGACTCTTTACTTTTACCCAGACTGCCATTTATCTTAAGGTTGCCCTTGTGATGATCAAGCTTATCTGCATAATATTGCTTCTTAGCTAAACGTATAGTGGCAGTGAGACGATTACGGTAGATCTTATAAAACTGCTTATTGTCCTCAGTGGGCTTGGGCAGATAACGCCTGTGAAGTCTGTTTTAAAATGGACATGAGTTCACTATAGACTGGGTGATCCATGGTTGATTTTTTGTCGATGCCCCAATAGTTTTGGTTACAAGAGGAAAATTGCTATTGAAGCGAGATGTGAAGATAGCAAGAAAAGAATCGTAAGCAGTGTTGACCGCTGAAGCTTTATAAACGTCATTCCAATCAACGCCATTGAGTTCGCACCTGAAAGTGTTCAGGGAGTTGCTATTTATGTTCCTAGAAAGGAAGGTTTTCTCAGGAAGCGCAGACTTTTGAAAACAAGAGGCAGTCATCGGGAAAAGAGGATAATGATCAGAGATATCAGAGTACAAAAGACCAGCTGTAATAGCAAGATCAGAGTTAGTAAGAATGTTGTCAATCATAGAGGCAGTGTGTGGGGTGATGCGGGTGGGTTTGGTAATCAGAGGGTGGAAACCATATGAATAAAACGTATTGACAAATTGGTCTGTGGGCGCTTGATCTTCACAATTGAGCAAATTAAGATTGAAGTCGCCCATTATGTAGCAAAGCTTCCCCTCCTCATTAATCCTTTCAAGGCATGAATCAAAACATCTGTTAAAGTCATCAAGTGGAGTACCAGGAGCCCTGTAGAGTCTCCCAACGATTAAGTTACAAGCATTGTCTCGCTGAATTTCAATGAAAATTAATTCAAGTAATTCATCTTGGCTAAGGCATGAGATCGTTCCGAATAGAGAAATTCAGCGAGTTGCTTAAAAACATGGCTACCCCTCCGCCGGGTCTTGAAGACCGCGATGAGTGAATAAGTTGGTAATTTTTCATATGTACATACGACGGAGGGGCTTCTTTAAACCTTGTTTCAGTAAAACCGTAAATTGTAAAGGAATGGTCCAAGGTGGCTAAGAAATCTTGAATTTCAAAGAAATGTCTACAGAGGCTCCTTGAGTTCATGTAATAAATGGAAAAATCGCCATGAGAAGAATCAATATTGTTGAATTGTTGAATTGCTGGGAGTCAAAATAATCACAAGAATTGCTTTTGAATGTCGACCTCTGAAATGATTGGCACACGTAGCTTTTTGCTGGTTTGAAATTTAGCAAACGAGGCGGGAGGAATAGTGGTAAAAGTTACCAGAGCATGGAGGAATAAATTAGAGACCAGAGTATTTGCTCTCGCCGTTAAAATGGCGTTCTCAAAATTACTCAGTTGTTGAAACAAGCTCTCTGATGTATGATTAGAAGATTTCAATACACGGTATTCATGTGTTAAATCATATGCAAATGTAGTGAGATCATTAATGCCGGCTGCTAGGCGTACAACCACAATGTCCTTAGCACCGTATGAACTGAGTCTACAAATGGTAGGTCCTACCAAGTTATAAATTTTG
The DNA here is from genome assembly GCF_902459465.1 of Asterias rubens. Classification (NCBI taxonomy): domain Eukaryota; kingdom Metazoa; phylum Echinodermata; class Asteroidea; order Forcipulatida; family Asteriidae; genus Asterias; species Asterias rubens. The sequence goes on from NC_047063.1 coordinate 6,164,917, forward strand.
GCACCACGTGAAGTAACATTGTCGATTGTAAAATGAAATGCTCTATCTTTTAGGCTTAGAATATTTAGAAAACTTATTGCCTCTAGAATCAGCAACAAACAAAAATCTTATCATAGTACTGTTAATGTTCAATGTCAGGATCACCAGTTTTTGTGGTAAGAGTTAAATAATTTTATAACTTTACCAACAGTTTAAATTAGATTGACCTGCAACTTCCTAGGCGTTAAATTATGGGAAAATGCCTGCAACTGCCTAGGCGGGGTAATTACTAGTTAATAATAATTAATATCTATTACTTACAACTTTAACCAATGAGCAGGTTCTTCCCTGTGAGGGGCAAACACCACCAAGCCAAGTCCAAACCTGCTACATTGGTTAAAGAAAATAGCAGCGAAGAAAACTGTCTTAATGAACGAGACCTTCTCTGACCAGAGCTGACGGTGAAGTGGACGAGCATTTGCTATGCGCCCCTCGTTGTCGTTACACCTCAGCAGTTTTCAAAAGAAGAAAAGAACAGAAGCGTGCGTCTTTGGTGCACAAAGAAAGCTTTAAGGAATTCACTACACATGCACTTCAAAATGCACCGGAAAAGTATCATTTTATTTGTTTCAAGCTATATATGGAAGGAAGGAACTTCTATAAAAGTAGTTTGAGAATAATATGTTTTCTAGATAAACTCATTCACTATCTTTTATAAAAACTTGTCTTACACATTTTTAACACAGTAATGTTTACCAGAATGTTCAATAACATTAAGTTAACTTCTTGAATTCAAATGACGTACTCCTATGTTGCTTTTGACAATTTTTGCTATTTTGATCATTTATTACAAACCTTGAAAACAGCAAGGTGCAATATTTTTTTTACACCAGGCTTTTACTCCCGAAAACTGAACACCTAGAGTTTGTTCACAAACTCTCAATGTCTAGTTAATTTTTGTATTTGAAAGTACATCAGTTGGTGACCTCACCATAGAAAATATTGAATGTTCCTTGTGCTTTACTTGTACTACTTTTGAATTAAATATAAATATAACCACAGGTTTCACTGCAGGAGACTCTACTAATGACCACCGCAAGATGAAGACTAACTGAACTATCTTTAACATTTAATGAAAAATATTTCTTTTTGCAAAGTGACATTTGAGGTTGTATGATGTCCATATTTCAAAGAAGATGCCACATCATAATTTCATTGCTGTGGGAACCGCAAATGGGCAAATACCCAAATTTTAAACTGTTGCCATACCATTAAAGAGATAAGTCCACAAAACAACATTTGGTCCAGATATAGATTGGAATTGTATTTAAAAACTATTAAAGTTGGTGGGTAACTGTTGCTAAGATCAAATGTCACTAAGAATTGTCGTGTTAATGTTTATGATATTTTCTGTCAAGAACCAACTTTGGAGCATCGTCAACATCTTACTAAGTGAGTGAGAGCTCTTTCCTTGCTTGGGGGTAACATCATGTCTATGTATATTTGATAAATTTAATGCAAAATCAAGCTTTTCTGATTATCAAATACAAGTACCAGTGGGTTTTGGAAATGTAAATAAAACTTTTCTGCAGATTAAAATTATAGTGTTTTTAGCAGGCATCTTGAAGCAAGATTTGATTTATTTGGTGGAAAGTTACCCCAGGTACAAGTTTATAGCTTTGTATGATATTTTAAAGGCATTCAAAAAGATGTTTCTTTTATTTATTTGGAGGTGTCAAACAAACATGGTTTCGGACGTACACAAAATGTTTTACAATACACAAATGTCTCACAACAGCAATAATATTAAAAAGATGGAGTACAAATATTCATACAATTTAAACAAAGTTATAGCAACAGCAAATGTCCCAGATTGGCAATATTTTTTAAAAAGATTGGTAAAAAATTACGTCTTCTATTTCTTATCCCTTCCCATGGTTTTACAAAAACTTTGTAGCATCTTTCCTCAACTCTGATATGAATGAGTTGATGATTGTCTTTCTCTTACTTTGGCATGGGCGTTCGTGATTTCTTGTTACATTATCTATTATTTCGTCCATAGTTAAACTTGTTTTTTAATATCTTTTTATGAGAAGAAGCAGAAGCAGCCTGGGTGTCTTGGCATTTCTTGTTCCGCATTGTGTGGAAGAATTGTTTAATTTAAAGATAACCTTGACAATTTTAGTTTAAAAACCCATAATGTTTTTATACTATTGATTTCCTTATACAGATCATCAGTCTACTTGATGTCTTTTGTAGAGGAGATACCTTAGCAACCTTTCGGGATGTGTACATGGTGACGCATTTGATGGGTGCAGACCTAAATAGCATCACAAAAACGCAAAAACTCTCTGATGAGCATGTCCAATTCCTTGTATATCAAATACTTCGTGGGCTCAAGGTGAGTTTCATACAGTGAACAGTTGTACTGTAGGCTAGTGCTGTTAATCTTTATTTTTGTAATACTAGTGGCTTCTTAAAGCGTTTATATCAGTCACTCAGTGATGCTCGTGCTCCGACATTGAGTATATTCCTGCAAGGTAATGTGGAGCTATGTTTTTGAAGTATGAGACCTTTACTATTCCTTTACATATCACCATGTAATGGTTTAACAAAGTGCTGTGGTGCAGTATGCAGCAAATCAAAGCAGGAACACCAGGGCAAACCCCCTCTCTTTGCGTTGTATTGTTTATCCAGGACTCCAATCCACACTCTGCTTAACAGCCACATCAAATGTTATTCCTAAATTGCAGACAAAGTCAGTAGGGTCAATCCATACATGCAAAAATATCTTTGGCAGCTTGTTATCGTTTTGACATGTTTGAGGAGCACCAAGCACAATGACCTCAGTTTTATTTTCATTAAGCTTTAACTTGTTATTTACATGGCATCCAGTTTTGAACATCAGTAATACACAGCTGCAGTTTCTAGATGGCAACTTGAGGTATTCTAGGATCAAAAGAACAAAACAGCTGGGCAATTCCAGCGGGACTGACATTACATTTTTTACTAATTTTGAATATCTTATCAGCTATCATGTTTAAACAATGACAGCCATCTTAACCATGTTTGGCATGGGGGATACTAGGATCTGAATACACAACACAGAATTGAAACCTTGAAATTTCATATTCAGCTTTTCTGACTGGGGGGGGGGGTCATTTACTGCCATGACTGACATTACAAAAAGCGATGCGACCAAAACATGTTTAATATGTTTTTAAAATTTCTCTTCAAGTTAAAAGTGCTACAGATCAAATCCATATGAACATTATATCTTATAAGGTTACCAACACTTGTAGTTAGATGGAAAAAACTCGTTCATCCTTGCTGCTAGTCACAATACATCGCCCCGATGTGATACATTACTCAAATAACAATCCAAAATACATAGTTTTGGGGTAAGCCTGCCGAGCGATTTTGCACGACTTTTTAATCAATTTCCGCTCAAAAAAAACCTATTATCCACAAAACACTTCCAAAACACTTAACTGCTCCAGAACTGCCAAAAACTCAAACAGACTGTTTACTTTTTTCTATATCGCTTTTTCTGATACAGATGACAACTACGGTCCGGGATTAAAAAAACAGAGTTCAAACTTGAAAAGCGCAAAACTCTGGAATACCCTCGGCCATGGCTTAATAAGCCACCTGGAAACAATGGCCTTTTGAATGGTTTACTTAAAATAGATAACATTAAACAAAAGACGTGCTGTTTGTCTGCAGTGCAAGACTAGAATGAAGTTACATGCCCTTCATGCACTATTGCCTCTACACATATTCAAATATACCCGCCGCCCGGCGGGCCAATACGTTACATAACCACGACATTGTGTTCCCACATGTCAAACATATAAACAATGTATACATGTACCTGCTATACTGCGTAACGCAGGTAAAAACATTTCTTAAATCTTTTGACAATTATGCAAATTCGTGACTAACATTACCGTGACTGACATTATGCATTCATAACATCTGCTGTAATGACAGTAACATCAGTTTAACAAATAACAAAACAAATTCTGTCAACAAGAGACGTATCAATTTACTGTTTAATGATGTATTAAAACTTCAATTTCCAGATGTTTTAAAGTTGAAACATGCATTAAATGTGATAAAGTGTATTATAAAATACATGCAAAATATTATTTAAAAGTTAAACAAAATTAAGCTGGAAATTGGGATAAAGCTTTAAAGGAACATTACAGAATTGGTTTTTGCTAACAAAACAGTTTCTGGCAGTGTAAGCACTTTTGTAATCCACCATTTACATAAACTGACAAACCTGTAGAAGTTTGAGATCGATCGGCCATCTGGATCATGAGAGAATAGTGAAAATACGATAAAATTTTTGCATTGCATCAATGCCAACATAAAAATGAATAAAACGCTCACTGAGCGATAAACTCCAAACGCGAAGTTAGATTATTTATTTCTCATCAAATATGACATTTCAGACAGAAATATTTCAAGGTATGTTTTCAACTATCATCATCATTACACCGTGTAAGTTTCATGTAAATCTTCTTGATTTTTGTTTCTTACCAATTCTGTAACGTTCCTTTAATAGAAAAAAATGTATACATGTAAGAAGAGATTAGTGCTCCCTTTTTTAGTAAAATAAACTCTGTCAGTATAATAACAGTTGTGTTTGTGTAGCTTTTCACATGCATGCACAAATTGAGAAAAAATAGACTGGAAAGTTAAACTGCTATATCAAAATGTTCAAGCATTGGGATATATTTAACATGACTGCTAAAAAACACATGCCTACTAGATTGCAATCAAAACATTTACATGGTCTGCCATCCTTGCCAGTAAGCAATATTCTGTAAGATTCTGTTTATTTTGTTTGTTCAGGTTACAATACACAATGTGGTATCTACAGCACTTAAGAAAATTGTGTAGTTTACGAGCCAATCTTTAAAATGTACTTAGATCAAAATAGATACCATATGAAAGTTCACAAAACAATTGAACACTAACATTGTCAGAGGGTGGTCAGGTTCCAAGGTATTGGCTACATTGTTACCGATGGTGGTCAGGTTCCAAGGTATTGGCTACGTTGTTACCGATGGTGGTCAGGTTCCAAGGTATTGGCTACATTGTTACCGATGGTGGTCAGGTTCCAAGGTATTGGCTACATTGTTACCGATGGTGGTCAGGTTCCAAGGTATTGGCTGCATTGTTACCGATGGTGGTCAGGTTCCAAGGTATTGGCTACATTGTTACCGATGGTGGTCAGGTTCCAAGGTATTGGCTGCATTGTTACCGATGGTGGTCAGGTTCCAAGGTAGTGGCTACACTGTTACCGATGGTGGTCAGGTTCCAAGGTATTGGCTACATTGTTACCGATGGTGGTCAGGTTCCAAGGTATTGGCTGCATTGTTACCGATGGTGGTCAGGTTCCAAGGTATTGGCTACATTGTTACCGATGGTGGTCAGGTTCCAAGGTATTGGCTGCATTGTTACCGATGGTGGTCAGGTTCCATGGTATTGGCTACATTGTTACCGATGGTGGTCAGGTTCCAAGGTATTGGCTACATTGTTACCGATGGTGGTCAGGTTCCAAGGTATTGGCTACATTGTTACCGATGGTGGTCAGGTTCCAAGGTATTGGCTACATTGTTACCGATGGTGGTCAGGTTCCAAGGTATTGGCTACATTGTTACCGATGGTGGTCAGGTTCCAAGGTATTGGCTACATTGTTACCGATGGTGGTCAGGTTCCAAGGTATTGGCTACATTGTTACCGATGGTGGTCAGGTTCCAAGGTATTGGCTACATTGTTACCGATGGTGGTCAGGTTCCAAGGTATTGGCTACATTGTTATCGATGGTGGTCAGGTTCCATGGTATTGGCTACATTGTTACAGATGGTGGTCAGGTTCCATGGTATTGGCTGCATTGTTACCGATGGTGGTCAGGTTCCAAGGTATTGGCTACATTGTTACCGATGGTGTTCAGGTTCCAAGGTATTGGCTACATTGTTACCGATGGTGGTCAGGTTCCATGGTATTGGCTACATTAATACCGATGGTGGTCAGGTTCCAAGGTGTTGGCTACATTGTTACCGATGGTGGTCAGGTTCCATGGTATTGGCTACTTTGTTACCGATGGTGGTCAGGTTCCAAGGTATTGGCTACATTGTTACCGATGGTGGTCAGGTTCCATGGTATTGGCTACATTGTTACCGATGGTGGTCAGGTTCCAAGGTATTGGCTACATTGTTACCGATGGTGGTCAGGTTCCATGGTGTTGGCTACATTGTTACCGATGGTGGTCAGGTTCCATGGTATTGGCTACATTGTTACCGATGGTGGTCAGGTTCCAAGGTATTGGCTACATTGTTACCGATGGTGGTCAGGTTCCAAGGTATTGGCTACATTGTTACCGATGGTGGTCAGGTTCCATGGTATTGGCTACATTGTTACCGATGGTGGTCAGGTTCCAAGGTATTGGCTACCTTGTTACCGATGGTGGTCAGGTTCCAAGGTATTGGCTACATTGTTACCGATGGTGGTCAGGTTCCATGGTATTGGCTACATTGTTACCGATGGTGGTCAGGTTCCATGGTATTGGCTACATTGTTACCGATGGTGGTCAGGTGCCAAGGTATTGGCTGCATTGTTACCGATGGTGGTCAGGTTCCAAGGTATTGGCTGCATTGTTACCGATGGTGGTCAGGTTCCAAGGTATTGGCCACATTGTTACCGATGGTGGTCAGGTTCCAAGGTATTGGCCACATTGTTACCGATGGTGGTCAGGTTCCAAGGTATTGGCCACATTGTTACCGATGGTGGTCAGGTTCCAAGGTATTGGCTACATTGTTACTGATGGTGGTCAGGTTCCAAGGTATTGGCTACATTGTTACCGATGGTGGTCAGGTTCCAAGGTATTGGCTACATTGTTACCGATGGTGGTCAGGTTCCAAGGTATTGGCTACATTGTTACCGATGGTGGTCAGGTTCCAAGGTATTGGCTACATTGTTACCGATGGTGGTCAGGTTCCAAGGTATTGGCTACATTGTTACCGATGGTGGTCAGGTTCCAAGGTATTGGCTACATTGTTACCGATGGTGGTCAGGTTCCAAGGTATTGGCTACATTGTTACCGATGGTGGTCAGGTTCCAAGGTATTGGCTACATTGTTACCGATGGTGGTCAGGTTCCAAGGTATTGGCTACATTGTTACCGATGGTGGTCAGGTTCCAAGGTATTGGCTACATTGTTACCGATGGTGGTCAGGTTCCAAGGTATTGGCTACATTGTTACCGATGGTGGTCAGGTTCCAAGGTATTGGCTACATTGTTACCGATGGTGGTCAGGTTCCAAGGTATTGGCTACATTGTTACCGATGGTGGTCAGGTTCCAAGGTATTGGCTACATTGTTAACGATGGTGGTCAGGTTCCAAGGTATTGGCCACATTGTTACCGATGGTGGTCAGGTTCCAAGGTATTGGCTACATTGTTACCAGGCCTTGAACATGGCTCTTAAAGGGGTACAGCAATTTTCCTCAATGTAAAGGGCACACTGCGAGGAAAATGTAAATTTTGTACTGAAACTTTAGAGAAGGGTACCAACGCAAAAGCACAGCGTGCATCATGGCAATTGCCAGCGTTCGACCTTAATGCTGGTCCGCTGGCCAAATGCCAGTAGAAATCGCGGCGGACCAGCTGAAACACCTTGCCAACTGGTCCGGCTGACCAGTCAAAAATATCGGCAGCGGTACCACAGAACTATGACTATTTTTTAAAACTATTTTCAGACTCAAATAAAACGTAAAAACATTCACTCAAGGTTTGGATAAAACGTAAAACAATCACTCGAAGTGCCGCTGAACGCTAGCAAATTTTCGACGATCACGCTTACAGAGCGCAAAATCCCATCATGCAACGCAAAGGCTTGTAGTCTTCGTATTAGTTCACGTGTGGCAATAAGTGTAAGAAACATTGAACGCTAGAGGGCATTTCAGAATATTCGATAGCGTGAGAATAGACGCCCTCTATTGGTGAAAGTACGCGATAGCTTACAAAACTAGCTTCAATCGCCTTGACAAAAGACCACAAAGCAAAACACATTCTGTCAGCAGCAGCATGGTCGTCAACGGAGCAGATTTCCGTGTGGGAATAAGTGTCTAGCGTGTTTAAGAAAAACGAGACGGTGAGGCTTCATTCAACAGTAATTACCAAGTTAGGATACTCTGGATGAGCAAAACGAAGTATTTAATTGTGTTTAGTAAGGTTCTTCCGTTCTGATTTTGTTTAATTTTGTTGTTATTTGGGTTTTTTTTATTTTTTATTGCGGGGCGATTGGTGAGCGATCTAGTTTATTGCTCCATGGTTTTATTGGTCACATAATGCGCGGTTGTTATGGGTTTTTTGCAGGTTGATTTCAAGGAAGACTTGGGTTCTAGAATGCAATCATGTGTTAAACAAAGGCGCGGTTGTTTTTGCTGCTTTTAAAAACGTTTTTAAATGAAAATTTTGTTCACAAAACAGACGCTGGCACCGACCATTCCACACACATAATTGAAAAAAATACCGTAAAACTCATAGGCTTCTTCATGGATGTTGCAACTACTTTGATGTCTACTTTATGTTGGGGGTTTACTTTTTCTGGACGAAAGTGGGAAGATTTTGGGAACTTTTTGTAGATGTATTATGTTTATGAATACTTATTAAAACTACAATAATAGGCAATGTTTATACATGATAAAATAACTTGAGCACATAACCCTCCTTACCGTAGATTTAAAGGCAATACATAAAAATACTTTAAAGTGTTTTTGTTTGTTTAGTAAAACACTAATTTTTTTTCATAACAAAGTTCTTCTTACTAGAAATACTTTGATGTCGAGTGCTTACAATAAACCGTGGACTAAAAAAACTACCTAAATAAAGATCATATTAAATTTTCCAATTTGCTCTGACAAATAATTTGACCTGTTTTTAAATGAATTTTAATAATATTATTGTTATTACATTTTTAAAGAAAAAATACTCTCAAAATTAATGAGCCCCCTTTCGAACACAATAACATGTTGACGTTGCAATTCATGTTGAGTTTTGAAATAGCGATGATTGGAAATCGAGCAGTTGGTATACAACAGTATACTATTAGTTTAGGAAAAAAATAAAAATTGACGGACCAGTAAAAAACCTGGCGGACCAGTGAAAAATCAAGCCAACTGGTCCTGCTGGCCAGTTTAAAAAAAGTTAAGGGCAACCCCTGAATTGCTGTGGGTGGAGTGGGTATTTTGAGACCTGTGTTGTGAAATCTTGACATAATTTAAGGTTGAACCAACCAACACCACTGTGTAATCTCCACCCTGGTGGAGTAGCAAATTAGTTGTTAGGGAAGACACCAAAAACATTTTAATCGGCATCCCGCGTCGCCCCGCGGCGCTCCCGCAAAGCACCGCGGTGAGTTTTGTCACTCGGCTTTTCTGCGACGCACTGTTGCCCCCAGATCTCATTAGTGAAATCCTGTGTGGCTTGTATCATGAATACGGTACAGCCCTTTAGTTGCCATCGAGGCACTGAGGGACCGAAACGAGCGAGACCGGCAACGTGTGCCCCTACTCGCTACACGTGAGGGAAGCTCGCTTGTTTGTCAATCAAACGAGGGCGCCTCTCGGGACGAGGGATCTCGCGTTCAGTTGTTAAGCAGCTATACGAGACAAACAAGCGAGGACCCGCGAAACTATCGAGTACCCACGAAACGAAAAAAGCGCTGCACAATGCAAGGACAATGTCAGGGATCGTCTTCTTGAAAGTTATTACAAATGCAGTAAACACAAGAAGTGTCAGTGTTGACCAATAATGAGAGCAGAGGCATATAAAGCAAAACATTGAAGCCTTGTTATACTTTGTAACAAGTTACAACAAAGTGTAGCAATTTTATAATGTAGTTACAATTGCAGCACATCTAAGGGGAAGTTGTCACTTAATGTGAGGCTAGGAGTGGCTCCAGGCTCCAAACTTCCTGTCTGTTGTTGCAGTTTGAGACTTCCAATATTGTTTGTTAAAATAGTAAGAATTTCCGACGAATTTCTGATGTTTTAATAATAATCGCTGTTAAGGGACGTTAAATACAACCTTTTTGTCTGTACTCCTTGCCTTTTGGGGACTTTTGAGTATTTGGGATCATGTTTTTAAGGAGAAGACGTCAGTTCGAACTGAATGTTTTCAATAAAACTGCTTTTGTGGGACGATAAGCAGTTGGCTTTAATTTTATTTCAACAGTAAGAATGTCCGTACACAGAAACTCGGACCAAACAAACATCACGTGAAGCTGTCAGTTCTCCAAGAAACTTACGGATACAAAAGCTCGGAGAAACAATAAAAAAATACATCACAAAGTCAGCTTTTAGGCATGGATAATTTGGGGTAATTCTCAAAAACTGATTGTCGGAATCATTTATTCTTTACGAAATAAGTTTAATGGTTTTGTTTCCGTTAAAATGTTTAAAGCTGCTATGCTAAGACGAAACAAATTTCGCCACATTTTTCAAGTCTGCACTATTCTTGTAAAAAAAATAAAGTTAGTTGATCAAATACAATGTAGTAATACAACCACAGGCATCACATTATCACAATGTTAGCAGCAACGCTTCATAGCAACACTATTTGCACCGCTGTGGGCGTTGAGGGCGACTGACTCTTTGTCAGTCGCGATTCTGGTGTCCACCGGATGGACGTTTTGGGCGGAAGGTCCCAAAGTTTTAAAAAGATTTATTCCTCGTGCCCGAATTACCATTGGGAAATCTGGAGTGGACGGCAATGGTGAAACCACTGGGTGGGTGTCGATGGCTTAGGACCAAGGTAGTATCTATAGTATATGCTTTCGGGAAGGAAAGGTAAATTTTCTTATTTTCGACTATTTAGACCCATGTGAGGGAACATGTGTTTCACTTGCCGGGCACAATGGCGGCCGGTCCTTTTGCGCTTGGGTGCATTTGTATGGGACATAATGGCACCCTTTGTAAAATCGTTGAGAGGTTAACAATGGCACGTTTCTTGGTGGTATCAAGGGTCCATGGTGGTCGATGGATTGCTTGCGGGCCCATGGGTGTCGCATGAGTGGGTACATGAGTGTAAGTGCAAGTGCCAGCGCGCACACAGACATACAAGATTGATTTTATCGGGGTAGAGAGGACCATCGAGGATGGTGGTGTGTTGAGATAACTTTATGAACCATTGAGGGTCGTGCTAGTTAGTTAAAAAAGTCCGTGCTTGGCGCCAGGTTTTGTTCTTTGCCGTAGCTTGTTGGGGTTAAACTGCAGAGCTTTTGAGATCCGAAATATTCGGCGCTTCGGATCGGTACCCTAGATAATGGTCCGGAGTTCAGTGCTCCAATGGGGAGAGCCCCCCTTTTATTTGGTTAGCTTTGCATCCATGTTTTAGATAAACCCGGAAAAATTTGTAATTTAAATGGGAGTGCCTATCCTTGGTGAGCCTTGCATAAGGCATGGGTAGTGCCCCACAGTAATGAACATGGTAAGTGGGTGTTTTAAATTGGTAGTGCCCATTTTGTTTAGCTTTACATCGGGGAGTGCCCCAAGTAATGAACCCGAAACAATGGCCGTTTTAAAAGGGGGAGTGCCCATCTTTGGTTAGCTTTCCTTCGGGGAGTGCACCAAGTATAATTAACCCGGAAAAATCGGGTGTAAATATGGGAAGTGCCCATTTTTGTTTGCTTTATGCATGTATCGGGAAGTGCCCCAAGTATAAACCCAGAAAATGGCTGTTTTAAACGGGGAGTGCCCATCGTTGGTTAGCTTTACATTGGGGAGTGCCCCAAAGTAACGAACCCGAAAGAAAAGAAAAAATGGGTAGGGCCCATCTCTGGTTAGCTTTAGATCCAGAAATACCCCGAGTATGAACCCAAAATGTGTGTGTTTTAAATGGGGAGTGCCCATCTTTGGTTTAGCTTTCCTTCGGGGAACGCCCCAAGTAATGAACCCGAAAAATCGGGTGTTTTAAATGGGGAGTGTAGTGTTCACGTGATCACACTCGGTTATGCAAATGAGTTGACCTCGTGTAAGGTCACACGGAGGCAGAATGGAAAACTGAGGAACAGAGAATAAAGCACATGTTGATGCAGAGAATGAATTCGTATATTATTGCTTTTAATAGTGTTGATTTAATTCGTTAGTCTATTAAGACATTACAGGAGTGCCTATGTTTGTTTAGTTTTATGTTCGGAAATGCCCCAAGTATGAACCCGGAAAATGGGTGTTTGAAATGGGGAGTGCCCATCTTCTTCGGGGAGTGCCCCAAGTATTGAACCCTGAAAATTGTGTGTTTTAAATGGGGAGTGCCCATCTTTGGTTAGCTTTCCTTTTGGGAGTGCCCCAAGGATTGAACCCGGAAAATTGGGTGATCCTTGGTTTTCCTTCGGGGAGTGCCCCAAGTATGAACACGGAAAATGGGTGTTTGAAATGGGGAGTGCCCATCTTCTTCGGGGAGTGCCCCAAGTTTTGAACCCGGAAAATCGTGTGTTTTAAATGGGGAGTGTCCATCTTTGATATGCTTTCCTTCTGGGAGTGCCCCAAGGATTGAACCCGACAAAATCGGTTATGTAATGGGGAGTGCCCATCTTTGGTTAGTTTCATATCCGGAAGTGCCCCAAGTATACACCCGAAAAATGGGTGTTTAAAATGGGGAGTTCCCATCTTTGGTTAGCTCCTTCGGGGAGTGCCCCAAGTATTGAACCCGAAAAATCTGGTGTTTTTAATTGGGAGTGTCCATCTTTGTTTAGCTTTCTTTCGGGGAGTGCCCCAGTAATGAACCCAGAAAAATTTGTGTTTTAATTGGGGACGGAATAGCCCATCTTCTTGTTTTGCTTTTCATCGGGGAGAGCCCCAAGTAATAAACCCGGGAAAAAAAAGAAAAAAACAAGGGTGTTTGAAATGGGGAGTGACCATCTTTGGTTTTTCATCGGGGAGCGATCCCATTAATAATACTCAAAAAAAAAAAAAATAAATAAATAAAAAATGCTTTGGATGGCGAGTGCCCCACTTGGGTAGGCCTTGCGTAATGAGGGAGTGCCCTGAGTAATGAGCCCTGAAAATGGGTGTTTCTAAACGGGGAGTGCCCCTCTCTTTTGGTCTTGGCCGGCACTGGGTTGCCCCCCTTGCTTGGGCCTTGGAAGTTAGGGAAAAACGGGGAGTGCCCCCTTAGGTTTAGGCGTATTTTGGTTTAATCGGCCAATGGACGCTGGAAAATCTCTACAGGCAAAATGAGGTCTAGTATTTGGAGAGTGCCTACATCCAGAGATCATGATTTGAAGCTTTTAGACGTACAAAATAAGTTTATATACTTGTGTAGAGCCAGTAGGGGAGATGACCTTAGCTTTGATCCACACCGGGTCTTCGTCAGATGTATAAGCAAACACAAGCAACATAGCAGAAGGAGGGCAAAGAACTATGGGAAGGCTCCGAAAAAGCGGAAATTATACCCATTCAAAGTTGTTATCTTACAGACATGGGGTGGCTACGATCCCTTAAGAGTAACGCAGTGAGGACAGAATGATGGTCAATGGAAGGGTGGATTACCGGCCAAAAAGGCTAGCTAGTAGGGGAGCAGGACTTTCGTATCTTATAAAGTTAGAAATAAAAGGAAAGGCAACGGGGAATGCCACACTTCCGGTTTTGGCGGGCAGCAGGGGAAGGCCCTAGGAAATGGACTTGGAGGTGTGCACTCTGAAAGTTTGGTGCCTCTGTTGGTTTGGCCTTTGGCCTTAGTTAGCCTTGGTAGGAGGGCGGTATTTATAGGTACGGCTCAGGGGGAGTACCCCCTCAGTTACCCCTTAGTCTGAATGGCGTTGCGTTTATGCATTGAGTATGGTCTGAGAGAGTTCTAAATGGGGAGTGCCTTTATAGCGGTTTTGGCACCATAATATACGAAACTGGCCCGGTTAATGGGGTTCCTATAAGACTAGAGCTCAATAAAAGAAGCTTCTTAAAGGAGGTTTGGCAGATTGTTTGCACTTGTATCACGTTTGTTCAATACAGGCAAAGTCGGCTTTGAAAGTCCATAAGCCTGGCAGGCTTCAGTTGCTCAAGGCTTCCCGAGACCGGTTACGATCGTAACAGAGATTATGTCATGGCTCTACGATCGTAACGTTGCTTATGTTATGGCTCTACGATCGTAACGTAGCTTATGTTATGGCTCTCCTTCGTAAGTACGTCTCCGAGTTCGCTCCTCTATCACCCGAGGACATCAAAGAGAAGCAGGTGTATGTGCCGAGAGACACGGATGTCTGTTTCCGTTGCCGAAAAAGGGGTAAATTTTTATCGAGACTGCAAGGAAATACTTGTTTTCTTGAGCCGGTTTGGCATGGTGGACTTTTAGTCAACGTACATCGGGGGAAGGGAGCCTCGGGATGATATTTGGGTTTTCTATGTGCATGTTCTAAAGTGGGGAATTATTAGATATTCAGGTTTGTTCGAGGATTGCCTCGCCCCCTACTTACTAAAAATAAAATAAACAATAAAAAAATAATAATAAAAAAAAATAAAAAAATAAAAAATTGCACGTAGAACACTGATTCGTTTGTAGTGTTGTGGTTTAGTGTGTCAAATAAAACAATTTGAGCGGTTGGCAGTTGGCGCTAAGAAATGGCATTTCTATGTGAAATGTATTCATTTTTTATTGTCCGAGTTTTGTTTCCTTTTTATATATTTTATAGATCGGTCATTGGCCGTTGCAAATGTTTTACAAGCTGTGCTTTGAACGGTTTCTCTCTTGATTAAACCTAGGAGTATAGGCGGTTCTTGAAGATATTGGGAACCCATGTGTGGGAGCGCTCATCTTGCTACCCCTTTGACCATGTTGCAGCTCAGGCTGCAAGGCGGCGCAGAGGTTCGTGTTTCTGGGTAGATATATCATGAGTTGTTGCAGGGCCCCCCGATGGATCAGAGCCAAGTCCTGCTAAAGTTCTTTCAGGTGTTTGCCGGCCTAATTTTCAAGACCTCCGGTTTCGAGACCCAGATTTATTTTGTAGCTGGATGGTCTGCACGATCATCCCCAGGCGTGGAATGACATATTATTGACTGAGCGCCCTCACGCCGGCCAGCAGATAGGGCGATGGTTGCGTCAGGGCGTAGACCTGTTTGAGTTTTCCCAACCCTTTAGAGGGAAATACCGGGGTAGAACTCTTCTGTCCAAGAGTGTATATATTTCTGACAGCAAAACAAAATACAAAGCCAGTGCCTCTTTGTAACAGATGTCTGTTATAAATTGCACATTAGATGACCAATAAACGCCGAAGGTGATGGCGTTTTGACCGGGTAGCGACAAATACCCACCCCATTTATGATCAGAGGCATCCGACGCCAACCTTACTGTCACTGGTGCCGCTCTTTCCTCCATGGGATAGGCTCTGAAAATGAGTCGACAAAACGCCAAAAGAGCACTTCATCGCGCACTGGTTGAGTTAAATGAACAGGTGTGACCTCATCCAACTCGAGTTGGATGAGGTCACACCTGTTCATTTTACTCAACCAGTGCGCGATGAAGTGCTCTTTTGGCGTTTTGTCGACTCATTTTCAGAGCCTATCCCATGGAGGAAAGAGCGGCACCAGTGACAGTAAGGTTGGCGTCGGATGCCTCTGATCATAAATGGGGTGGGTATTTGTCGCTACCCGGTCAAAACGCCATCACCTTCGGCGTTTATTGGTCATCTAATGTGCAATTTATAACAGACATCTGTTACAAAGAGCCACTGGCTTTGTATTTTGTTTTGCTATCAGAATTATATACACTCTTGGACAGAAGAGTCGATGTGCAGGTAGATTCACAAAGTCTCTCCTAGAAGCTAATTTCGGCCTAAAGTTGGAGTGGGTCCCAAGTGGGGAGAACCAGGCAGATTTTCCATACAGGGAGCTTTCTAGAGCAGGCGCTCGTCTTACAGCGTCGACGTGGCACTTCCTGCAAAGGGAGCTCAGTGGAAGTTCGGGGTTTTCATGGGGTCTCACGACGCTGCTCTCCAATGTTCCGAAAGGAAGATTCCCAGTTCCAGGCTCGTCAGGGGTAAACGTGTTTGCACAGTCATGCCCTCAGGGTGAGCAGCTGTATGTTTTCCCTCCCTTTGTGCTCATTCCAGCTCTGATCAAGCTTTTCATCGAATGGGGAGTGTGTCGGTGACAATAGTAGTGCCGAAGCACCACCATCCAAGGTCCTGTTGGCCGCGTTTAGTGTATTGTGCGACACGGTCTTTGCGCCTAGAGCGGAACTCGGTCAGACGGGCGTCCTGGTATTTCCGTCAAGGCGAGGATATGGAAAAAACTCAGAGGGCCTTCGATTTGAGCTTTGGGCATGCGAGTGTCGTTTTCCTGCGGATGGTCTGATTTCGAAGGAGGTTCGTTTGCCGCTCAACACCCAGTGCTTCTAGTATCTGATTTGATGTTCAAGGGTATGAGGGGATTTGGTTGGCCAGCGTCGCTGGTTGCCAGGTTGAGGGTAAATGGCGGAGCAAGATTGGGAGTTTTGTGCAGCGTTTTGGCAGAGCCCTGTCGAGCAAAGAAGCCGGAGTTGGCGGTTCTAGACGGAGGTGTAAACGACATCAGCAAGGCTGGCGGTGCAGGAGTAGAGGAGTTGCTGAGAGTTCTTGCCTCAGCGGTAAACGTTTGTAAACCAAGTGTCAGGGGATAAAGTTTGTATTTTCTCTCCAATGATTGTATAACTCAGTCAGACCTAGTAGGTCAGGTTCATTTAACGGTTTGGGGGAGTATGAAATCACAGAGACGACTGCAAAGATGACTCGGGTCAGTTTTGGTCTTGCGTACCGGAGTGCACGTGGATTTAGATATTTCGCTCAGGTTCCTTTTACCCCAAACAGGTTTTGGTAACCGTACTGTTTTCTTTCCTTTCCTTGTCTCTCAAGCTCGACCGGGTCAAGGAGAGTCTTAAAGAGTTGGACGATCGTTTTGACAAGTTTGACATTCAATACGCAGAAAAGGAATTTGATAAGCAGTTTGTCGACCTTTCTTTGGAGCAATCATAGCTCAGGCTATTTCACTGACGGCGAGGGCTCGATTCAGCGACCCTAGAGGGTGTGGCTAAGTTTTTAGCGGATCGAGACTCAAAGGGTCGAACACAGGTTCATGCCTTGGGTTGCGGAAATTTTGGAAAAAGTGGACCTTTTGGCTGTGGGTGTGAGCGACATCTTTCAGCCGGAACAGTCGATTCATACATTGGTCAGCTCAGGGCCTATTTCAACACAGGTGGAAAGACACTTCCTTGGCGGCAGAACTCACAATGGGGCAACCCTTGTATTTCCTTTCGAGTGCGGAAATATTTAAAGGCAACGAGGCTTGAGCAAGCCCGGGTGACGCCCAGAAAAGCAGTCCCCATTTTCTCGGACAGGATCAGGTGGCTCACAAACGAAATCAGGAAGTGAATAACAAAGCTTCAGGAGACCGACCATGTACACTTCGTGGGGCAGTTCATTTTGTACAGGGACTTGGCTTTCTTCTTGTGCCTATGGTAGGTCGGAAGACCTAGGGTGAACGAAGACCAGTGAAATCACTAAGATTTATGGCGGAGATCTTCTTCTCAGCCACACTATTGGCCAAACTGTGCGGCCAGGTGGATCATCTCTCGTTGTAATCCCCAATTAGATAGTGAAATGGACCCGGCAGGGGCTTTGGAAGGCGTGGTCAGGTTTGCACGGGATACGGACATCTACACCGGATCACAGGTCGTTGACTAACAAGCCGTTCACTGGAAACGGCCCCACAAATCGCCTCAAACTATACTTCTCAGCTTCGTCAGACCCTACGGTGGAAGGGCGGGAGTAGCAGCCACTCTGCGGTTGCAGGGAGCCACGGACCAGGAAGTGATGGATCACTGCGGATGGGTGACACAGTGAGCGTACAGACACCACACTTGGATAGATGGATAGAGTAACCAGGCGCCGCACCACGGTTCTTTTAATAAGGAAGGCCATTGAGGATGAAGGAAAGGAGCGGCCATCGCCAGCAGACCAGGCTGGGGAGTTCTATCGGCCCTAAACTCCGGCTTCAAGGCTGAGAAGGCTTTTAAATCTCCAGCAGGGCAGGCAGCGACGGAGTGAGAGTTGGATGAGAGATGGGGGGAAAGTGGGGGACAGTGGCGTGCGGATCCTGGGTGCGGGTGAGGAACCTTTTCTACCCAGTCCTCAATCCATGTAGAGACCGGAGCCCAGGACGAACACAGCGGTGCAAATAATTTACTATTTGCACCGCTGTGGGCGTTGAGGGCGACTGACTCTTTGTCAGTCGCGATTCTGGCTGGGCTAAGGTGAGGGCGTCAATAGCGGTGGGACTGTCCGGCGGACCCCCTTTTTTGTATTTGGGTTTTGGGTTTTGGGGAATTCTTTTTACCCCACCCACCCTACCCCTTTTCGCTCCCGGTTCTGGTTTCTACGTTTAGAACCTTTTCTACCCAGTCCTCAATCCATGTAGAGACCGGAGCCCAGGACGAACACAGCGGTGCAAATAATTTACTGTTGCTAGGAAGCGCGAGGATCTTTCCATTACCGATGCACGTGTCCCCAGTCAGATTAGATAACATTTTATGAAAGGTCCGACACTATAAAAGCTTTTTTTTTGCATAGCTATGAAATAAACTCATCATGCCTGTAAGCATAAAAACCGACTGCCAAGCATAGAAAAATCTGGCTTAAAAGAAACTTGTTATCAGCCAAAGTTCCGTAAAGGTTGAATTTTTGCAACTGGTTGCCTACTAAGCTTAGTACAGACATTTGCTAAGCAATATTTTTCTGTTTAACAACATTATGAAATTGGGCCCATAATTAAAGCATGTAAGCACGTCTATCATGTCACCTGCTAAGCACAGAAAAGTATTACTATACAGAAACAGGTAACCAGCCGAAATTTTACATTATTAAGTTTACATTGTTGTGACTGGTGCCCACTAAATTCTTGCTCAGCAAAGGATCACCCAAAACAAAAGGAAACAGTAAAAAACAAAAAACACCCAAGTAAATTCCCCAACCAATAAAATGTTGCTGTATAATTGTTATCACCTTCAAAGAAACTTTTTTTTAAAGCCAGTACATTTGTATTTTTAGGCATGAAATAATTGAATGTCGATTATTAATTTTAAACTGGGCAGAATGTTGAAACCCAGTTTGGTGCTCTATAGCAACACTGTTGCTAGGAAGCGCTTGAATCTTTGCAAATGCACATGATCTGTCCCCAGTCGGATTAAATTACCATCAACAGAATGTCCCGCAATCAAAGGCCACAACAATTCAACCAGCGGCACCACAAAGGAATCGTTGAACATTGGAGCTGTCAATCACCCCCAGTATTTTTTAGCCACAGTTTTGAACATGTAATGGCAGATATGCTTTCCTCGAAACGTAAAGTACTTGAAAAAACTTCTAAGCCAAATAAATTCAAAATTTGTTAAGTCCTGTGTTAATGAAGAGGGAACAAGTTGAGCTGTTCACATCATTCTGAGTATTGCTATTTTCATATCATTCTTATTACAATCTTGTTAAGGAAAGTCGCAGGCCTTAAAATTGCAATGCTGCAAGGTTCCAATACAAACTTATTTTCCCCAAAAGAAGTGCACAAGAAGACCTGAGGAAAATTGCTGTGGCCCCTTCAAGCGCGAAGTTGAAGTCTGTCTGTCAGTTATTCTTCTTCAAAGAGGGTTCAAATTTATAAAGCCCATAATCACAGAAATGTGCTCGTTAGCAGACACAGTGTACCAGCCATTCAACCTTTACGGAACTTTTGCTGATTACAAGTTTCTTTTAAGCCAGATTTGTTTCACTCTAAGTATACCTCAATGTATGATGCAAATTTTCCTGTTCAACAAGTAAAATCCTAAACGACTTGTAAACTTAAAAGCTGGATGACCACTGGTTTGATTAAATCTATCAAGTATAAACGTAGACTGTATAAAAAATATATTAACAAACCAACTGAGCAGAATAAGCAGAAGTATACAACTTACCGTAATAAACTAACCACCCTGTTAAAAGAAGCTAAGTCTAAATACTATAAAGATAAGTTTGACCATGGAAAACATGATGTAAAGAAGACATGGAAGATTATTAAGCTCACTCTGAATAATAAGACACAAAGCTTAAACACGAGGGTAGACAAGTTAATGATCCCCATGAGGTCACTGATATATTTAATAGTTACTTCACTAACATTGGCCCATCACTGAATAGTAAAATTCCACAAACAGATGTGTCATTTAGAGATTTTTAAAAATGTAATCACCCTGAATCAAAGTTTTTTTACCCTACCGATCAAAAGGAGGTTTGTGATATTGCCAAATCATTTAAGAACGGTAAAAGTGCTGGGTACGATGACCTGAGCCCAGATGTTTTTAAGTCCGTTATTTCCAAATCTAGTCGGCCATTATGCCATGTTTGTAATTTGTCCATTTCTAAGGGTGTTTTTCCCGATAAACTGAAAACGGCCAAAGTGACCCCCATATTCAAAGCTGGAGACCAGTGTGAAACCGTTAACTACTGACCAATATCTGTGTTATCATGTTTTTCTAAACTTCTCGAAAAAATAGTCTATATTATGAGAACTTCTTCTTTTTTATCTAAATTTGATATTTTGTACAATGGTCAATACGGGTTTAGAAATAATCATTCTACTGACATGGCTGTAATAGACCTGGTCCATAAAATTACTAAAGGTTTTGAGAATAACTGCATATCGCTCGGTGTCTTTCTAGACTTGTCTAAGGCCCTCGACACCATCAATCACAATATTCTGCTTCAAAACTTAATTATTATGGCATAAGAGGTACTACTCTGAATGGGTTTTGTAGTTATCTCACAAACAGAAATCAATATACTAAAATTGGCTGCTGCTCCTCTTCATTGAATAATATTACTTATGGAGTACCACATGGTTCCCTTCTGTGGCCATTGTTATTTTCTTTGTACATAAATGATATTTGTCATGCCTCAACGGTCCTCTCTTTAATCCTTTTCGCAGACGATACTAATATTATCTACTCAAGTGATATCAGACATGTAGAAACTATTATCAATGTACTTAATGTTGAATTAGACAAAGTTTCATTTTGGCTCCAGGCTAACTCAACTCGAAAAAATGTACATTTATGGCTTTTTCAAAAAGTCAAAAGAAATTGAATTTACGTAATTGTCATGTTAAATTTAAAATAATGAGCCTATACAGCGAGTGACTAATACAAAATTTCTTGGGGTTTATATTGACGAATGTCTTTCATGGAACATCCATATCAAAGAATTAGAAAACAAAATATCAAACAATATTGGTATCATGAGTAGATTGAAGTATACATGTACACTCCCATCGAGCATTCTGCGTACTTTATATTGTTCACTTATTCTTTTATACCTCTCTTATTGTAATTTTATCTGGGCCAATACATACAAGTCAAATCTGGATAAGTTGATTAAACTTCAGAAAAAAGGCTATTCGCATTGTATGCAAGGCCCCCTTTCTTGAGCACACCACTCCCTTGTTTAAGAAACATAAGCTATTGTCTCTTATGAATATAAATGTATTTCAGCAAGATGTTTTTATGTATAGTTTGTAAACAACCAACTTCCTAAATCGATCGTTCCGCTAATATTATGGAATGACCATACTCACTTAAGTAGGTTCCAGTGTTTGACGAATCTGTTGCAGTACATGTATTAGTATTTTTCAGCTTTCATGTTATTCAATATACCACTTTATTTTTGTAAATACTTGAAAACAATCTTCATTCTAGCATTATATCTCTTGAAGGATACTACATGTACATAATCCAAGACCACAACTGTTTTCAGAATTTGCAGAAAAGGTTTTTTTTCTGCACATGTTGACTCACACTTTCAGAATGTTTGAAATTGCCTTTGTCAATTGAGGAGAGCCATGATTTATGCGCTGATATAGGTCTCTCGGCAGAATGTTTGAAATTCCCTTTGTCAATTGAGGAGAGCCATGATTTATGCGCTGATATAGGTCTCTCGGCAGCAATTTTACTCTGCCATCTCATTGTGTTATTGCCATGACCAAATCACATCCTAACATATCATTTGAATGTGTATGTGTGTATTTTTTCCCACCAGTACATTCATTCAGTTGGTGTTATCCATCGTGATCTCAAGCCCAGTAACTTGGCTGTCAATGAAGACTGTGAATTAAGGGTAAAGTATTCTGTACATTTTCTGCATCTGATTCATTATTTGTAGTTGATGATCCATTACAATTTGGTCATAAATGAAGATGTACACTTAAAACAGTTTCATCTAGGGTTGAAAAAGTGGCTGTTAACATTTTTCCAAGAAAAATCCAACGGAACTGCATGGAGGATTTAAATTGGCTCTATTGAAAACATCACATTGTGTTTGATGTTTCTCTTTACTTTTTATCTTTCTGTCTTAATGTGTTATTATTTAAAAATGAAAATGACTTTGCTTTTTACCAAAATTCTTCCCTTGGCATCCTGACATTGTGTAAAGTGGCATACATTGAGATAGGTCACTTTGTGAAAATACAAAATTGAAAGTGTATTGTATAGCTGTTTGACATACATGAAACAGCTCGGATCAGCTTGTTTTCGTCAGAACTTTTTTTAGTTTTTGTGATAGGAAAAGCTATTGTTTTGGTCAAGATTTTTATTTGTTTTTATTTTATTAGCTGTTTTGTAGCAGCTCTTGTTTTTGTTAAAGTTTTATGTTTGCCCTGCCGGCGAAGCCAGCCGAAGGGGCATATAGTATTTGCCTTGTCCTTGTGTGCGTGTGGTGGGGGGGGGGGGGGTGCGTGTGTGTGTGTGTGTGTGATATCTCAAGCAGGACTTGGCATATCAACTCCATAATTGGTTTGTGGATTGGTCATGGGATCCCACAGAGGCCTATTGTTTTTGGACCCCCAATTGGACCACAAGTGGTATTTTGTCAAAACAAAGCTTTTGTCACTAAAATATGTGTTTTGATAAGTGGAATATAAATAAACAGTTAAGGGAACACGTTGCCTTGGATCGGTCTAGTTGGTCTTTGAAAAGCACTTGTAACCGTTTGTTATAAAATGCATACTGGTACAAAGATTTCTTAAAGTAGAATATAATGATCCACACAAACACGCCTCGAAATTGCAGGGTTTTCCTTTCACCTCGTCGACTAGCACGGTCGGCCATTTATGGGAGTACAATTTTTTGACTCCCATAAATGGCTGACCGTGTTAGTTCACAAAGTAAAAGGAAAACCACGCAGTCTACTTCACTCTACTTATCGGTAGAGTCGAATTACTAATTTGCATGTAGTGTGTTGTGAGTCCCCCGAGAGCTCCGACTGTCCCGGGGAAACGGACGTAACCCCAGTACTGACAGTCGAAGCCCTCCCCAGTTTCTTTACGCTACTCATTATCTCAACGAAATCAAACTATAGTTTATTTCACAACACACTACAACAACTAAAACTCTACAATCTTTCTAGTCTTTTGAAGCACTCTTAGTGACGATAAGGTTTAGACAACGGTTGAACTGTTGGAACAGAATTAAAACACAACCTCACCCACTCGCGGCTAAGAGAAAAGAGGACGACTCCGTGACGGGCATGTCGCGGGGCGTTATGGGTAGGACGGTGGAGGGCGCTATTGTGTGTAAAAGTCTTAGCATTTCTGCCTCGCGGCATAGGGAATATGCAAATTAGTAATTCGACTCTACCGGTAAGTAGAGTGAAGTAGACTCCCCCCCCCCCCCCCCACAGTAGTGTGGATGGGGTCTACGAACGAATACGATCCGCCATGCCCCGGGGTCGGGACCCCTGGCGCAGTAGATCGGTAGTTGATTGTTCGTCCGAGGGGCGAACAGATCTACATGAGGTCGGTCGATAAGCAGGAAGAGCGACTGGCCACACAGGGGCGGAGGGACCACTCTGTCGGGACGATCCAGCCCCGGGAGAGAGCGTCGGCCGTGACATTCTCCTTCCCCGGGATGTACACCGCAGACAGGGCGATCCCCTGCTGTATGCACCAGTGGATTAGGTCCCAGGCTAGTGCACACAGTCGGGCCGACCGGGTGCCCCCCTGGTGATTGATATACGCTACCACTGTGGCGTATACGCTACCACTGTAGCGTTGTCGGAGCGCACCAGGACGGCCTGCCCCGCTAACTGTGCCCGGAAGTGCTGGAGGGCATTCTGGACCGCCAGCATTTGCAGGACGTTGATGTGGGTCGAGTGGTGTTCCGGGCCCCACACCCCCGCTATCTGATGGGGGTCGAGGGTCGCCCCCCAGCCGTACAGAGACGCGTCGGTGACGACGGTTGCTGACGGTCGAGGCGGGCGGAACACTCGACCACGTGTGAGGTTGGCGTCCTCCACCCACCATTGAAGGTGGGGGGTCAGCCAAGGCGTGGTAGGCACCGGGAGGTTGACCGAATGACGGCTGGAAGTAGGCGAGGAGATGGAGCTGGATAGGTCTCATCCTCAGCCTGCAGAAATCTACTAGGTCTACCATGCTGGCCATGAGACCAAGTCACTTGAGCCAGGCTACCGCCGATGCCACTGTAGCCCACAGGAAAAGGGCCACGCACTGCCGAAGGTTCTGTACCCGTTCCGTCGAAGGGCGGGCTAGCCCCCTCTGAAGGTTGAGAGCCGCACCGAGGAAGGTGGGCACCTGAGAGGGGATCGGGTGCGATTTCTCGATGTTGATGAGGAACCCCAGGCTGGACGCGAGGCGCCAAGTAAGCGTCAGCGCCGCGTCCGTTGCCTCCCGTGATCGGCCCACAATTAGCCAATCGTCGAGGTATTGGAAAATCAGCAGTCCTCGTCTCCGAAGTGCTGCTCCGATCGCCCGTACCACTCGGGTAAAAACCCTAGGGGAGGTTGACAGTCCGAAGGGGAGTACCACAAATTCGTATAGCGTTCCGTTGTAGAGGAAGCGCAGAAATTTGCGGTGTTCGGCCCTGATGGGGACGTGGAGGTAAGCGTCCCGAAGGTCCAAACTCGCCCCCCATGCAGGCGTATCAATTGATTCGAGGATTGCCCTCAGCGTTTCCATGCGGAAGCGCTTTGGGCGAATAAATCGGTTTAGGGGCTTTAAATTCAGGATCGGTCGCCAGGTGTCCGCCTCCTTCTTGGGAACTAAGAAGAAAGTGGACATGAACCCCGTCCGTGTCCCCTGGTCGAGGACAACGCGTATTGCCCGTTTGAGGAGAAGGGAACTGATCTCCCCTTCGAGGGCACAGCGTTTGAGAGGGTCAGACGGGGTG
This sequence comes from Asterias rubens, assembly GCF_902459465.1. Lineage (NCBI taxonomy): Eukaryota > Metazoa > Echinodermata > Asteroidea > Forcipulatida > Asteriidae > Asterias > Asterias rubens. Next base: position 6,190,135 of record NC_047063.1, read on the forward strand.
GGCGTTGGCCGTACCAGCATGTCCGACAGGGGGGTTCTCGTGAACTCGAGTGCGTAGCCGCACTCGATCGTCTCGAGGACCCATCTGTCGGACGTGATCTGAGCCCAGGACCCCAACAATTCCTGAAGGCGGCCTCCCACGGGTCCGTCGGTGGGAGGTCGCCTGGAGACCGGGAAGTCACTTCCGCCACGCCCCGGGATACCGGGGGGCGGGCGCACAAAAACCACGGCCCGACTGGGCCCGTTGTTGGCCTTGGGCCAGCGTGCGTGCGTTCGGCGGTCCTTGGTTCCCACGAAAACCGCCACGGGCGGGTCTCTGTGGGCGCCTATGAGGAATCACAAAGGAGGCTTGTTTGCCTTTCCTTGCCGCCGGTACGGAGGTCCGCGGCTTCCTCAAGTTGATCTTCTCTGTGGCCTTGAGGCGCCTGGCTTCGGCCTCCATAGACTCCTGGAATTTTCTTGCAAACAGGTCTCGTCCCGTTAGGGGGAGCGCATCAAGTCGTTTGCGAGCCCCGACGGACGAGAGGAACAGAGCGTCTAGGACGTTTGCCCTACGGGCAGAGGTTGCTAGGGTGGATACTCTAGTAAACTGATGCAGTTGAAGAGGTCAAAATGCATTCTGCCTCATGACAAAAGATCCGAAAGGCATGCCAAAAATCACTGTAATCGAAGCCAAGCTTGAGCTGGTAGCCATGCTGAAGAGAGGGAGAGTTGAAACCTTCCTCCGAAACTCTGTGACACTTCAGTGAAGAAAAGGCTCTTTCCTAGTCAAGTTGATGGAGGCACAGAGGAGCATCGGATTCCGAGAAGGGGCTAGTATAGTAGACTAGACCAGGAAAATGATGAAACCCATTTTGGGGGTGTAGAAAAAGTCTTAGACATGGCTAGAAGAGTGGCTGTTCATGAATGGCCACAATGAGAAAGTCATTGATATTGAATATTATTGAATACAGGTTTTAAGAAGGACGTAGCACTAATTCCTTCGGAGTAACTCAAACAAATGGAAATAAAGGCAGCAGAAAATTGGGTATAAAGAGAGCAACTCTAAAAAATTTAGCAAATTTGTTCCATAAGGCCACGGTTAGTCCAGTAGTCCAAATTCATTGATATAAAGTCATGCAAATGGGCCTGTGACACAAATGTTTGCAGAAGAATGAAGTAAAGACTTTATAAAAACACCATAGAAAGGAAAATAGCAGAAAAACAAGTATAAGGCAGGGATTTCCCTTAACTTTTTTTCCAATTGCCGGTCGGGCAAGTCAACCAAAATTAAAGGGGGGGGGGCGTTTTTTTTTTTACTCCGTTTGCATCAAAATCTTCTTGGATCAACGATCAGTCAACAATGCACAACAATAAATAATTCAATGAACTTTGCCCTGCAACGCCCTCTGTTGCCAAAAGTTGTCCATGTTATTAGAATTCCTCCAAACCAGTACATTGTGCACAGTCTGCAGGCATATTGCCACAATGTGCCGCAATTCTTTACTCGGTTCGTGAACGTGTACTGCATTGAAGTCCAGTCAAGAAGGTCATGAATATGGAATTATCAACAGCCATCAATGGCCAATCACAGTGTGGGGAATGTTGGTCAGAATGGACTTTGGACGACTGTGTGTGCTGTTTAATATGCTGTGCATACTGCATGGACCAGTGGGTGACCGTGTACTGTGAGGATACTCGGCACCATGTGGTTTTGTGCATCATGTTTTCAATGATTGTAAGTGTTTTCCGAAATGAACGATACTACGAGAGCAATTCAGATCCTGATCGCGGCCGAATTAAATCCAGCAAATATCTAGTCTTGTCAAACTTACTATTTTAAAAGCTTTAGTAAAAGTTTTCTGTGGGATTTTGCCATTGACCCTCAGTTATATGTGAAAGGGAACAAATATTTGACTCGCCTGGCAGGCTAGTGAGAAAGGGTTTTCACTCGCCCGCCGCTATTTTCACTCGCATTTGGCGATTGGGTGAACTGAAAGGGATTTACCAGTAGAAGAGCGGAGAGAATAAGAAAATGTCTGGAGTGAAAGGAGAGAGGAAAGATAATCTGGGGCACAGTGATTGAGGTATTTATATGTATGAACCATTGTATGGAATTGAATGCATTGGGCAACTGGAAGCCAGTGTAATTGCTTGAGAAGTGGAGATGTGCGAGTGAATTTGGGCAGCTTAAAGATAAGTCTGGCACATCGGTTTTGGAGCCGTTGAAGGCGAGAAACATCTTTCTTTGAAACACCATTCAGGAGGCAGCAGCCATAGTCCAGCTTGGACAGAATGCCCTGGTCGCTGCTTGCTCTGATTCGCGTAACCTTGGTGTTACTTTTGATAGGTTTAAGAACCTTGACCAACATATTAAATCAGTCTATTAATCTTTTTACGCGCATCTACTCAGCATAGCTGCAACCAGGGCACCACTTTCACTTCATACAGCTGAACAACTCAATTCATGCATTCATCTCATCAAGACTCGACTTCTGCAACAGTGTACTTTCAGGACTCCCTCAGCAATCACATAAACGTCTTCAAAAAGTCCAAAATGCTTCTGCCCGCTTACTCATCAGGACAAAATCTTCTAAGCACACAACACCCATTATAAACTGCTCACAAAAAGTAAGGACACTTTTTTCAATCCAGTATATTTGTCATTATTAAATACTTTCTTTGTATATGGTATATATCATTGCAAAGCTGAACTGTTCCTCTTCAAAATGATACCACAATTGCAATGATTACATGTTACTGGACTTGACCACGTTAATGAGAATGAGACAAAGTCACAAATCAAATGTCCCAAAATTAGCAATATTATTGTGTTACTGTATGAACAATCAAAACTTCCTGATCTTAATCCACTTTATTGAGACAAGAAATTTGGTATAGAGCAAGACAACTTACTGATCTTAATACACTCTATTGATACAAAAAGTTCAGTAACGAGTGGATGATCCGAAGGCGTTGATGACAGCCTGCCACCTTCTTCTCCATGCTGCACACAAGTCTTGTGATGCGCTGCTGAGGGATGGTATTCCATTCTTTATTAAGGAACCTGGTTAGGTCAGCCACAGTTGATGTGTTGGTGGTTCTGGTACGGACAGCAAGACCAAGCTGGTCCCACAGATGTTCCATGGGATTCAAGTCTGGACTGTTAGCGGGCCAATCCATCAGGTGCACCCCAACATTTTTCAGGTAGTCAGTCACCAGTCGGGCTGGATGGGGGCGAGCGTTGGCATCTTGAAAGATGGCATTTGGTCCAAAGTCTGCAAGTATGGGACTGCATTCGGCTGTAGAATATCGTCTTGCAAATACCCATCAAACAAGGTGTTTTTCATGAGATGAGGGTAAATTATTGTGTCCAATGAGCTCACTTGTGCACATCATTGTGTAAACCATTAATGGTTCTGAAAAGCTTGATCGGTTTGATTAATGAGCATTACCTACATGTATTGACCATACACAGACAACGGTAATTTTGGCACATTTGATTTGTGACTTTGCCTCATTGTTATTCGTGTAGCCAAGTTCAGCAACATGTAATCATTGCAAATGTGGTACTATTTTAAAGAGCAACAGTTCAGCTTTGCATTGATATATACCATATACAAAAAGAGTATTAAATAATAACAAATATACTGGATTGAAAAAAGTTTCCTTACTTTTTGTGAGCAGTTTATATAATCTCCACTGGCTTCCTGTTAAAGATGCTATGTCAGATTTTTGGCCCCAAACATTAAAAAATAGATTTTTTTTTTAGTGAATGGTATTTCAAAGAGTATCACGCTCTCTAACGAAAAATATTTTACCTTTTACTTTTAATGGTCAGGAACCATGACAAAAATTTAAAACATTTCTTATAAAACACATAAGAATTGGTCACGTGATATATTGTCGGGATCCCGACAAAAACTAGTTTGAGCACTTTATTTCACTGCTACTAATAATTGGCAGACTTTTTCGAGCAATGGCTCAAATGAAAGCTTGTAACACAAGTGTCACGACCGGGATTCGAACCCACACTCTGATGAACGGAAGCACCAGAGCTTGATTTCGGTGCTCTTATCCGCTCGACCACGACACCCCAGAACAATCATCATCCTCGTTAGGCTGTGTACTGGTTAAAGTGTTTTGTAAATTGGTGTTCTTAGACAAGTTTTTTTCTTAACATTTCTGTTATGTTCCTTTAATTAATTTGCTGTTTCTCTTCTCCAAATTTTAAAGAATCTTTATGGTCTTTTTTTGTGCAGATACTTGATTTTGGCCTCGCTCGTCAAGCTGATGATGAGATGACAGGTTATGTAGCTACACGATGGTATAGAGCTCCAGAAATCATGCTGAATTGGATGCATTACACCAATACTGTGGATATGTGGTCTGTTGGATGTATAATGGCAGAACTTCTCACAGGTAAAACACTGTTTCCTGGATCGGATCGTATCCTTCAAAATATAGCCATTTTTTATACATGTCTCTTTACACAGAGGCTGAGAATTTGAAGAAAAAAACCCATGGAAATGGACATGGAACGTTAGCTTTCAACTCTTTTGCTAGAGTAAACTGTGCCGTATTAAAAAAAATGTTATACACATGTACTTGCTTTTATTTGTCCAGCAAATGGTTAATATTTTTGCATGGTGTCATTTTGGTAAAATCTTTGGTCTACTTCACTCTACTTACCTGTAGAGCGAATACTACAATTGCATTGTTCCCTATGCCGGCAGGCAAAAAGCTAAGAGTTTTACACACTATAGCGCCCTCAAGAGTCCTATCACCGACGCCCTGTGACATGCGAACCACGTCGGCACCCCCTTTTTCTCTTAGCTGGCAAAGGCAGCGGACGTGAGTACTTGATTGTCCGTATTGCGGTAGATTTCTTTGCCCTTTTTAGCTGATAAGAGTGTGTTTGGAAGCTATCCTATAGCAGGATAGTCTGTAAAGTTGTTGAGAATTTCTAGTACAGTTGTTGAGAAATTCTAGGGCTGACGGATCTGTAACCGGCCGAGCAGGGGACCTTACGGTCTCGCCGTCTTTGCCCGACAGAAGGGGAAACGCCCCGGTAAGGCCCAAAAATCGCCTAGTACCGGGGCGACACCCAAGAAGGGACGAGTTGGTAAGCGGGACTCCACTACGGAGCCCGCCCCATCGATCCCAGGCCAGCCAGCAGGGCACGCACAGCCAGAGGGGGTACCCCTCCACGGCTCGGTGCACCCAGGGCTGGGTACAGGGCATGCACAGCCGGAGAAATTACCTCTCCACGGCTCAGTGCACCCGGCCCCCCACAGTGCACACGCGAGTACCGCGGTGCCCAGGGATGGCCTTTTGTACCGCCGCCCCGACCAGGCAGCCTGCGCTATTGGGCTCAGGGCGCTGGCGGTCGCCTGGGAGATTGGCAACGGAGAACAGACCCCTTGGGGCCCCGTCGGAACGCTACGTTCCGAAGGGTCGGCCTCTACATCAGGGTTTACCCGATGCTCGGGTATTCCCGCCCCGCAGCCGGCCTCCGATACTACATCGGAGTCTGCTCGAGGACGCCTCTCCAACAAGGGCAAGAAAGCCCGCCCTCGAAGTCCCAGCTCGAGCGGCTCTACCTCCGATTGTCCCCACCGTGACAAACGTCACAAGGGTGGGGACAAGGCGAGGAAACAACCATCCTTCGTCATCCCTCGTCGCCGCCCACAAAAGGTGGCCCGTGGCAGTTTTCGTGGCCGCGCCGATAGTAGGCGGGCTCACGTTACCCCAAAACCCAACCTGGCCAACCACGCACCCAGTCGGGTTGTGGTTTCCGAGCACCCACCCCCCGATATACCGGGGCGTGGCACAAGTGACTTGACAAATCCGAGCGGCCTCCCACCGACGGACCCGTTGGGGGCCGCCTCCGGAATTTTCTGGGGTCATGGGGGCAAGTGACCTCCGACCGGTGGGTCCTTGAAACAATCGGCCGCGGTTACGCGCTCGAGTTTACGAGGACCCCCCGTCGGACATGCTCAGCCGGCGGACACCTGTACCTTCCGACTTAGCAAAGCGCCGCTCCCTCGGGGGGGGGGAAATAAACGCCCTCCTCCTCAAGGGGGCGGTGCGTATCGTCCCCCGTTCAAGGACTCAGACGGGCTTCATGTCAACCTTCTTCTTGACTCCCAAGAAGGAGGCTGGCTACGGCGCCCGATTTTGAACTTGAAACCCGTAACAAGTTCATCCGTCCGAGGCGTTTCCGCATGGAGACGCTCAGGACTATACTGAGTTCTATAGAGACGGAGGCAGCGCTCCAATGTACTTGGCGCCTGACCTCCGACCTCGGATTTATAATCAATACCGAGAAATCTCACCTCATCCCCTCGCAGGTTCCCACCTTTCTCGGTGCGTCTGTCGACCTGCGCAGGGGATTGGCCTGCCCTTCGGAGGAACGCCTACTGAACTTTTGGCAGTGCGTTTCTCTCTTCCTCCTGGCAGTGGCGGCCCCGGCACTGGCCTGGCTCAGGCTGTTGGGCCTTATGGCCAGCATGGTGGATTTGGTGGACTTCTGCAGGTTGAGGATGAGGCCCATTCAACTTCACCTGCTCTCCTTTTACAGGCCCATCCGTCACCGAATCCACCACACGGTGCCGACCACGCCCTGGCTAGTCCCCCATCTTCTCTGGTGGCTAGCCGATGCGAACATCTCGCAGGGCCGGGCTTTTCGTCCGCCCCAGCCATCGGTGACCGTCACGACCGACGCGTCACTCCTCGGCAAATCGCAAGCGTGTGGGGTTCCGAACACCGATCGGCCCACATCAACGTCCTGGAAATATTTGCAGTCTCCAATGCACTACAGCATTTCCAGTCGGACGTCATTCGCCGTGCGGTCCTGGTGAGATGCGACAACGCCACAGTCGTGGCCTACATCAATCACCAGGGGGGCATCCGGTCGGGACGCCTGTGTGCACTGGCCTGGGATCTCATCCACTGGTGCACACAGCGGGGAACGGCACTATCAGCAGTCCACATTCCGGGCGTAGAGAACGTCACAGCCGACGCTCTCCCAAGGGGCTGGATTGCCCCAACGGAGTGGTCCCTTCTCCCACAGGTGGCTCGGTCGCTCTTCCACCTGATTGGCCGGCCACACGTGGACCTGTTCGCCTCCCATGCGAACCACCAGTTGCCGATCTACTGCGCAAGGGGCCCAGACCCCAACGCGTGGAAGATCGACGCTCTATCAGTACAATGGGACGGCCTACTGGCCTATGCATTCCCCCGTCTCGCTCGTCTTTCGGGTTCTGACCAAGATCGAGCAGGAGGATTGCCGGGTCCTTCTCATAGCCCCGTTCTGGCCCCGACAACCGTGGTTCCCACGACTCGTCAGGTTACTGGTCCACCGTCCGGTGATCCTACCAGGGCGAGCGGATCTCCTGTACCAGCCCAGTTCGGGGATGGTCCATTCGGCTCCGGGGGATCTTCACCTGACGTGCTGGGTGCTGTCACGCGATCCCTCCGCTCAGCAGGCCTTTCGCAACGGGCTGCAACAATCGCAGCCCAGTCACGACGGGCTGACTACGCCATTTCTTTAAATGGTGTTGCCAGGAATCCCTGCATCCTCTCAATACTTCTGTAGGGGAGGTGGGGGATTTCCTGGTATATCTCCTAGACAGCGGCCTGACGACCGGTACGGTCAGAAATTACAGGTCAGCCATTGCCGCGATCCACCCCGGATTCCCGGACGGTTCCTCCGATTTTCCCATTAATAAATTGCCATTTTGTAACATTCGACTATTAGAAATTTGTTTGTTTAAACATGGTTTAAATATAAGAATGTCCGACCCGTCTGTCTAATAAATTGCCCTGGTGTAGCGTTTGAGTTTTGGGGGAAAATTGCCGTTGTTTGTGGGAAAACAAGTTTTGGGGAAAAGTTGGTGAGTTTTGGAGAAAAATGTTTAAATGTTAAGATTGTCCAAACTCCATCTGTTTAATAAATTGCCGTTTTGTAACATTCGAGTATTGGAGAAAAAAAGTCTAAATATAAAAATGTCTGACCCGTTAAATCAATTTCCGTTGTGTAAAGTTTGAGTTGTGGTGGAATATTGCTGTTGTTTCGGGGCAAAAAAGTTTTGGGGAATTTGCCCCGTCTGAGACGTTCGAGTAATGGAAAACATTTTTATTTAAATGTTAAGATTGTCCAAACATTCGAGTATTGGAAAAAAAAATTGTTTAAATATACATGTAAGAATGTCCGACCCATCTGTCTAATAAATTGCCCTGGTGTAACGTTCGAATTTTTGGGGGAAATTGCCGTTGTTTGGGGCTGAAAAGATTCGGGGAAAAGTTGCCAAGTTTTGGGCAAAAATGTTTAAATGTTAAGATTGTCCAAACTCTGTCTGTTAATAAATTGACTTCCACTATTGGAAAATATTTTTGTGTAAATGTTAAGACTGTCCAAACTCCGTCTGTTTAATAAATTGCCGTTTTGTAACATTTGAGTATTAGAGAGAAAAAGAAAGAGTCTAACTATAAGAATGTCCGACCCGTCTGTTTAATAAATTGCTGTTATGTAACATTTGAGTTTTGGGGGAAAATTGCCATTGTTTTGGGGAAAAGTTGCGACTGTTTGGGGAACAAAAATCAAAACTCTGAATAAATTGCCACGTTTGAGACGTTCGCGTAATGGACAACATTTTTATTAGGTGTTCGGGCCAACAGCCCGGAACACCTCTTATATTTGTTCGTTTTTTTTCTTTCTTTTTCTTCATACTTCTTCTTCTTCTTCTTCTTCTTCTTCTTCTCAGCGTCCCTTGTCCACTAACAAAAGCACCTTTCCCAAACTCATATGAACTTCAAACTTCACACATAGTTAGCGATTTATTAGGAGAAGAAACCGTGTGAGTTACGTCATGATGACGTCATCAATTCTTGAGTTATGAATATTCAAAGTTTATTAATTCAAAAAATCAAAACTTTCGATCTACATGAGGGGTTCTTACAATCGAAACATCATCGGAATCGTCATTGAAATCTCCGTAAACGCCCCACAGACATGACCCCATTTTGATGTTGTCTTCCGGCTCAAAGGAGAGGTTGAAAATTTCAAAATTCACGTCTAAAGAACGATGTAAATCCCCATTGGTATGTGCATAAACATTGCACGTAGGCATACACACAACGTGTAGTGTCTTAGCGGTGCAGCAGAGTCACGCTCCAGTGATCATCCATAGAGCTCGAAAAAGCTTCATGAAGAATAGTCTTCGTTCTAGGCGGTTAAAACATACATGCCCCTTACAGTCTTTTCTACAGTCGTCAATATTTCATATTTCCTAAACTACATAAGCTATTTTGACAATCTATACATCATATGAAAGGGCTTTACGTACTTTACAGAAATGGATATGTTGGTGAACTTTCGTTGACCTTTTGACCTGTTTAAACCGGAAGTGACTGTGAAATGATTTGAAAGGACGTTGTTTGTTGCCTTTTAGGTTGAAATATACATCCTTTGATGCTTTACCATCACAGCATACAAGTCTGGCAAAGGTCTGGTTTAAAACAAATATTACCGATGACGTCACCAAACATACACTTTTACAAGATGACGTAATCATGTTGTTTTGACAGTTTTTGCAATTTGAATCATTTATTACAAATCTTGAGAACAAAGCAAGGTGTAATATTTGATATTTAATCCAGGCTTTTACTCCCGGAAACCGAACACCTTGAGTTTGTTCACAAACTCTCAATCTCTAGTTTAACTGTTAAGATTGTCCAAACTCCGTCTGTTTAATAAATTGACGTTCGAGTATTGGAAAATATTTTTGTTTAAATGTTAAGGTTGTTCAAACTCCATCTGTATAATAAATTGCAGTTTTGTAACATTCGAGTATTAGAAATTTGTTTGTTTAAATATAAGAATGTCCGATAAATGTCTGTCTAATAAATTGCCCTGGTGTAGCGTTCGAGTTTTGGGGGAAAATTGCCGTTGTTTGGGGCTAAAAAGTTTCGGGGAAAAGTTGTTGAGTTTTGGGCAAAAATGTTTAAATGTTAAGATTGTCCAAACTCCGTCTGTATTATAAATTGCTGTTTTGTAACATTTGAGTATTGGTGGATTTTTTTAAATAAATATTAAGAATGTCCGTCGTTGTGTAGCGTTCGAGTTTTGGGGAAAATTTGCCATTGTCTGGGGAAAAAAGGTTGAGGAAAAGTTGCCGTTGTTTGGGGAAAAAAGTTGTCCAAACTCTTTCTGCGTGTTTTTGGCACTTTTGAGTTTTGGGGAACATTTTTGGGGAAGACGTCAGTTCGAACTGAATGTTTTCAATAATATTGCGGTTGTGGACATTAATAGTTGTCTTTACTTTTATTCCGTCAGTAAAAAATGTCCGTACTCCGTCTTTTAATAAGTTGCCGTTTGAGATATTGATTAAACATTTCTTTTGAAGGGTAAAGAGGTCCTAACTCTGTCTGTAATTGTCGTATGAGACGTTCGAGTGTTGGAGAAAACAATAATGTAGTTTATTGATTAGTAGAATATTCGACGAGCTATGTTTTAATAATAATTGCCGTTGTGGGACATTTCCAAGTACAGTGTTTTAATTGTAAAAAGGTCAATACTCCGCCGTGAATAACGATGCTCTTTTGGGACTTGAAACACATTTTTTTTTAAGGGGAAGACGTCAGTTCGAACTGAATGTTTTCAATAGAATTGCGGTTGTGGGACATTTACAGTTGGCTTTACTTTTATTTCAACAGTGGGAATGTCCGTACTCTGTCTTTAATAAGTTGCCGTTTTGAGATATTGATAACAGTCAATTTTTTTTGAAGGGTTAATAAGGTCCGAACTCCGTCTGTAATTGCCGTATGAGACATTAGAGTATTGGAGAAAAAAATAGTGTTTATTATTTAGTAAGAATGTCAAAACGAACTCACATGTTTTTAATAATAATCGACGTTGTGGGACATTTCCATATTTGTAAACTATTGAGTATTTGAGAACAATTTTTTTTAAGGGTAGGAAGGTCCGAACTCCTCCTTTTGATAATATTGCCATTATGGCATATTTTCAAATTGGAAAAAATATTGTAAAAGTGTAGAATGTCCGAAGTTGTTATTGTTACAATACTATATTATTGCCGTTGTGGGATATTTTTTTATAATGTTCACTCCGTTACAAAGTTGACCTTGCAACAAGGGAGATTTTGCAGGGCAGTCACTATCACTCAGGGACCTACATGTATTTTAGAATTACATTCAGCATATACAACGCAGTTGTAAGTAATATTATGCTTCTGTCAATGATGGCTCATTGAAAACGGATCGGCATACGACAATAAACGTTGATGTTGCTGGGAATGCTGGCAACCAGTAGTGGCTAGTGTATCATTACAACACCAGATAAGACCCACAGCAAGTGCATCACAGACAATGCACACCAGGAGGTGTTTAAATAAAGCATGCGGGGGAGGCCCCCCATTGTTTAAATTGTTAGAGATGGCCACTTGGCTTTGGGACCAGTCAGCTAAACCAAAAAGAGGTGCATATGCAGCTTTATACATGTATGTGGGAAGGAGTTGTTGGTGGTGGGTTTACGAGAGGGTAAATTATCATACTGGTAGTCACGGCCCATAGGAGTTTTTCCAATGAGTACCATAATACAGGATGAGGGTCGTTTCAAATAGGACATACAGGGGAAAGTATTGAGTGCTGGCTAATTTATATTAAAAATAGAGTGTAGTGATGAGGGAGCGCAGCGTTTTCACCAACTGAACGTTTTTTAGTGGGTGCAACGAAGTGTTATAGGCTAAAGTACTATTATTGTATCTGTTAAAAAACACCAGGCCTCTAATTACGAAACACATTTCAAGGCACTACCGCATTGTTATTCACAGCAGAGTATTGACCTTTTTACAGTTAAAAAAAGTTTGTACATGGAAATGTCCCACAACGGACACAATCTACTAACTAATAAACAACATCAACTTTTTATCCAATACTCGAACGTCTCATACGGCAATTACAGACGGAGTTCGGACCTTCTTACCCCTTTAAAACAACTGTTACCAATGTCTAAAATGGAAGACGGAGTTCGGACACTCTTACTGTTAAAATAAAATTAAAGCCAAATGCTTTCGTCCCACAACAGCAATATTATTGAAAACATTCAGTTCAAACTGACGTCTTCCCCTTAAAAAATGTTCCCAAATACTCAAAAGTCCCAAAACGGCAATTGGTTATTCACGACGGAGTACCAACATTTTACAATCAAAAAAATTTTGGTACATGGAAATATGCCACAACGACGATTATTATTAAACATGGGAGTTCGTCGGACATTCTTATTAAATTAATAAACAACATTATTGTTTTCTCCAATACTTGAACGTCTCATACGGCAATTACAGAGTTAGGACCTCCTTACCCTTTAAAAATTGTGTATCAATGTCTCAAAACGGCAACTTATTGAAGACGGAGTACGGACATTCTTACTGTTGAAATAAAATTAAAGCCAACTGCTTATCGTCTCACAACAGCAATATTATTGAAAACATTCAGTTAGAACTGAACGTCTTCTCCTTAAAAAAATGTTCCCAAATACTCAAAAGTCCCAAAACAGCAAGGAGTACAGACAAAAAGGTTGTATGTGGAAACGGCGATTATTATTAAAAACATGGGAGTTCGTCGAAAATTCTTACTATTTTAACAAAGAATATTGGAAGTCTCAAACTGCAACAACAGACAGGAGTTTGGAGCCTGGAGCCACTCCTAGCCTCACAGTAAGTGACAACTTCCCCTTAGATGTGCCGCACCTGTTCGTCGAAAATTCTTACTATTTTAACAAAGAATATTGGAAGTCTCAAACTGCAACAACAGACAGGAGTTTGGAGCCTGGAGCCACTCCTAGCCTCACATTAAGTGACAACTTCCCCTTAGATGTGCCGCAATTGTAACTACATTATAAAATTGCTACACTTTGTTGTAACTTGTTAGAAAGTATAACAAGGCTTCAATGTTTTGCTTTATATGCCTCTGCTCTCATTATTGGTCAACACTGACACTTCTTGTGTTTAGTTCATTTGTAATAACTTTCAAGAAGACGATCCCTGACATTGTCCTTGCATTGTGCAGCGCTTTTTTCGTTTCGTGGGTACTCGATAGTTTCGCGGGTCCTCGCTTGTTTGTCTCGTATAGCTGCTTTCCAACTGAACGTGGGATCCCTCGTCTCGAGAGGCGCCCTCGTTTGATTGACAAACGAGCTAGCTTCCCTCACGCGTAGCAAGTAGGGGCACACATTGCCGGTCTCGCTTGTCTCGGTCCCTCAGTGCCTCGATGGCAACTAAAGGGCTGTACTGTATAACAGACTTTAGTTATGTATGAGAACTCATAGACAAATTGGAGTAAAGGACCGAGTGGGTTCTGAAAACTCTCACTTCTAGCTGGTCACCAAACTTGGCATCTCTGACTTTGACGCTTGTGAATTACACCAGATACCAGCCTCGAGTGGCTGTCTTAAAAATTATTTTGGTGACATTCTTTTTTTTATATACTAATTATCAAAAACTACAGCACCTCAGAAAGCAATTTTAAGAGAAGCTTCCTACAATCATTATCTACAAACTGTGTAAGTTTAATGTCAGTCCGTGGACATAGTGTTTTGTATCCTACAAAAAGTAGGCCCTACCCAAAACCTTTAAGGGAATGCAACTTGTAATTTCAGATATTAAATGTTGTAAACCACAAAGGAAACTGACTGGCTGAATTTAAATGATTTGGGGTTAAACAAAAAAAAATTGGTTGAAGTGGGACTCGAACCAACGACCTGCAGATTAATGTGCCAGCACTATTCAATGTACATGTAGTTCAGAATCTTACTATCTGGGCCCGATACTGTGTGTATTTTCCATCCTTGTATCACTGATACTAGTATTATTCTGCATTAATAAATACCTTGGACGTTTTCAAGTCTCTGATTGGTAAAAACCCGGTCACGTGGGGTGTATTAACGGGCGGTATAAAGACCGGCTTTGGAAAAAAGCGATTTAAAACTGGCCCCTAAATCAGCATACGTTGTGTAAAACTAGTTTGCGCGTTGCATGCACTGTATTGCAAACTTAATTATATTCATGTTAGTTTCAATGCAACTTTGCACACTTGCGCGTACAAGCTGAAAATGTATCAATTTTGAGATAACAGGTGCGCGTGTATAAACTCATTTGTCCATAATGGTCTTGTTTACAGCGACATGCTACATGGACGCTGAGCTCATGCACGCGTTTTTAACGCCAATCATTTGCCTCCTTTGACCCCAGTGAGGACGCTGAACATACCATTATTTAAAAGAGTCACTGGTCTCATAGTATCGGTAATGTGATTAACGCACGGAAGAGACGGGAACCATCAAAGGCTAAAATATGGCCCCTGAACATGTCTGGAAGTATCGCCGGGAGAAAAGTAAAAAAAATTGGAAAATTTTAGCCGTTTATTTCGTCAAAAAGGTATTTATTAATGGGAATAACAGTGTTCGGACCCGGTCTTCACTGCGCAGTAATGACCTTGGTTGGTGGCTGGCGCTGTAAACGGACCTCGCCTCTTGCTCATTCCGTTAACAGTGCCAGCCACCAACCCGGTCATTACCACGCAGTGAAGACCGGGTCATCGCATTGTTATTCCCTAATTAGTACATGGTGGGCTATTTTCTGTGGGAAGATTACCCTCAGTAGGGACACCTAATCTACTCATAAAATACCAGCCTCATAACAGTTCTCCCTTGTACCGTATTTTCCTGCGGACAAGGCACAGGACGCTAAAATGACCAAACAAAATTCAAACGTCAGCAGACAAGGCGCACCGCCGCACAAGGCGCACGTGTAACCGCACACAAAAGCGCCACCCGGTGTCGGTACATTGACACAAAGACGTAATTTGCTGCCTTTGAGAACCTACGTATACCGACCTTTATCCAATCAACCAACGCTGTATATTGTTAATAACATAAAGTCCGGCCCAATCAGCGGGCAGAAACCATGGTCCACGCACTGTCTGAAGTTAATTTTATTTGCAACATGAACACAATGCCTCCCTGGACATCCGATGTCCCACACAACGAGGATCCTTGCTGATACAGATACGTAGCGTGTGTGTGTAGTAATGTATCCGCCAGCCGGGATGTCAGCATGCACATTAATAATATGCACATGTACACTGTGGATTGCGCTGCTCAATCTCGAGATAGCACAACAGATGTTGGAGACATCATGTGGGCACCGTATTGAGCGATGTTCGCCAACGGGTTGCACTACGCCCTCGCATTTGCGCTGCCTGGAAATGTGCCAAAATTCCCACGTGACTGTGCGGATCCCAAGCATGCCCAGACACGTCGAGTCTTGTCTCAATGCGTTTATTGCTGGTTCGCATAGTTTTTACCAATAGAGGGTGATTAACTTCACGCTTTAACATTGTTCCAAAACGCCCTCTAGCGTTCAATGTTTCTTGTATTTATTGTCACACCCACAGTAACAACGACTATAGGCGTGATATCTGCTTGTGTGTTGCGTGATTAAATTTACAGACCTCGGAACGGTTGCGTTTTGGGGCTAATTTTCTGTGTCATTTTGAGAGATTTTTCGAATCTGAACTTGGATATCGTTGATTTTACTGGCAAGTTTCATGCAAGGGCAAGCATGATTTTAACAACCGTTCCTTCCCGAAGTTTTGAAGCAATGAAATAATTCAATAAAATAAAATGTGGTTTCTTCCCTACTTTGTTTGGCTAGTGTTGTATTATTTTATTTGGCCTTACAAACAAATACAAATCATATCCTAGTAAGATAATGCTACGTTCCCATAATACTTTTTAAAAGCAAACGTCTAAAAAGAGGCAATAAATATTAATACGATTTGAACGTTTAACAATAATATAAAACTCTCACCTACCAAAGATGACAGTTAATTTCCCAAAGCACTTATCAATCACAAAGGTCTATAAACTAAAGAGGCAAATACAAAAATAAATTATTACCCCATCCTTCATGTCCTTTTAAATAATACGTTCAGCCTAAAAGCACACTTCAGAGATCGCTGTTCTCTACAATCATGGATGACCCCTCAATGCTACAATAAAAACCCTCAAAGTTTAGCGGTTGGGTGAATGACGTTTGTATGAAGTTATTGACTGTCAATCGTTTTCGGAACAAATACCCAGCCACACAGAAAAACGTTTGTACACCGCCGACGTCTGTTGGACCGAAAGCTAGACGCATTGCGGCATTAATGGAATGAAAGCACGGTCATGGGGAATAAACACGTTGCAGCATTGTTGGAATAATTGGCCCGTCTGGGGGATTGCGACATTGTTCGAAAGAAAATATGGTCTCAGTGTCTGAATAGCCTTGCTCGACCGCATTATTGAGTAAAGATTCTTCACACAAAGATCGTTGATTTGAACTGGACATGAAGGTATTTTTTATTTTTACGCAGTGATCATAAAAAAAAAAATCGTCAGCAGACAAGGCGCACCGAAAGATAAGACGCATCGGTGTTTTGGGGGTCTAAAAAGTCAGATAAGGTAACCACACCTTTGTATGCTTTTATGGGAAAAGGGGAGAGTTCTTTAGATTTGTGGCAATCATGCATCCCATTGGAATTGCATTTTAAAGGTTGTCGGAGGTGATAATTTTCTTAATTGAATAGGAAATCCCTAGTATACCTTAACCCACTTTGGGTAAAATCTATAACATTTTGTGGTTGAAAAGCATATTTTTCTATTTATGTACCATATGTATACAGACATTTTGTCTTGTGATCATGCATTTGAATGTTTGTTGAAGATATGTATTTTTCTTTAAGCTCAACAAACAATAAACTTGAACAATAATTTAACCAAGATATGAGCACAAACAACAATGTTTGCAGGGTCTTTCCTGTGCACCTTGAGTGGAAACAAGGTCTAATAACAGTGACCACTACATGCAGTCTTACTGCTACTCCCATTACTATATGCGGGTCGCACTAAATACCGACAACTCATGACCCCTCACGACAACTCACGACAACAATTTTTAAATGCACTTTAACAGAACATTTGAACATAAGTCAATCGTTAAATATATGCACAAGATGCACCCAAATCATTTTCAAACTGTTGAAAAAAATGTATTTTTTTACCCGAATTTAGTAACGAACGGTTGTATCCGCCATGTTGTCTTTCGACGCACTTGGACGATTCTATTATACCGCAGGGGTGATACAATATGCAAGATGATTATTTACCATTTTTTTTATGTATCTCATGGAGTTTAAAACAATATTATATTTAAGTTTCCCCTTTTAACTTCAAATTCCAGAGTGGCGGCTTAGTTACTAACAAGAAAGAAAAAATCAGCAGCTAAAACCAAAACAAAAAAATAAAACTCAGCCCTCAGAAATTACCTTGCCCCCTACGGTGTACTAGAATTGTCCAAGTACGTTGAAAGACAACTTGGCGAATATTTCCATTCGTTACTAAATTCTGGGTAAAAAACACCTTTTTTACAGTTAAAAAAACAATTTTTTCAACTGTTTGAAAGTGGTTTAGATGCATATGATTCTTGTACACTTATTTAACGGTTGAATTATGTTCAAATGTTCTGTTAAAGTGCATTTAAAAAATTGTTATCGCGAGTTGTCGTGAGGGGTCGTGAGTTGTCGGTATTTAGTGCGACCACTATATGCTATTTCAATGAAAGACACTAAAGACACTGTTGCCAGTTTTGTTCCTGCCTGCATGACTGAAGGCCCTATTTTGTACTTGCTTCAGGACACTTTTTGCTTATGGAAAGTGTCACCAAGCATAGTTTTTATACAAATTATTGTATGTTATGGAAAGTTATTTTTACAATGGTTTGTAGAAGTATTCCTTAACAGAAGTGACAGACATTGATCAGTTGAGCCGCATCATGGATCTAACTGGTACACCTGATGATGAAATCCTTGCCAAAATCCAGAGTGAAGATGTAAGTATACACATAACCATGTACAAGAGTAACACTACGCTGGACAAAAAAAGTAGGCCATATTGCACATCATATAAGTTGTCTCATTTTTTTAAATAAAATATCTGAAAGATTAATAAAAAAAGGAGTTGTAGGAGTACGATAAAAATTGTGCTAATTCTTTTCTGTGGAGAATTAATTTTTATTAAACATTTTCAACAACACACCATCTTCAACAATATCTATGCGCACAAATTGTGGACGGATGACGCACATGTATTGTACATGGTCTCAAAGTTAAATGCATGGAGCGTTCTTGGCTCATCCTTTATGTATTTCATGATTGAAAGTTCAAAATATAATAACACTTTGTCAGTGTCAACATGTCTTTCAAATCTACAACTGAAGAATAAAGTGCCTGTGCAGATTAATTTCTGGATAAACTAACCAATTTAAATAGTTTATTGACTGATAGCTGGAATGTAAACAAAAGGATGTGCTACATGTACTTTCCCGTAATACCCCGGAAGCCCATTGTTTTTGGAACCCCTAGGTCAAATTTAGAGGTCATTATGGCTAAAACAAAATAAATCTTGTCTGAGCAATGGTAACTCAAGATTGAGATTAATCTCAGCGGGGCATTTGTGTTTTGTCAATTCTTGGGTTTTTGAAGAGATCGTGCAACGAGCAGTAACACCTATTGTTACTGTTCTGATTTGTTTTTTCAAGGTGATATTTCCCCACCACCCCCTTCTTTTTCTTCTCCTTCTTCCCCTTGTTCCCTGAAACTCTTCTCTGGAATATAACTCAAGATTGAACTGAATTGAACCTTGAAACTCATAAGACAACTGAACCTCAAAACATGTATGAAGACAGCAAAGCTGTCATGATGTTATGATGACGTCATTTCATAACTCCTGAACCACACATTAGATTAACTGGCCAGTTAATGTGCAACTCAACTCGTCAACCACACATTAGATTAACTGGCCAGTCAATGTGCAACTCAACTCGTCAACCACACATTAGATTAACTGGCCAGTCAATGTGCAACTTAACTCCTCAAGCACACATTAGATTAACTGGCCAGTCAATGTGCAACTCAACTCGTCAAGCACACATTAGATTAACTGGCCAGTTAATGTGCAACTCAACTCGTCAACCACACATTAGATTAACTGGCCAGTCAATGTGCAACTCAACTCCTCAAGCACACATTAGATTAACTGGCCAGTCAATGTGCAACTCAACTCGTCAAGCACACATTAGATTAACTGGCCAGTCAATGTGCAACTCAACTCCTCAAGCACACATTAGATTAACTGGCCAGTCAATGTGCAACTCAACTCCTCAAGCACACATTAGATTAACTGGCCAGTCAATGTGCAACTCAACTCCTCAAGCACACATTAGATTAACTGGCCAGTCAATGTGCAACTCAACTCCTCAAGCACACATTAGATTAACTGGCCAGTCAATGTGCAACTCAACTCCTCAAGCACACATTAGATTAACTGGCCAGTCAATGTGCAACTCAACTCCTCAAGCACACATTAGATTAACTGGCCAGTCAATGTGCAACTCAACTCCTCAAGCACACATTAGATTAACTGGCCAGTCAATGTGCAACTCAACTCCTCAAGCACACATTAGATTAACTGGCCAGTCAATGTGCAACTCAACTCCTCAAGCACACATTAGATTAACTGGCCAGTCAATGTGCAACTCAACTCCTCAGGCACACATCAGATTAACTGGCCAGTCAATGTGCAACTCAACTCCTCAAGCACACATTAGATTAACTGGCCAGTCAATGTGCAACTCAACTCCTCAAGCACACATTAGATTAACTGGCCAGTCAATGTGCAACTCAACTCCTCAAGCACACATTAGATTAACTGGCCAGTCAATGTGCAACTCAACTCCTCAAGCACACATTAGATTAACTGGCCAGTCAATGTGCAACTCAACTCCTCAAGCATACATTAGATTAACTGGCCAGTCAATGTGCAACTCAAAGAGAGAATTCATCAAGTGTCTAGGTTCAGGAGCATACCACAATCACAGGTGATATGCCGAGTGCAAAACTACTATACTATGTGAGGAAAATCACTGAGCGCCTCTATACCATTCACAACCAAAGCTGTTCACTCCTCTGTAAATAAGCAACTGTCTTGGCCTCTTTAAGAGATTGAATGAAGTAAAGCAAGTTTAATTTTAGAGCCGAAATCCCTGCGTTGGTCACTAGTGTGGGAAAATCCTAGGCGTCTTAACATATATAACATAAACACTTTGCCCTGTAAAGTAGTTTGTGCATGAGAAAAGTACCTGCCCACTACTACCAAAAGTGGAGACGGAGATCTATGCTCCAATATCAGGTTACATTAGTACTTCTCAAGTGACATTGCAGAAAAAAATGATCTGGTATGGTAGTCGTTCTAAAATCTTTATTCAACAGTTCAACAGTTGAAATTGCATTTATATGCAAAGACCTTATTCATCCAAACAAAAGCATGATGAATGTGTGCGAGCAGTCCTGCGTTGACTAATTTAAGTTCTCATCCGCTATAAAATTTTAGTTTGGAGAACACTTCATCAAGTTTTTGGGCCACGTGATAGATGCAGTATGAATAGTATGCAGACACACACAAAACTGCTGCCATCACAGAATATCATCCAACATCACTGAGGTCCAGAGATTCATTGGAATGGTCAACTAACTTGAGAAATTAATGGAGCCATTGCACTAGTTCCTCATGAAGGACACAGCTTCAGTTGTTCTGCTTTAGCTTTAAGACGATGGGAAACCATTGAGAAGTAACCATTCGCTCCAACCTGGGGTTGTGAGAAGTTCTCTGAAACTACTATTGGTCTTCATTTTACTCTTGAAACCGACCACAAAACACTTTCTACTTCAGACAACGAAACTTTTTAAGATGCCCCGACTATTCTTCTGTTCTTCAATTGATGAGATTTAGTCCGACTCTCCAGTATGTTCTCTAGCATCAGACTACTGCTGATGCACTATCCCATACTCTAGTGGGTACACCAGACAAGACTGACACAACTCTGATTTCCGATATAACAAATTTCAAAAATCATGTCATGACTTCACTACCAGAAACTTCCCAGTGCCTGCTTGAAATTGTTACAGCTCAGAAAGCAGATAAGGAATGCACTCAGATAAAGGATGCATGTCACGCACATCCATACTGTGTCAGTGCTGGGAAAACCACAGTCATCTCTCTGTCCGTGGCATTCTTCTGTGTAATGATTGCATCGCTATTCCAAGATCAATAAGACTGCAATTGCTTGACCGTATCCATCCAGGCCATCGAATTGCTAAATGCTGTGACTAAACACGAACCGTATGGTCATCAGGTCTCTCCAAGAGCATTGATGACAAGATCTCCAAATATGTAACCTGCGCAAAGAATCAACCAGAACAAAGAGGACCTTTCATGCCAGAATCATTCCCCTTGCGTTGCTGGGAAAGACCAGGATTGGATTGGATCGAGTTTTGAGGGAAAATCTACTTACTATTCTCGCTGGATGGAAATTCATGTAACTCTCTCATCTCGCCAGCATCTGTAGTCCAAGTCTCACACTACTAGTTCCCCTGAATTCTAAATTAATCCTCACAAAATGTGCATGGGAAAAGGGTGTTTTCATCATTGTTAGGTCCAAACATTGCTCCAGTACTGCATGCAATGTATTGAGTGTTTTTCACAAAAAGGATTAAGGTGTTTTGACAAGGAACGATATTGGAATCATGGCCCCAATTCCGTTGAATCAATTAGCAATGCGCACAAGAGGTCAGGAGGAGTCAATCAGCAGCCTAGGACAATCTATATCCAAGAGCTACCCAAAGTTGGCGTAGGAGGACTTGGCAGTGGAGGCATTCCGTAATGTGTAGTAGGAGACGAACAACTATAATGCATATAGAGACAACCCTGAGTGAGTCAATCACTCTGGCTACAGTGATGGAGGCATTTCTAGACTCAAAGGCTCGGTACAAGATGGGCAAACAAGTGGCAGCATTGCCTCAACCAGTGATCAACAGAAAAAAATACAGGTTTCGCTGGTTGCTCTGGTGGGTGGTCTCCCTCTACAACATCATCCGTCTCTCGAGGAGTTTGACGAGATAGTTCATCAGCGTTGCGATTTTCTCTCCCAGACCGATACAGTGAAGTCATAGGTGCTGAGATTAGCAACCCATCGTTGATCTGTTGCTCCAAGTTCGCTGTCTGTAAATGACTCAAAGCATTATCAGTCCATACCACAAAAGTACTGCCGTAAAGATATTCCTCAAACTTTCCAGATATGTCCCACTTTAAACGTAACAATTACAACTTCATTGAACTGTACTGGCACATTGTCTTCTCATTTGATCGCAATGTGCGGCTGGCATAGGCTATGACGTGACCTTGTCCATCTTGATATTGTGACAAAACAGCCCCCAAACCATCCAGACTGGCATCTACTTCAACTCGCAGGTTTTTTCTGACACTCGCCAACCAAGGCATGTAATTCTCTGGTAATCTTAGCAAAATCTGCAACATACCTTCGGTAGTAACTGGCAAACCGTCAGAAAAGCTCTTAGCTGCTTCACTGATCTTGGTGTGGGCCACTCTCGTACCGCCTCAGTCGAGATGATAACCACTGACCAGATGTAGTGTGCTAATTTGGGCATCCTAATATTCATGGTAATGGAAATGCATCTTTTCTTGTATTTGCATTAAGTTTGCGATAATCAACACACATGCGCAGTGATCAATTCTTTTTCCTGGCTAGGACTATTGACATGCATACGGACTGTAACTCTCTTGGATGATGTCATTTTGAAGAAGATTCGAAATGTGCTGCTTCACTTCTTCGAATTGATTTTGAGGTATCCTAGGGAATGTCTGCGCAATTGGTTCGTCTGTCTTCGTAACGATGCGATGAGTAACAGTTGACGTATCGCCCAAATCAAAGTCATCTTTAGCAAAAATGTCTCGATGTTTATGAAGAAGTGCATGTATCATCTTAAGTTGTTCTTCAGACCCGTTAAATTCGGACAAGTCTACTGGGATGGGTTCATTCTGCTGTTCAACTGTTGGCTTTGGATTTGCATCTAAATGTGAGATTACAATCTCATTTATTGAGACTTGTTTAAAGTTCATGTCTTGATGGTTGCTGCTTCTCACAGAATCTACAGGGTGTAGTACTCCTATCAGTGTTTTACAGGGAATAAAAACACCTTCTGAAGAAAGATTAGCCACTCTAACAGGAAACTGACCAGAACTGGTATCTACGACTGTAGCCTCGGCCATTACCCCAGTATGAAGATGATCCGAATTACGTAGGGGTTCAATTACTGCATACTCTGCCAAGGTAGTCTTGCTGGTTGACATCACTGTGGCCCATGACTGGATAAACACGGGAGACTTTGCTGCGGTATGAACCAAGGCTGAATGTGCAACAGTCTTTGGTAAGTTCTTAGTGAGATCCTCGGACGGGCCGCGGCGAGGCGCCTCTGGCGCCTTGCTCGTGGGCGTGGAAGGCGATCGAACTTGACTGCTTTGGTAGCTTCATAATGTCAAATCTACACGCTCAACCAGTTGCACAGTATTAAATGAAAAGCAATGAAAATCTACACGCTCAACAAGTTGCACAATATTAAATGATAAGCAATGAAAATCTACACGCTCAACAACAGGTTGCACAATATTAAAGGCTATATAAGCAATGAAAATCTGCACGCTCAACAAGTTGTCTAACAGGCCTTATATCAAGTCAGGCAATTCTAATATTTAATAATAATTACTAGAAACTTTGATGGAATGATGGCAGCAGGTTACGTCGGGCTGTGGCATGTAGCTATGTGACATTAATTCGTTGACGGATGATACAACGTAATTCAAATAAAAAATAGTGGACCAAAAATAATGGAAAGAACACCTCTTGACGCTGTGGCTTCTTGTGCAAGAATGATTTGAGTCAAGCGCTGCCAATGCAGGATAGCTCCGTGCCACACCCGTAACGCCTCAGCGAACTGCAAGCATTCTTTTTAAATTGAAGTTACTTATAAGGAAAGGAATTCTGTGAATTAAAATAACTACGTAAACAATTGACTGTGTACCCAAAGTCAGTTGGTTACACTATATATATTTGGTTTGTATCAACTTGCCAGGTAGAGTTTGTTCTTTAGATAACTTTTTTTTCCTTATTCTACTACCGCAGAGTAGAAAATGTAAAACTACTACCGTGAATGTAAAACTAACAACTTAACAGGAGGCCTACCCGTTGACATTCCATGACTTTGTCTTGACAAATCAAAATACTTAAAGGATTTTGGTACTATTTTTAACACAAAACATATTGTCCACAGATTTACATTAAACTTACTCACTTTGAAGATAATGATGGTAGAAATCTTACCTTAAAATATTACTTGCTGAGGTGCTTTAGTTTTTGAGAAATGAGAAGAAAAACAAGACACAAAAACAATTTTGCATGTACAAACGTTTTAATCAGTTCTGGTATGTTATGCCATAACTGGTTAATCTGTTTAAAACATGCTAAAACTGAGACTAAAATTATTTTGGTGACATTGTTTAACTCATTTCTCAAAAACTACAGCACCTCAGCAAGTAAAATTTAAAGGGAAGCTTTCTACTATCATTATCTTTAAATTGTTCAAGTTAATGTAAATCTGTGGACTTTTTGTAAAAAATTCTCAGACCCTTTAAAGCCATTGGACCCTTTCGGTAAACAGTATTGTCCAAGGCCCACACTTCGTGTATCACAACTTCTATATATAATAACAAACCTGTGGAAATTTAGGCTCAGTCGGTCATCGGAGTCGGGAGAAAATAACGGGAAAACCCACCCTTGTTTCCGCACGTTTCGCCGTGTCATGACATGGTGTTTATAATAAATCCGTATTTCTCGCTTACGAGAATTTATATTGTTTTGATGTTTTCTCAAAAAGTAAAGCATTTCATGGAATAATATTTCAAGAGAAGTCTTTCACCATTACCTTCTGTACACCCTGTAAATTATTTGTAAATCTGTGAACTTTTATTTTTTTTTTCTGTACCGAAAGTGTCCAATGGCTTTAAAGGCAGTGGACACTATTGGTAATTACTCAAAATATTTATCAGCATAAAATCTCACTTGGTAACAAGTAATAGGGAGAGGTTGCTAGTATAAAACATTGTGAGAAACGGCTCCCTCTGAAGTAAGTTTTCGAGAAAGAAGTAATTTTCCACAAATTTGTGAAATCAAGCATCTGAAAGCACACAACTTCGTGTGGCAAGGGTGTTTTTTTCTTTCATAGTTATCTTGCAACTCTGACGACCAATCGAGCTCAAATTTTCACAGGTTTGTTATTTTATGCATATGAGAAGTGAGAAGACTGGTCTTAGACAGTTACCAAAAGTGTCCACTGTCTTTAAATGTAATTTTACATGGTTTTTATTGACAATGTCAGCCATACAAGCGCTGAAAATCATGATTTTGTTATCATTGCGTAAGAAATTTAAAGGGAAAAGAAGGGTGCGGACATGAGACGGGACCTTTACTCAACACTTTTGGCCTGCTCAAAATGTGATATCTCAAGACAAAGCAACATTGTGTACTGTTTTACACTGCCCTGACCAAACCTGTTCTACAAAATGATGATGTCCCATGTCTTGGCGAGATTTATGTTGTTACCGTCCCCCTATTCAACGAGAAATACCTATTTGATTTGTCCTATGTATCTATCAATTGAGTTTAAAGGCTCTTGTCTGATGGTTAGGGCTATTTGAAAGGCATCGTTTAATAAACCTAGACATTAAAAATAAGGTGTTCGTGAGTGATAGTACAAATTGTGATTGAATGAGTTGGCGCCAAATTGTTAACTTATAAATCAAATGTCTGGATCAGAAGTATTAGTTTCCCAACATAAAATTTCAAGACATTTAATGGAACAAACATGTATAGTGTACAGTCAAATATTTTCTGGAGATTATTAAACTGATAACAGGGATATACATGTAATCATTGTAGCAGAACTTAATTAAAATACTTTGTAAAGTGCCTGGAGATAACATTGTATTAGGCGCTATATTAATCAAATATATTATTTTTTTGGAAAGTTTGGATCGTCTTTAGATTGACCTCGTTTCACTTAACGATTTTGCATAGGCACGGAACTTTGTTAAGTCTCAACCGAAAACAAAGAAAAAAGATTTCCGTGGATATTTTGCTGGAGCAAATGAAATTGCTGTTGACCTTCTTGAGAAAATGCTTCTGTTGGATGTGGACAAGCGTATCACTGCAGAAGAGGCACTGAGCCATCCATATGTTGCCAAATATCATGATGAAACTGATGAGCCTATTGGTAAGCAGTTTGATGATTCCTTTGAACAGCAAGACTTGACTGTGCAGCAGTGGAAAGGTGAGCCAGTTACTTTATGTCATTTCATTGGATTATTTCATCATCAATACAATATTGTTTCATATCATTATTTACCAACGTTTCATTATTAATTTATTTAAGTTAATTTAATGTAACCTTATTTATTCTTTTATTTAATTCTGTATTTATTTTCCTTATTTCTTGCTTTTTTATAATTGTTTTTTTTTCCCGTTAATGTTCTGTCTTGTACTATTGTAACTTGTTTGTTGTTCCTTGTATTGGTCAAATAAATAATAATAATAATAACCCACACCTGTGGCGTTTGTTAAATCGCTCCATTATTTTGCACAAATGGCACGATGGGTACAATTACCTCCCCCGTTGTGCAATCGGGTGAAACTGCATGTCATAATAGAGTTAAGGAATAAAGTAAATGACGTCAATGATGCCATAGACCATATTTTGTTTTGAACACAAGTTAGAGCTACGCATGTATTACAAAATGACCGTAAATAATTTCCACAAATGAACAGCTACATTGTTAAACTATTATTTAGCTGAGATGTTAAAAAATATCAGTTAGCTACAACAGTCATTGTCAGAATCGACAATATGTAATCGTGTTCTGAACGACAGGCGCAAAATAACGTTCACTTGACACAAAATAAACTTCAAATATTCTTATTAAATAAATCTCAGGGGTATTTACAACATAATCAAGGTATAAACTGAAGTGATGGCTTCCGGACTTTAATAAACTTATAAAGTATATGCTTCACGGAATGGTTCTTGTTCTCCTTCTCACATCCAGGTATAAATATCGTACAACAGCTACAATAAATAAATCAATGTATGTTGTCTCTCTTTGTGCGTCACTTCTCAATTTATAGGCAACTTAAAACAAATAAATAAACGATAATTAGGGTTCTGCCAAATTTTTCAAAATCATTGTTGCTTCGTTTAAAACCTTCACTGGCAGCAAACCTCGTCTTGCGGGTGAATCCCAACCAGCACCACACTCTGTGTCCCTGCCGTGGTCGTCCTTGCGATCCAGACTTGGGTACGGTGAGAGAGGTAGCTGATTCTAGGGGTTAAATGGTCATCTATAAACGAAATTAACATACTAGGTTTCCCTACCAAAAGCACATCAGATAAATACATTCTTGATACAACATAATTTCATTACCACTTCAAACACTTTCGTTGATGTTTTTCATCGTGTTGAAACTTAAAGATTTTTGAGGGAAAACAACTGAAACTGAAACTGTTTGCACAATTGATTAAATCATCAAACACTTGAATTATATTTATGAACTCTGACTTCATCATCGTAACCTTGTAAACCTTGGAGCCGTTTCAACACTTCCAAGCAAATAATACAATTTTATCAAAACACATTTTAGTTCTCAACATCTATAAAACAAATCAACTTACGGTAATTAATTGGAGAGGAGTCTTTGGCTTCACACTGCCGTTGCTGTAGAGATTGGTCAACTCTGACTGAGTACACTAAGTGGCTCTCGGCCATAACTTTGGCTGGCCGGCCCAATACTGATACGGTGGCTGTATCCACTCGCCTGCTGGTTTGGTCGGCAACCCTAACATTCACATTCAACACGTCCTCTCTCTCTCAAGCTCACATTGCTTTAACTTTCTCAGCACATTTTCACACTCCACATTTACTTTCCTTTATCCAACTGTTTCAATGAAAAAATACGAAGGCATTTGCCAAAAAAGGAGGGGGGGGGGTTCTTAATTACCATGACCATAAGGGTGGCTTGGTTAAACAGACTCGGTCAATCTTCCTAGGCACCTTTGGCTCGGTTAAACTACCCATGCGGAGTGGGTAAGTTACCTGTCAGGATATGCACAATCTTATTTTTAAATTCCTAATTTGTTCAAAGTCAATGAGTTTCTTTCATGCTACTAATCATAGAGGTAGAAAATATATCTATGGATCATACAACGTCAAGCGAAAAAACAAATGTGACAAGCCTAGCGTGCCATTTAAAGTCTGAGATTGTGCTCAAATATCTTGCAGTTATTTGGGCACATAAAATGCTATTTGGGTGATTTTTCAGGTGGAAAAACCACCATGACAGAAAGCAAGTAAAGGGCCAAAGCCAAAAGTATCGTTTGTGTGACAGGACGGAATTTGATGTAGTATTTTCAGTGCATTTAATAATAGAACCATTAAAACACAAATTAATTGATGGTGTGTAAACAAGGAACTGACCCAAGCAAGCTCCCAAAAAAATTGAATGGTATTTAGTTTGTTGCCATAGTAACACAAATTTATTCACGCGACAGGACGGATCGATAGAAACATGTGTTTGAAACATTCAATTATCTTTTAAATTTTATCAAATTTAATGCAACTAAATACATTGTTTTATTTTATAATCAAGTATACCCTTATATACTCTAACCTACAGAAAAAGAATAATTTTTGCATGTTTCTTTCTTTCAATTACTGGAGGATTAATTATCGTATACATGCCACAGGACGGAAATGTGACAGGACGGAATTTCGTTCACATGGTTTTAATCAATTATATAACCATTATAAAAATGGGTCTAATTAAATGTTTTTAATCCATTTAAGCCAGTGTATAAATAACCATATGAAAACAAAACATACAATGGGAAACTGACTAAATAATTCTGTCCTGCCAAACTTGTTTTCCGTCCTGTCGCACCTATTTCCGTCCTGTCGCACTTGTTTTTGTCCTGTTATGAACACTACGTATTGCCTCATTAAGTTAATTGGAGGAATTAATTGAAAGCAAATATGCTTAAAGTGTCAAACACACTTGTCATTGATAGTTTGGAAGAGTTCATACAAATAAACGCAAAATTAAGCATTTGAATATTAACTAATATATGTAGATAAAAAAATGCAAGGGACGGAATTGATACCTTTAGATTTGCATATTCGCATAAATTAAACAAATTATTTTAAGTATTTGGTTTAGATACGTGTGCTCCATGACCAGCTAGTCTATATACAAAAATAACAAAACTAATAAATCTGTTAATTAAGTTATTATAGTTTTAATTACCTCAGAGGGAGCTGTTTCTCACTATGTTTTAATAATAATAATAATATCGAAGTCTTATATCATGTAGCGCACGTATCTACATGTACCAATTAAGGTACTCAAGGCGCTGAGTATATACAAACTTTCAGAAAGATACATGTAGGTTATTGCAGTAATGAATTCTGAGACCCAATTATTTAGCACCTTATAAGGGTTTACAAGGTGCTACGGCGCATTAAGCAGCCACAATCAGGAACACCGGGGCGAACCCCTTCTCTTTTATACTATCAACAGCTCCCCATTACTGGTTACCAAGTAAGGTTTTATGCTAATAGCTATATTGAGTAATTACCAATAGTGTCCGCTGCATTTAACATGGGCACAATGAAGTAGCTTAAAATTTCCAAACCGCAAACTTAGTTTTTCAATATTTACTATTCTCAACAGAGCTTACTTTTCAGCTGATTCAAGGAGTAAGACAACAAAGCAGAAGGTAATTAGCTCAGCTTTGGCGCCAAGGCTTGGAGATTGGAGGGCTTTACAATTACAACAGTGTCAACAAAAACAAGTTGCTGTTCAGGGTATCTGGGCAAAACATGATGTTATCGATGTTGGCATACAAAATAAATTAGTGTTGAATACAAATTTGAATAGGCAATTTTGTTTGTTCATTCAAATCTTGCTTGATTTAATATTTTCATGTTCCGACAACTCAGCCTATTTTCCGACATCCCTACAGATGTTCCGACACCCCTATATTTCGACACCATTGTGTTCCGACACCCCTATGTTCCGACAAGTTATTTTCACACTATATTACTCTGAACAAAAACACAACTTCTATTCAGGATTCCCGGCGAATTTTGGCCGAGAATATTAGTTTGAACATTCATACATTAAAGTTGAATAAAAAAATCCAACTCTTCCCTGCATTGCACCGTGTAATTGTGTAATTTCTTTCTTTTGCCCCCCCCCCCCCAAAAGGTTAAGTGTTCGTAAAAAACGAACACAGAGGGGTTTCGGCTGGTGGAACAAAAATAGAAAATTTGAGATCACTTCTGGTTGACCCAGAAGTAGAGGTCACGGTTTTTCAAAGTTTATTTTTTATGCCTAAGGAGTCTATAACTGAAAAAAGTTTAAAAATCGGTTGTGTAGTTCTTAAGATATAGTCCCACTTCCGGTTGACCCGGAAGTACAGGTCAAGTTGGGGTCACGGTTTTTCAAAATTTATTTTTAATGCCTAAGGAGTCTAAAACTGAAGAAAAAAAAATTGAAAAACGATTGTGTAGTTCTTCGGATATGGTCCCACTTCCGGTTGACCTGGAATTTGAGATCAACTTGGGGTCATGGTTATTCAAAGTTTATTTTTAATGCCTAAGGTGTCTAAAACTGAAAAAAGTGTGAAAATCGGTTGAGTAGTTCTTGAGATATGGTCCCACTTCCGGTTGCCCCGAGGTAGAGGTCAACTTGAGGTCACGGTTTTCAAAGTTTATTTTTTAATGCCTTGGGAGCTTATAACTGAAAACAGTTCGAGAATCTGTTGTATAGTTCTTGAGATATGGTCCCACTTCCGGTTGACCCGGAAGTAGAGGTCAACTTGAGGTCAAGGTTTTTAAGATTATTCTCCAACCCCAAAGGAGTCTATAACTACAGACAGTTTAAAAATCGGCCGTTTGCTTCTTGAGATATGATGCTGCAAAAATTTCTTAATTAAATATGCAAATGAGGGTCACGTGGTTAATTAATTAAGAATTTTAAAATTGTTTACATTTAGGATAAAGCTTATGTTCTAAGAAGAAGAATAATAATAAAAAAATATAAAAATCGCTACGATTACAATAGGCGTTTCAGCTGTTAGGCCGAAACCCCCAAAAATAATAATAATAATGGTAGCCATTAATAATAATAAATAAAAAGTCCTACCACCCACAGCCCTCTTCTTAATATACCAACATTTCTATTATAGATAAGAATAAAAATTTTCATGTAAATTAAAGTTCTCTGGGGGACTACATGAAGATAGGTTAACAGGGCGTTTATGGATTAAATTGTGGTAAGGTGTAGTTTATTTAAGTCGCACCGTTTTTTTTTTAAAATAGCTAACACAAAATGTTGGTGCAGTTTGTCATAGGGGTGTTTGGGTTGTCGGAATATAGGTGTGTCGGGACATAGTGGTGTCGGAATGTAATGTGAGTTGTCGGAACATAGGGGTGTCGGAACACAGAGGTGTCGGAACACAGTGATGTCGGAATATAGAGCAGTCACCAATTTCATTATCGGTGTTTGTTGTGAGCTTCTGATTAGTCTGTAAATGTGTACGATTTTATATATAACGACAAGCTTCTAATTTCACATCAAGTGCATCAGTAGCCATGATATTTTAGTTTGCCGGAATGCGTTTTGGGGTTTTAGTCTCAGCACAGGACCTTTTACTGTTAACCTGTCAATTCCTGTCTTGAATTGAGAGACTATGTTTACCCTTTTTGAAATGATCATCCATTATGGAACATCTGCAGCATGGCATTATTAATAAAACAGTTTTACTTCAAGACTAGAACTGGCAGTGTTTACAATACAAAACTCCAGTGCTGCGATGTAAAAGAAAATGCTGCTGGGTTTGTTTGTCAAAGTTAATCAAACGCAATAATAACTGGAGCGGGTAAATTGCTTTAATTTGAAAGTACAAAAACTAAATTTGCTGCTCATTTGCTAAAATTGACCAAGAAAACCTATAATAACCCTGGTTTCGTTCAGGAACCCAGTAGTGCCCAAGATCTTTATTATTAAGTCGTTTGTCTTAAAATTGTGGCAATCAAACAATTGAGCGCCTAATGATACCATTAGTGTTTGATGAGACAAATTGTATGATACATGTTATCATGATATTGGTTAAATCCGAAGTTTGTAGGATGAGGTTTTATGGATTGTTCAGTTTAGTAATAGTGAAAATAGGATGTTATTGCAGGTGAGGTAAGAAGAAGAGAAACGCAGAAAGTGATATAAATATATTGTCTTGTATACAATTGTACTTTATTATAGAAATAAAAATAAACAAAAAATTCCTGTATGTAACTGGTTCTATAATGTTTCTAACCTATTTTCATGATGGAGCCTAATGGTAACCTTTTTTTGTAATATTTCTTAAGATTACCCAAACAGTTCTTGGATTAATATTCAAGTATGTTTATTTTTTAAATAAGAGTTTTGAATAGTCTTGGGAGATTTATGTAAAAACAAAAACGGTGATAAAGGAAATGTAAACCTTTATTGTTGTTGTTGTTGTTGTTTTTTTGTTTTTTTTAATAACTCTGTGGAATATCTACGTTTTTCTTACAACCTATCCACCATAATTGTTCCCGTCATGAGGATTTGAAATAAGTATTCAATTTGCTATAATTACTTGATTGAGATACATTTTATTAGATGACTAAGCAAGTTAATGTTTGAAAAGCAAACCCAGCTTCGTGCACAAAGAAGACGTTGATTAAAGCAGTTTTTGGTTTTAGTATTATTTTCAAAACGTCAGTTTTGACAACACTGTACACTAAAATTATTTACTCAAAACAATTGTTATATAATAACAAGCAATGGAGAGCTGTTGATAGTATCAAACATTATGAGAATCGGCTCCCTCTAAAAATATTTGAATTTGATTTCGAGACCTCAAAATTAGATTTTTAGGGTTCCGAAATCAAGCATCTGAAAGCACACACATTTTGTGTGCTAACAGTGTTTTTTTTTTATTCCACTTTTATCTCGCAACTTCGACTACCAATTGAGTTCAATTTTCACAGGTTTGTTATTTTATGCATATGTTGAGACTGGTCTTTGACAATTACAAATAGTGTCCAGTGTCTTTAAGTATGTATTTTAATCTTGTGTTTTACTCAACGACCCACTTTACTCAGCTTATCAGTTAGTGTACTTAAACGTAGATGAAAATGTAACTGTTGGATTTATTGTTTGATCAAAAGTTCAAAGTATGGATCAAAAGTTCAAAGTATGGACAAAAGTTGGATAGTTGGTTGCTCCACAAACTAATTTGCACAACAAAACGTCCACGTTAAGGCTTCTGTATCAATTCAATAAACCAAACTTAATAATTTCAGTTTTCTCTGAAATAATGTTCCAATTCAAAGTGATTTGACGTCAAAGTCCTCCTTCGTCTTTATTTAAACAATTTTTGGGGTCGAACAAAGAATTGACTAGAGTGGGATTCGAACCAACGACCTCCTGATTAACGTGCCGGCGCTCTACCAACTGTTGGCGGTGTCTCTATTTAGAGCGCCGGCACGTGTATCCGGAGGTCGCTGGTTCGAATCCCACTCTAGTCGATTCTTTGTTCGACCCCAAAAATCGTTTCATAATTTACCCAGTCAGTGGTTTATATTTATTTAAACAAAACTAACTTTTCCTACATACGCTTAGGTGGACGTTATGTCAATCAAGTTTTTAAATGCTATGTTTATGAAGGTTCGCTCAGTATGGTCTCTACAATAAGAAGTAGACAATCACAATTTACAATAAATGTTCTGATACTCCAAGTCTTTAAACGATCTCACATAATGTTAAAGGATTCGGGTACTTTTTCAAAATGTCCACAGATTTACATTAAACTTACAGGGTTTTAAGATAATGTTAGTGGAAATTAGTGGAAAGCTTAACCCCTTCAAATATTACTAACTGATGGTGTGTAGTTTTTGAGAAATGAGTAAAACGTGTCACAAAATAATTTGCGTCTCAGGAAGACCAAAATTGTTTTAGCATGTAAAATCCCATTAACCAGTTATGATATTATACCAAAACCATAGCATAACTGGTTAATACGTTTTTACATGCTAAAACTGAGACGAAAACTATTTGTTTTACTCATTTCTCAAAAGCTACAGCACGTCAGTAGATAAAATTTCAAGGGAAGCTTTCCACTATCATGATCTTCAAACTATGTAATGTAAATCTGTGGACATTTTGTTTTGTGTTAGGAAAAAGAACATAGACCCTTTAAGTGTGGTTTAATAGTGCTTTTGAGCATACATGTATATAGCCACCAGATTTCCATGTCAAAACATCAAATATTCTGGAAACGGGACGGATCATCCTCTCATGTGCCAGTTCCTTTGGGGAGGGAGTTGCCCCACCCCTTTTCGGGGGCTTGTCACGCCCCTTTCGGGGGATGTGCCACGCCCCGTGCACGGAGCATGCCCCGATTCGGGTGTTTGCCACGGGGATGCGCCACCCCGTTTCGGGGGTTTGTAACGCCCCTTCTGGGGGTTTGCCAGTTTGAGGGGGGGGGGGGGTACTTACTAAAAATGCCGATACAGCAAAAAGTGCAGGTTGTAATCTCGCCGTGATAGAAAACAAAATGCTCAGATTTTAGCCGAGTATAATTTTAAGAATGTTGAATCGTAGCAAGTTCAGAGCGAAATATTTTCAAAGCGCCCCAAACATTTTAACTGGTAGTAATCAATTTGAGGCCAAATCTTTGTGCTTTTAAAATTTTGTCGGGGGACCTGTGGGCTCAATCTGTCACCGGTCTGGCCCGGGCATTTGTTTTATTGCCTCGGCGTTTCGTCCGAATGACCCCTTAGATGGTACCTTCCTTGCTTCTCGGTTTGTGCTGGCTTGATCAATTTGTTAACATTGTGCTCGTGGTAAAAACAATCAGAGATTTCTGTAGATTTCAAGACAATCGAAGTTGGTGCATATAATTTTACTTCTCAAATTAAATTGAGTTAATGCTCTGATTAAATTTAGTTATTTGTACCATATTTGGCGAAAAAATTCAGAGGGAGCTGTTTTTCACAATGTTTTATACCATCAACCTCTCCCCCATTACTCGTAAATCAAGAAAGGTTTTATGATGATATATATTTTGAGTAATTACCAAAGTTGTAATTAAACAATGTGTTTCTTAAGTACTTAATCTCACAACAAAAACAAATGAACAGGTTGGGGAGTGAAAAACAAATGAACAGGTTGGGGAGTGAAAAACAAATGAACAGGTTGGGGAGTGAAAAACAAATGAACAGGTTGGGGAGTGAAAAAGTTAATTTTGTTCTAAGCTGCTTTCGAGATCGGATTCAGAAAATGGTCAAACCAAGAGGTATTCTGTCTGAAAAACATTGGCCAGCAAATTTTGATAAAACTTATACACCTAAAGTCAAATCTCAAAATATAAAAAAACAAACAAGTCGAGACTTAAACAGATGTTTGGATTCCTACCTCAAAACAAATTTGGTTTCAAAATCAAACTCGGGAAACTACGTCACTTAAGAGGTAGATTATGCCCCCATTAATTATTTTAGTTCACTGCCTTAAACTAATTATAAACTGCTGGATGAATCTCATAGTGGTCGGGACTTTTTTCAAAATATATACGGCCAAGGTCGCATCTCAAAACTTTCCAGAAATGTCTTTTCAAGAAATGTCTTTTTTCCTCTTGCATAGAATGCTGATTTCAGTT
Source organism: Asterias rubens (assembly GCF_902459465.1). NCBI lineage: Eukaryota > Metazoa > Echinodermata > Asteroidea > Forcipulatida > Asteriidae > Asterias > Asterias rubens. The sequence continues at coordinate 6,225,939 of NC_047063.1, forward strand.
TCGATTTCAGTTTCGATTTTAAGTTCAGGGGAAGAATTTTTGTTTAAAAAAAAAAAAGGGTAGAAAAAAGAAAAGACAAATTCTCAATCCCAAAAGAAACAAGTAAAAATAAAGGGGTGAAAAATGTTTGTTTTTAAAGAAAATGTAGGAAATTAAAAACAAAATACCAGATCGAGCTGAGATTAGTTTTCTACCAAGAAACATAGGTGTGCTGAAGCGACTGGTTGAATCGCAGCATGATCTGAGCAGAAATATTTTTAAATGGCTCAGATCGAGCTTAGATTAGTTTTCTACCTAAAAACATGCTGTCCTGAAGCGACTGGTTGAATCGCAGCATGATCTGAGAAGAAATATTTCTAAATTGCTCAGATCGAGCTTAGATTAGTTTTGTACCAAGAAACATGGATATTTTGAAGCAAATGGCTGATTCTCAGCCTGATCGGAGAAGAAATATTTCAAAATTGCTCAGATCGAGCTTACCAAGAAACATGGGTGTCCTGAAGCGACTGGTTGAATCGCAGCGTGATCGGAGAAGAAATATTTCAAAATTGCTCAGATCGAGCTGAGATTAGTTTTCTACCAAGAAACATAGGTGTGCTGAAGCGACTGGTTGAATCGCAGCGTGATCTGTGAAGAAATATTTTAAATTGTTGAATCGCAGCATGATCTGAGCAGAAATATTTTTAAATTGCTCAGATCGAGCTTAGATTAGTTTTCTACCTGAAAACATGATGTCCTGAAGCGACTGGTTGAATCGCAGCATGATCTGAGAAGAAATATTTTTAAATTGCTCAGATCGAGCTTAGATTAGTTTTGTACCAAGAAACATGGATATTTTGAAGCAAATGGCTGATTCTCAGCCTGATCGGAGAAGAAATATTTCAAAATTGCTCAGATCGAGCTTAGATTAGTTTTCTACCTGAAAACATGATGTCCTGAAGCGACTGGTTATATCGCAGCATGATCTGAGAAGAAATATTTTAAATTTGCTCAGTTCGTGCTTAGATTAGTTTTCTACAAAGAAACATGGGTGTCCTGAAGCGACTGGTTGAATCGCAGCGTGATCGGAGAAGAAATATTTCAAAATTGCTCAGATCGAGCTGAGATTAGTTTTCTACCAAGAAACATAGGTGTGCTGAAGCGACTGGTTGAATCGCAGCGTGATCTGTGAAGAAATATTTTAAATTGTTGAATCGCAGCAAGATCTGAGCAGAAATATTTTTAAATTGCTCAGATCGAGCCTAGATTAGTTTTCTACCTAAAAACATGATGTCCTGAAGCGACTGGTTGAATCGCAGCATGATCTGAGAAGAATTTTTTTTTGTAATTGCTCAGATCGAGCTTAGATAAGTTTTGTACCAAGAAACATGGATATTTTGAAGCAAATGGCTGATTCTCAGCCTGATCGGATAATAAATATTTCAAAATTGCTCAGATCGAGCTCACCAAGAAACATGGGTGTCCTGAAGCGACTGGTTGAATCGCAGCGTGATCGGAGAAGAAATATTTCAAAATTGCTCAGATCGAGCTTAGATTAATTTTCTACCAAGAAACATGGGTGTGCTGAAGCGACTGGTTGAATCGCAGCATGATCTGAGAAGAAATATTTTTAAATTTCTCAGATCGAGCTTAGATTAGTTTTGTACCAAGAAACATGGATATTTTGAAGACACTGGTTGAGTTGCAGCGTGATCTGAGACGAAATATTTTTGAATTGCTCAGATCGTGCTTTGATTAGTTTTGTACCAAGAAACATGGATATTTTGAAGCAAATGGCTGATTCTCAGCCTGATCGGAGAAGAAATATTTCAAAATAGCTCAGATCGAGCTTAGATTAATTTTCTACCAAGAAACATGGGTGTCCTGAAGCGACTGGTTGAATCGCAGCGTGATCTGAAAAGAAATATTTTTAAGCTCAGATCGAGCTTAGTTTTGTACCAAGAAACTTGGTGCCCTGAAGCGACTGGTTGAATCGCAGCGTGATCTGAGAAGAAATATTTTAAATTTGCTCAGTTCGTGCTTAGATTAGTTTTGTACCAAGAAACATGGGTGTGCTGAAGACACTGATTGAGTTGCAGCGTGATCTGAGACGAACTATTTTTAAATTGCTCAGATCGAGCTGATATTTGTTTTCTACCTAAAAACATGCTGTCCTGAAGCGACTGGTTGAATCGCAGCATGATCTGAGAAGAAATATTTCTAAATTGCTCAGATCGAGCTTAGATTAGTTTTGTACCAAGAAACATGGATATTTTGAAGCAAATGGCTGATTCTCAGCCTGATCGGAGAAGAAATATTTCAAAATTGCTCAGATCGAGCTTACCAAGAAACATGGGTGTCCTGAAGCGACTGGTTGAATCGCAGCGTGATCGGAGAAGAAATATTTCAAATTGTTGAATCGCAGCAT